>NC_080181.1:44174539-44477969 GCF_950295315.1 Erinaceus europaeus | reverse complement strand
TCACTCTCTAGGAAAAGAAAACCTGAAAGAAGGAAAAAAAAAAAAGGCTTAGGGGAGCACAAGGACCGGCATAAGGATCCCGGTTCGAACCCCGGCTCCCCACCTGCAGGGGAGTCGCTTCACAGGCGGTGAAGCAGGTCTGCAGGTGTCTGTCTTTCTCTCCTCCTCTCTGTCTTCCCCTCCCTCTCTCCATTTCTCTCTGTCCTATCCAACAACGACAACAACAATAATAACTACAACAATAAAAAAACAAGGGCAACAAAAGGGAATAAATAAAATAAATATAAAAAAAAAATTTTAAAAAAAAAAAAAAAAAAAAAAAAAAAAAAAAGGCTTAGGGGAGTGGTGGAGTCATCATGCAGGCACTGAGCTTCAGCCATAACCCTGGTGACAAAATAATAATAATAATAATAATCAATCAGTTAACTAATTAAAAAGAACATTAATCCCTGTTCATGTCACATCCACCCCATTTACAAAAAAAAAAAAAATCTGATGGCGAACTGAGAGGTGGAGAAGTGCAGAAGTCTGGACTTGGAAGCACAAGGTCCTGAGTACAACCCCTGACGTTGCATGTGTTAGTGATGCTATCATCTTTTTATTAATTTTGTTATTATCTTAATTGGATAGAGACAACCAGAAATCCAGAGAGAAGGAGGTAACAGAGAGGAGGAGAGATACCTACAGCACTGCTTCACCACTCGCAAAGCTTTCATCCTGCAGGTGAGAAACCAGGAACTCGAGCCCGATTCCTTGCACATTGTCGCATGTGAGCTCAACCAGGCATGCCACCGCCCAGCCCCGTGCTGTCATCTCTCTCCCTGTATCTCTTGTGACTCGGCTAAAATACATCTTTTAAAAATCTGACTGTAGTGGTCTGGGAAGTGGTGCAGTGGATAAATCATTGGACTCTCAAGCATGAGGTCCAGAGTTCAATCACCGGCAGTACATGTACCAGAGTGATACCTGGTTCTTCCTCTCTTCCTCATGTCTTTCTCGTGAATAAGTAAATAAGATCTTTTTTAGGGGCCTGAGTGGTAGCTCAGTGGGTTAAATGCACTTTGTGTGAACCGCAGGGGCCATCATAAGAATTCTGGTTTGAGGTCCCAGCTCCCCACTTGCAGGGGGGTCGCTTAGCAAGTGGTGAAGCAGGTCTGCAGGTGTCTGTCTTTCTCTCCTCCTCTTTGTCTTCCCATCCTCTCTCAATTTCTGATATATGCAGCAACAACAACAGCTATAACAACAATAATAACTACAACAAAAAAATGGGAGAAATAGCCTCCAGGAGCCCCAGGACAACCCTAGAGGCAAAAAAAAAAAAAAAAATCTTTTTAAAAAAATCTGACTGTAGGGAGTCGGGCAGTAATGCAGTGGGTTAAGTGCACGTAGCGCAAAGCGCAAGGACCTGTGTAAGAATCCCAGTTCAAGCCCCCACTTCCCCACCTGCAGGGGAGTCGCTTCACAGGCAGTGAAACAGGTCTGCAGGTGTCTTTCTTTCTCTCCCCCTCTCTGTCTTCCTCTCCTCTCTCCATTTCTCTCTGTCCTATCCAACAACAACATCAATAACAACAACAATAAAACAAGGGCAACAAAAGGGAATAAATAAATATTTTTCAAAAAATCTGACTGTAGCCCAAAGGCTGACATAATGGATAAAGCATTGTACTCACCAGCATGAAGTTCCCAAGTTCAATCCACCAGGGGTCCAGGTGGTGGTACACCTGGTTGAGCACACGTTACTGAGTTCCATCCCCAGCGTCACATATGCCAGAGTGATGCTCTGACTCTCTCTCTCTCTCTCTCTCATGAATAAATGAATGGGCAGGAGGGATTGGGATTTGTTTGTTTTTGCCATCAGTCATCGCTGGGACTCAGTGTCTACACTACAAATCCACAGTTCCCGACAGCCATTTTTTTTTTCTAAGTAGATGAGACAGAAATTGAGAGAGTAGGGGAAGAGAGAGAGAGAGGCAGAAAACTGGCAGACTTGCTTTACTGATCATGAACACTTCCCTGCAGGTGGGAGAGGGGGCTTGAACCAGGGTCCCTGTGCACTGTAACATATACACTCAACCAGGTGCACCACTACCCAGCCCTCTAAATAAATCTTTAAAAATAAGCAAATGAATCTGATGAAAGATGGGCCCCAGTGGGACATAGGGAGAGAGTGTGGGTTTTGATTACCCAAGCTACAGCCACCCAGCCTCCAGGACCCTACTGCTAAGAGAAGATGGCACACAGGCCTCGGGACTTGTCAGGAAATGATGGAAGCTGCAGGCACAGAGGAGCAGAATCAACTCCCAGTCTCGCCTGGCAAGGTGCCTTTCCATCCTGCCCCATCAAGAGCTTCCCTCGGACATTGGGGGGCTTTACTTTGGACAACTGCCAGCTGAAAACAGTGTCACCAGAAGCAGAGGCAAGGGCTCCCCACCATATTTCTCCCTTTCTTACTTTCAGTCCTTTGGGGGAAGGAACCTTCTGCTATCACCCAAGTCTCTCTCCTGGCTGCTGATAGTTCTAGAAAGTTCTAGGCACAAAGCAACAGGAGCCACACCTCACATGTGGGGTGCCCAGATGACAATATCTGATCGACTCCTAGTAGAAGCCAGCAACCATGACCCTTTTGGGGTTTTTTGTTTGTTTGATTTTTTATATTTATTTATTTATTTTCCCTTTGTTGCCCTTGTTCTTTTATCATTGTTGTGGTTATTATTGTTATTGATGTCATCGTTATTAGATAGGACAGAGAGAAATGGAGAAAGGAGGGGAAGACAGAGAGGGCAAGAGAAAGATAGAGATTAGCAGACCTGCTTCACTCCCTGTGAAGCGATTCCCCTGCAGGTGGGGAGCTGGGGCTCGAACCGGGATCCTTAGGTCGGTTCTTGCGCTTCACGTCATGTGTGCTTCACCTGCTGCGCTACCACCTGACTCCTTCCATGATCCTTTTGATGCCCAGAAACATAAGCCTGTGGCCACATAGCCCCTCTCTCCCTAGAACACCCTGCCTGTCCCAGCGGGGTGTCCCTGTCCAGCACCAGGTCTTGTTTGTGTTGCCAAATGACAGTGGCAGCAAGAGGTATAAAGTGCTGAGAAAGACTCCCAGGTTTGGTGATTCTCCCCAAGGCCCCCAGGAGGGTGAGCAGTTGAGCCAAGTTCAAGTGGAGGCTCTGCTGATGCCCAGGCCCTCTTCTTCCATACCCTCATGCTGCAGCCTTTGTTCTTGTTAAAGCCGGCCATGACCAGAGAGCAGACAGTGAGATGGGTAGGGAGGGTTTGAGAAGGGGAGGCTGGCAAGCAGGACCTGACATAAGGTACAAGACAAGTTTAGAAACATCCAGATGGAGGATGGAGGAAAGTCAGGCAAGAAGGTGACTCCTTCCCAGGATGCCTGAACCCTGGAAGGGAGGGAACAGCAGGGGCAACACAGGGATGAGGGCCGGCAGGAGGGGCGCCCACCTGCAGACCAGACCAGGGAATGTCATGGGGAACTAGTGAACCCACTCTTAGGCCTGCCTTCCCAGCCCTGTTGTCTTCTGACTTATACAGCAAGGAGCCTGCACCCCACAATTCCACAGCCCAGTCCAGCCTCAGGGCCAGACTGCAGGGGCCAGGCAATAGTACACCAGGTTAACGCACATAGTGCGAAAAGCAAGGACTGGCACAAGGATCCTGGTTCAAAGCCCCCAGCTAGAACCTCCAGGGGGAGTGGTCGCTTCACAATGAAGTAGGTCTGCAGGTATCTATCTTTCTTTCATCCCCCTCTGTCTTGCCCTCCTCTCTCTATTTTTCCCCATCCTAACCAACAATAAAGACAAAATGGAGCAAGTCAGGCGGTAGCGCCGTGGGTTAAGTGCGTGTGGCGGGAAGCACAAGGACTGGCATGAAGACCCCAGTTCGAGCCCCTGGCTCCCCACCTGTAGAGGAGTCGCTTCACAGGTGGTGAAGCAGGTCTGCAGGTGTCTGTCTTTCTCTCCCCCTCTCTGTCTTCCCCTCCTCTCTCCATTTCTCTCTGTTCTATCCAACAACAACGACATCAGTAACAACAACAATAACTACAACAACAATAAAAACAAGGGCAACAAAAGGGAAAAATAAATATGGAAAAAATGGCCACCAGGAGCAGTAGATTTGTAGTGAAGGCAATGAGTCCAAGCAATAATATTATTTGCCCTGAAGGCAAATAATAATAATAATAAAGCCAGGGGCCAGGCAGTAGCACACACCAGGTTAAGCACACATAGTACACATAAAGATCCCGGCTCGAGACCCCAGCTCCGCACCTGCAGGAGGGTTGCTTCACAAGTGGTGAAGCAGGTCTGCAGGTGTCTCTTTCTCTCCCCCTCTCTCAACTTCTCTCTGTCCTATCCAATAAAATGGAGGAAAACATGGCCTCCAGATGCAATGGATTCATAGTGTCCCCAGCAATAACCCTGGAGGAAAGAAACAAACAACAAACAAAAAAGCACTAGAATGAGCTGGGTTGCAGGAGGGAGTCTAAGTACGGACTCAGCTTGCTCCAGCATGTGCCTACAGGAAGTGAGGAGAGGCACCCAGCTGCACCCAAGTAAGAATGGAGTGCCCCATGGGGCTCATTCATTCATTCTTTCCTCCCACAAGAAGTAGCATGGAGGGTCTACAAGGTGCCAGGCTGTTCTACCTTCCTGGGGCACAGAGGGAAAGAACGTCTTTATGCTGTTGGGGTCAGAGGCAGACAATAAACAAGTACACCCAAAACAAACCAAGTGTTAAGCAAGAAGAGGAAACACAGAAGCCGGGCAGTGGCACACCAAGTTGAGCGCACATATTACTATGTGCAAGGATCCAGGTTCAAGCTCCCAGACCCCAACTGCAGGGGAAAGCTTCATGAGCTGTGAAGCAAGGCTGCAGGTGTCTCTTTTTTTATCTCTCCTTTTCTATCTCCCCTCCTCTCTCAACCTCTGTCTTATCACATAAAAAGAATGAGGGGAATGGCTGCCAGAAGCAGTAGATCTGTTGTGCAGGCACTGAACCCCAACAATAACCCTGGTGGCAATAAAAATAGAATTTAAATATTTTTAAATAGGAAGAAAAAACATAAACGGGGAGGATATCGATTCATATAGGGCAGGCATAGGCCCTGCAGTGTAAATGGCAGGAGCAAAGGCCCTGGGGCAGGCACAAGTTTGATGAATTTGAAGACCAGATGATAAAATGGAAATGGGAGCTGGGGTGATCATCAGCAGAGACCATCAAGGGTGGAGTTGGGGAACCCCAAGTCCAGGTGCCAGGTGAGGAGAATGTGGGCAGGGTGTCTTTCTGCCTGGCCCCAGAGGAAGCACGATTGAAAGCAAAAGAGAGGACAGAAGTAGGACAGGCTGAAGAGTGGGCACTGGAGAGCCGCTGGAGGCTTAAGCACTGAAACCAATTTGCCAAGAGGACAGACCCACGGCTGGCTCAGAAGTCCCCATCCACACACCAAAAACACCCCAGTAAGACTCAAAGTCCCCGAGCAGAGGCAGCAGGAACCTGCCACCCCATGGAAGAGCCTGGCTCTGTGACCTGATGGTCACTGTCCTTCCCATGCACCCAGGAGAAAGGACACAGGCAGCAGAGGGCTGGCTGCAGAGAAAAGAAGCCAGCGCCCACAAGAGCTGACTCAGCCAGTGCCAGCAGGCGGCGCAGAGAACACGAGCTGGACGCCGCCCAGGCAGTGGGCGGAGGACTGGAGAAGGGGGGCAACACCCCAGAATCCACCCCATGGGCACATGCCCAAGCAGCACCAGGCACTTGGGCCACCCCCTAAAAGAGCCATCATCCCAAATGGGACCTAGGTCGGGGGGTGCCACATAGTAAAAGTGCCCCAGTCAGCAGGGCTACCCAGGAAGGTCTAGACCTCTGCTACCACCCAAGGCTCTCTCTTACTCTTGCAGTCAGAGCTGACTGCAAGGCAAGCATGCTACGAAGAGTTCTAGAAGGTTCGGAAGCTGGCCAGGAATGCACGCAGGGCCTCAACACCCACCTGCCCCTGACACTCTCTGACTGTGTCCAGTATAGGTTCCTCCAAGACCTCAGCCTCATCCTCACCTGTTGAGCAGCCAAGGCAGACTTGGGGGTAGGGGATGGGGGTCCAAGGCCAGGAGGGACTCCTGTCTCCTGTCCCTGGCCAGGCCTCATGGCCACTCCATCCCAACCCAGCTCACCAATGCCAACCTGCCAGCCCACAGGAGGTGTTTCCCCTCTGAGATCCTCGGCTGTATCTAGGGGAAAAAAAATCAAGGTGTCTCAGCGCTCCCTCTCAGCTCCCTGGGGTGTGACTGGTGTCTTTTACAATTACCTTTTATTTTTATCCCATGTGTCTTAGCTCCATTTGCCAATGGGCTTTATTTATGTGCCTCCATTTCACAATCCAGCCCCACCAATTATTCTTGTGAAACTTACATATTTTATTTGGGGAAGGAAAGGAACAACAAAAAAAAAAGTTAGCAGTACTCTAGGGATAATTAGGCAGACAAGAGAAGAAGCCAAGGATTGGGCCTGGAGTGTCCAAGCAAGCAAGCAAGCAAGGGACAAGAGTGAGGAGGGTGACTGTCACCAGCTTCACTACCCTGCCAACGCCCACCGACAGCCACACACACACACACACACACACACACACACACACACACACACACACACACCTGGCTCAGCCTGTACTTCTCCCAGCTGGGCAGCCCAGAGACTCAAGTAGACAGTGGGGGAGGGGCACCATGTTCACTAACATGACTAGTGGTCACAAAGGGAGATGCCTGGGATGGCCTTGACACTGTGTCACTCCCCTGCCCCCACCCCAGATACAGTTCAGCTCCAGAGACCAGGGGGTCTCCACTGCAGTCCATTGGGGCAAGCTGCCTGCAAGCTCCACTGAACCCGTGAACACTGCCTAGGGTCCCAACAGGTCCCCCAGAAGAACGCCTGTGTCCCTCTCCACACACACCACCCCCCTCTTCACCCCTGGCTGTGGGGTGGGGGTGGGGGGTAAACAGCATGCAGGGCACCTCCGGCTGAATATCAGATAAATATCTTTGTAGTGGCTGTCCAACCCCCCACCCCATCCCCATCACACACACACTTTTTCTTAGAACCACCGCCCCAAACCAGAGGCCACCCACACAGGCTCCTGGGACCTCAATTGTACACCTCCAGAAAAGTTGTCCTCCCCTTCTGTCTTCAATTATTATTTCCAAAACCCAGTGGTTTTCTTCTCAAAGTAGCCAGAAATTGAGACAGAATTGCAATGGTCAGGGGACAGCTCAGTCCACAAGATGAAGAGCCCAGCAGAGGTGACCAGTTTGGGGGTACGTCCACAGAGCCATTTGCGAGTTCTCTGGACTCACAAGGCAAGTCTGGCAATCAGCACCGCGGCATCTAACACGATCTTTTTTTGGGGGGGCGCGCTTCAGGCTCCCTCCGGTGAGGAAACACTGAGTTAGGGCTAGCAGGCTCAATGGGTGAGGCTGGGGAGGAGCGGCCCTCTGCGCCCCCAAACCCTACAAGTTCACTCCAGCCCTGGCAACTACCCACCGCCCAGCGCGTGACGCCAAGCCTAGGGGTTTCTGGGGGGTCTCTGTGCGCCCCCATCATCAGTGACCCGAGCTCCCTGCTGCAGGGGCTCCGCCGAGGGGCTGGTCCACGCTGCGCCTCTAAAACACCCGCGCCCCGGGGAGCCGGAGAGCGGAATTTTTAATTGCTGAGTTTCTCCCTACGGGCCTCATTATTAAGAGGAAAAAGGGGTGGGAGGACAACCCGAGCAGACTATCGGTTCCCCCCCCCGGGGGGGGGGCGAGGGAGGCAAAAGCGACCCCCAAAGTCGGGAGTTGCCGCCCAGCGCGGGCACTTGGTGGAGACGCCCGGCGGGACCCCCCCGAGCAGACATCGCCACCAGCGCCCCTGGACGCGCAGGGCCCCCGCCCGAGATGCGCGCCCGCCCGCCCGCGGGGAAGGGAGGCGCCGCTCCGCGCCCCGACCCCAACCGCCGCCCCTCAGCCCCCGGTCCGGGGCGGTGGAGCCCCGCTCACAGCCTCCGCGACCCCCCACCCCAGACGCCCCCAGGACGCGGCTGCTGCGAGTCCGCCCGCCGGGCCCCCCTACCTGCCCGGGCGCGGGGCTGCGCGGTGCACGGCCGCCCCCACCGCCGGCTGGTCCGCGAGGCCGCGCGGGGCCCCGCCGCAGCCCTTTGTGAGCCGGTACCGAGCCGCTCGCCGAGAAGCCGACGAGCCCGGGAAGCTGGATGGCGGCGGACGCGCCCCGGACGCGCGTACAGCACGCAGGGCCGCCTCTGCCGAGCGCACGCGGCTCCCCGCACCGGCCTGCTGCGGCCCCCGCTCCGCCCCGGCCTCCCCGCCGCCCCCCGCGCACTCGCTCGCCCGGGAAGCGGGGCGGTTGGCCGGCGGGAGCGCGCGGCGGGAAGACCGAGAGGACAAAGATGCGCGCTGCGGGCCCTCCCCGCCGCGCACTTGGGGCGCGGCTCCTGCGGGGCTCCAGCCCCAGACACCCCGACTCTGGGGAAGGGGGCGCACCCTGCTGCTGCCCGAGGGCGCCCGGGAGGGTCTGGTGCTCAGGAGGGTAGAACAGGTGCCGCCGGGCTCCCCGCGCCCGCAGCATGCCCTGCGCGCAGCGCTGCCCCCTGGCGGGCTCGGGAGCTCGGTGGCGCCGAGGGGCCTGGGCGACCGCGCCCTGCTTGGCCCTGAGCGGGTGAACCTGGACCCTAGGCTTGAAGCCTTCAAGGATCACGGAAAGTGGGGATAAGGGAGGGCCTGCTGCACCCCCCCCCAGTCGTGAGCTGCGTTCTCTCCTGACCCCTGGACAACCCACCCCCCTTTTTAATACCCTGTGTTGCCTCAGCTGTGGACCACTGGCGTCCTCTGCCTCAGGCCTCCCGGTCCCTTACTCCATGCTTCCATGGAAATGCAGAAACCCCAACCTCCTCCACACCCAGACACCCCCTCCCACACACACACCTGCAAGAAGAGTCCTTGGTTCACCCAGCAGTGGGAACTGTCCTCTGAAGGCCCTAAAGCTGTGCTGAGCACACCATGTCACTTTTGACCCCTCTGGTTCTTACGTTCAGTCCCAAGCAGGTGTGTTGACCTGTGGGTGCTCATAGTCTGGCTTCCCAGAACCAGAAAACCTTGTATTAGTGAAGGATGTGAGCCCTAAGGGAAGAGGAGGCCTGGGTGGGGTGGGGAAGCCCCTCCTTCCCTTACCCGGAGGGTCTGAGCTGAAAGCCCCCACCCCCAGGAGAAAGGCCCCCAGGGAGTTGAATTCCCATGGGGCTAGCACTTCTGCTGTGGATGGCACTCCTGCTCTCCGCTGGACCCCAGGCCAGGGCCACCCACCAGGGCTGCTCAGAGTACGGCAGCTATGTATCAGAAAGGCTTCCTGGTCCAGTGGCCTTGCCCAGAGGTGGGCATGTCCTCAGTGATTGTGTCCCACCTGCTTAAGTTCAGGTCCTTCTAAATACTGGGACCTGAGCTTCAATCCAAAAGCCATGAACAGATTGTAACTACTGGGAAGTGGGTTCCCAGAGTCCATTCACTTAAAAAAAAAAAAAAAAAAAAAGTTTGTTAGGGAGAGGGTAGGGTATAGTTTCTCATTTCTGAGGCTCCAAAGTGTTAGTTTCAATTCCCCCACACTACCATAAACTTGAGCAGGGCAGAGCTGTGCTCTACTGAAAAAGAAAAAAAAAGTTTGCTTAATATTTTTTTAATTTATTTTGGATAGAGACAGGGATTAAAGCGTGGGGAGAGACCTGTAGTACTATTTCACTGGGGGCTGGGGAATTGAACCCCAGTCCTTAAGCACTGTAATGTGTGCACTCATCCAGATGCATCACCTAGTTTGTTTTTTGTTTGTTTGTTTGTTTGTTTTTACCAGAGTACTCACTGCTCAGCTCTGATCTTTGGTAGTTCTGGGAACTGAATTTAGGGCCTCAGAGCCTCAGGCATGAAAGCCTTTTTGCATAACCATTAAGCTATCTTTCCAGTATTGTTTATTATGAGAGAAGAGGGTGACCAGACTATTGCTCCAGCTCCATATACTGGAAGTTGAACCTGCAGCCTCTGGGGCCTTGGGGCATGCAAGATGGTGCTCTACTAGGCTCTACTAGGCTTAGCTATCTCCCTAGCTCCTTCATCTCTTTTTGCTCTAGTTTGGTGAAAAACCAGTAGGAAAACTGGCACCCAAACTGGAAGATGAGCTGCATGTCTGTGGGTGTGGATGAGTGACTAACTCTGTGCTGTCTTCCCTTTTGACACTTTGCCTAGGGCACCATAGGCATGCTGTAGCAACAGTGCCTGATGTCCTCAGGGTCAAAGGCACAGCAGATCCAGCCTCACTGAGATCATTTTTAAAGAATGAGAACTAATACTTCCTCTCCACTTTTCCAAGCTTTGGGTCCATGATTGCTCAACAATTTGTTTGGCTTTGTATGTTAACTCTCTTTTCAGTCACCAGGTTCCAGGTGTCATCAGGATGCCGGCCAGACTTCCCTGGATTGAAGACACCACCAATGTGTCCTGGAGCTCAGCTTCCCCAGAGACCCATCCTACTAGGGAAAGAGAGAGGCAGACTGGGAGTATGGACCGACCAGTCAACGCCCATGTTCAGCGAGGAAGCAATTACAGAAGCCAGACCTTCTACCTTCTGCAACCCTCAATGACCCTGGGTCCATGCTCCCAGAGGGATAGAGAATGGGAAAGCTATTGGGGGAGGGGGTGGGATATGGAGATTGGGCGGTGGGAATTGTGTGTACCCCTCCTACCCTATGGTTTTGTTAATAAAAAAAAAAAAAGTGCTAAACAGTGCTCTGGTAAAACAACAAAAAAACAATAAAATAAATAATAATTAAAAATAAAAAAAAAATTTAAAAAAAATTAAAAAAAAAAAAAGAAAGAATGAGAAATCAAGGAAAGCCTTTCTGCATAACTCCACCATTCCCCGTGGCCAGTTTAATTTTTTGATAGAGAATGAGAGGCACAAAAGTGGAAAAAGAGACAGAAGAGACACGTGCAGCCACTACTCTATGGCTCCTGAAGCTTCCCCATGCAGGTGGGGACCAGGGTCATCAAGTATGATACTCTGTGTACTCTACTGAGTGAGCTACCACCCAATGCTGCGACACCATGTTTTTTACCTACCTAGCAGAGACAGAGAACATAATCCCAGGACGTGTTCCATAAATCCAGAAGAAACTCGCAGGTTCCTGCACAGTCCATGAGAGAGACAAGAACAACCTCTGTGTAGGGGAATGAGATCACTTCTACCAAGGTCACAGATGCACTTTGACCTGGGAATTCTAACCATTTTTATTATACACATGCCTCACAGATGTTCAAAATGGCCATGAGCAGAACTGCAAACAGCCTCAACAGCCATGAGAGGAAACTGTGTGTATGTGGGAGGCAGGGGAGGACCCAAGAACACAAGCAAACACCAAAATCTTGCAGCCATGAAAGGAGTAAGGGGTCAACGAACTAGCATAGAAAAAACACACCAGAATTTCATACCTGAGGCTCATAGGTCCCAGGTTCAATCCCCAGCACCACCGTAAGCCAGACCTGAACAGTGCTCTGGTTGGTGTCTCTCTATCTCTCTCTCCTCCATTAAAAAACTTTTTTTTCAAGGATGACAGAGGACCTAGTGGGGGTTGTATTGTTGTATTGTTGTTATTGTACTGTAAATACAGTAGTTTGTACATGCATAACTGAGAAATGTTATGCATGTACAAACTATTGTATTTACTGTCGACTATAAAACATTGATCTCCCAATAAAAAATTAAAATATGGGAGTCGGGCGGTAGCACAGCGGGTTAAGCGCAGGTGGCACAAAGCGCAAAGACCAGCATAAGGATCCCGGTTCAAGCCCCTGGCTCCCCACCTGCAGGGGAGTCGCTTCACAGGTGGTGAAGCAGGTCTGCAGGTGTCTGTCTTTCTCTCCCCCCTCTGTCTTCCCCTCCTCTCTCCATTTCTCTCTGTCCTATCCAACATCAATAACACCAATGACTACAACAATAAAACAACAATGGCAACACAAGGGAATAAATAAATAAATAAAAATTTTTTAAAAATTAAAATATATATATATATTTGTCTCCAAGGTTATCACTGGGGCTCCGTGCCTGCACTACTAATCCACTACTCCTGGAGGTTATTTTTTCCCTTTTGTTGCCCTTGTTGTTTATCATTGTTGTTGTTGTTATTATTGTTGTTATTGATGTCATTGTCGGATATGACAGAGAGAAATTGAGAGGGGAGGAAGACAGAGAGGGAAAGAGAAAGACAGACACCTGCAGACCTGCTTCACTGCTTATGAAGCGACTCCCCTGCAGGTGGGGAGCCAGGGGCTCGTATCGGGATCCTTAGGCGAGTCCTTAGTCCTATATGCGCTTAATCCGCGGCACTACCGCCCATCCCCCTAAAAATCTTTTTTTAAAAAAGAGAAAATAAGGAAGCAGCAGATGAATTAACATGAAGTTTCTCCAAGATTCATTGTTAAAGAACAAAGAGCAGATGTGTATAGTATGCCAACATGTGAAAAACAGGAAAAGGGAAGAAAAAGAATGAGTACGCAGACGCATGACTGCAGTCATAAAGACTCTACAAAGTGTCACAAAAAATATATATACTATTAGTATCCATCCCTGAATTCTAAAAAAAAGTTATCATTCATAATCCTGGTTTTACTTGGAGGGTAATAGAACTCTGAACTCTATGGTCCTTTCTCCCAAAGGGAGGGAGGATAAGACCAAGAACCTGTCTTATGATCCAGAAACTAGTCTGTGATTCCACCTGCGACTGTGCTTGGAGCACGGGGCATGCTTCCTACTGTCACATTGTGGTGGAACTCATGAATTCCAGATTTAGTGTTGATAATATTTAGCACAGAGCATGTCTGGCCAGCCCCTATTATCCTACAAGGTTTTTGTTGTTGTTTTGTACAGTAGAGCTAAATCTTGTCAATTTCTCAGCACTCACCATAACTTATTTTTTTTAATAACATGTCTTCCCTCTATAGGACAAAAAAAAAAAATGTGCTCTGTTTTATAGGCTGGAGAGGATGTTCACTTGTAAAACTCCTGAAAAACAGGCTATTACTTCTTTCATTCTGGAGAAACTGATGTAAATGGGCTTGGTTGAGAAAAACACAACCCCCTTTGTGGGGGTGGCAGTGCCCCCCCCATGCAAACCTTGTTGGGACTCATCTGTCTTGTTAACTCCAAGCACGTCTTCTTACCCCTCTACCTTGTATAATTAGAGGACACTAAGCCAAGAACCAGGGATCCTGTATTCTGGTCCCAGCTAAAACACAAGCCAGGACAAGATCTCAAGTATTATATCAATAGATAACCAGGGTCTCCAGGGTATAGTTTCTTCCTCTATTCTGTTGAGGAACTTGACCCTGAAAAATCCCTAAGATTTTTCTTTTTTCTTTTTTTTCTTTTTCTTTTTTCTTTCTTTCCTTTTTTTTTTCCTTTTTTTTTTTCCTCCAGGGTTATTGCTGGGGCTCTGTGCCAGCACTACGGAATCAACTGCTCCTGGAGGCTATTTTTTGTTGCCCTTGTTGTTTAAGGTTGTTGTGCTTATTATTGTTGTTGTTATTGGTGTCATTGTTGTTAGATAGAACAGAGATAAATCGAAGAGGGGAAGACAAAAGAAGAAGAGAGAAAGACAGACACCTGCAGACCTGCTTCACCGCCCATGAAGTGACCCCCCCGCCCTGCAGGTGGGAAACCAGGGACTGAACCAGAATTGTTACACTGGTCCTTGCACTTCGCGCCATGTGCACTTCACCCCTTGCACTGCCGCCCCACCCCCGAAAATCCTTAAGATTTTTCAAGTTGTATGAGATGAAATGTGAGACAACCCATCTCACAGGAATCTGTGATTTTCTTGCCCCCAAGATCTGTGTCAATGAGAAAATTCACTAGCTAGATCCCACTCTAAAAAAAAAAAAAATCCAAAGAATTTTAGTCTATACCCCCCAGAGGGAGAGAAATGTTAGGGGTAAATGACCAGAGGGCTCTGAAGCCCAGTTCCATCAAGACTCGGAGAGAAGAGGAAAAAAAGAAGTACATTTGGAAATAGAAATAGGTATAGGTGTGACTTAGAAAGGAAGAGATTGGGAGTCAGTGGGTTAAGCACAGGTGGCACAAAGTGCAAGGACCAGACAAAGCTCAAGGACCAGAGTAAGGATCCTGGTTCGAGCCTCCAGCTCCCCACCTGTAGGGGAGTCGCTTCACAGGCGGTGAAGCAGGTCTGCAGGTGTCTTTCTCTCCCCCCTCTGTCTTCCCCTCCTCTCTCCATTTCTCTCTGTCCTATCTAACAACGACAACAACAATAATGACTACAACAATAAAAACCAAGGGCAACAAAAGGGAAAATAAATAAATAAATAATTAGAAAGGATGAGATTTAAATTTTAAAATAAAAAAGGTTTTAATAAAGGGATTCCGGTGGTAGCGCAGTGAGTTAAGCGCACATGGCGCAAGGATCCTGGTTCAAGTCCCGGCTCCCCACCTGCAGGGGGATCACTTCACAAGTGGTGAAGCAGGTCTGCAGGTCTTTCTCTCCCCCCTCTGTCTTCCCTTCCTCTCTCCATTTCTCTCTGTCCTATCCAACAATGACAAGATCAATAACAACAACAATAATTACAACAATAAAAAAGGACAACAAAAGGGAATAAATAAATTTTAAAAAAAAGAAAGGAAGAGATTGAGCTCCTGATTTAAGTACACATTACTATGCACAAGAATCCAAGTTTGAGCCCCCAGTCCCACCTGGAAGGGGAAAGCTTTGCGACTGGTGAAGCAGTGTTTTTGCAAGTGTCTCTCTCTCTCTCTCTATTATCTCCTTCCCTCTCAATTTCTAGCTGTCTCTATTCAATGAATAAACAAAGACAATTAAAAAAAAACTTAAAAAAAAAGAAAGAGAAGGCTGGACCATAGGAAAAAAGGGCAAATATATATAAATATAGATAAATAGTTTAGAAATAATAGCCAACCCATATCTGTGACCTTGGGAAACCACTGAAGTTTCCAGTGGAGGGAATGGGGACACAGAACTCTGATGGTGGGAATGGTGTGGAATATACCTCTGTTATCTTATAATTTTGTAAATCAGTATTAAATCACTAATAAAATAAAATAAAATAAAAGACTTCCCTCCAGTCTCTTTGCTTTGTCTTAGAATACACAGAGAGACACAGCATGGAAATCTTTTTGACAACCATGGCAGTGAAGTACCTTCCTAAAAAGTAAATAGCATTGATTTTTGGCAGCTGATTTCAAACTGCAGATTCCAGGCTTTCTGGTAGTAAAATGGATTATTTGACAAATGACAGAAACCAAGGGTGGGACAGATCCAGCAGTAGTGCAGCAGGTTAAGCGCACATAGCATGAAGCATGTGGCTCTGCTTAAGGATCTTAATTCCAGCTCCCTGCCCCCCACCTGCAGTGGGGGGTCATTTCACAAGCAGGTCTGCAGGTGTCTATCCTTCTCTCTCCCTCTCTGTCTCCCCCTCCTCTCTCGATTTCTCTCTGTCCTATCCAACAACAACGACAGCAATAACAATAATAATAACAACAATAAACAACAAGGGCAACAAAAGGGGAAAAAAAAGCCTCCAGGAGCGTTGAATTCGTAGTGCTGGCACCAAATCCCAGCAATAACCCTGGAGGCAAAAAAAAAGAAAAGAAAAGAAAAGAAAAGAAAAGAAAAGAAAAGAAAAGAAAAGAAAAAGAGAGAAAGGAAGGAAGGGTGGGGAAATAACTCGCTGGGTAAAGCATATACCTTACATGCATTGGAAGAGCCAGGTTTGAACTCCCACCCACCACATGAGGGAAGCTCATGAGCAGTGAAACAATGTTGTGGTGTATTGCCTTCTCTTTCTATCTATCTTTCCCTCTGAGTCTGTCATCTGCTGGGGGAGGAGGGACTGGTTGGTGGCACACTGGGTTAAGCACACAGAGTATGAAGCCCCGGCTCCCCATTTGTAGAGGGAACGCCTCACAAACAGCAAAAGTCTGCAGATGTCTCTCTTTCCCCCTATCACTTCTTCCCCTCTCAATTTCTTTCTGTCCTATCAAATAAAATGGAAAAAATGGCAGCCAGGAGCAGTGGCTTCGTAGTGCTGGCACTGTGCCCCAGCCCTACAGGCAAAAAAAAAAAAAAAAGAGAGAGAGAGAAAGAAAGAAAGAAGCAGATTCTAGCTTCTTCCCTTCAGATGCCAGCCTTGAAAGCCACACAGAACAGATTGTGGGACATGAGGTCCCCAGCAGAGCAGGGTGTCAGCAGAAAGAAACCAGCCCCTTAGTGCAGGAAGCACCCACTGTGAAGGCTTACTTTGTAAGCACTGAGGAGCCTGAGAGGTCAAAGCCCCAAGATCCCTGGCCTGTCACTGCTGAGTATTGAGGAGTAGGGGAGTCCTCAGCAAAGAGTAATTTCAGGATGTGGTGATGTCCTGCTAATAACAGGTATCAGTGATTCAAAGGAAAAGACAGAGCCCATGGGGCCAGGTGGTGGTGTACTTGGTTGAGTGCACAGTTATGCTGCTCAAGGTGAAACCCCCTGCTCACCCTTCATGAGTGGTGAAGCAGTGCTGCAGGTCTCTCTCTCTCTCTCTCTCTCTCTCTCTCTCTTTCTCTCTCTCTCCTCAATGTCTCTCTGTCCAATCTAATAAAATGGAAAGAAAAAAAGGGAAAATGGTTGTCAGAAGTGGTGGCTTCATGTTGCGGGCATTGAGCCCTGGTGACAATAAAAAGGAATGGAAAGGGAGGGGAGGGGAGGGAGGAGAAGGGAGGGAAGGAGGGGGAGGGGAGAGGAGGGGGAGGGGAAGGGAGGAAAGGGTAGGGGAAGAGGGGGAACAGAAGGGAAAGGGAAAGGGAAAGGGAAAGGGAAAGGGAAAGGGAAAGGGAAAGGGAAAGGGAAAGGGAAAGGGAAAGGGAAAGGGAGGGGAGGGAGCCAGGAGACAGCTCACCAGGTAGAGCACTTTTTCTTACCAGAGCACTGCTCAATTTTGGCTTATAGTGGTGTGGGGGATGGAACATGGGCCTCTGGATGCTCAGGCATGGAAGTCTTTTTGCATCACCATTATGCTGTCTCCCCGACTCCACCACACACTTTATCATACTCTAGGATCCAGTTTCGAAGCCTCAGTCCCCACATGGAAGTACCATGCAGAGGGGAAATTCACAAGTGGTAGAGCAGTGTTATGGTGCCTCTCCTTCGATCCTGTTCAGTCTCTTTCCTTCTCTGTTTCTACCTATGATTGAAGGAGGAAGGGGAGTCTGTTGGGTGCGGGATCACCCAGGCAGGAAGCCCTGAGGGGAAAAAGCGGGGAGGAGGGTTGAAGGTAAGGGCCAAGACAGCTCACACAGGAGGCACTTGGTCACACATTAAACCCAGGTTCAGCCCAGCCCCCACAGCACTAAGGGATTTCTCAGTGCTATGGTGTTTTTTTTCCCCCTCTCTCTCAGTCTGAAAAAGTCAGTCCAGAGCACCAATGAAGGAGGAGGGGGGGGGGGCAGGGTCAACCTGTAGTACCCCTTCGTTTTCTTGTTTTCTAATTCGGTGTAATATTAACATGTAATGAAGTGTAAAAAGGTCTTGGGAACTAAGTTACAAGAGCCACTGCACCCTTGATCAGGTCCACCTGTGATAATTAGATTGATAATTTTTTTATGTTGCATTTTACATTTGATCCAAGTCACAGTGGACTTAAGTCCTAGTGGACCCAAGTCATAATGGAACCACATCACACTGGACTCAAGACAAAAGAGTGAAATGTCACACACACACAATCTGGTGTGAGCCAAGAAGCCAACAGCATCAGTATTCAGAAACTCCACTGTATAATCTCCTAATATATCTATTTATGTGCATGAAAAAAAGGTACAAATATCTAAGAGTTCTTCATAAGCAGGGAATGACTTAAATAAGGAAAAAAAAATTCCTGGGAAGGGGAAAATAAATAAGGACATTTTATTTATTTATTTATTTATTTATTTATTTTGCCTCTAGGGTTATTGCTGGGACTCTATGCCTGCAACAAGAATGCACTGTTCCTGGAGGCTATTTTTCCCATTGTATTGCCCTTGTTATTGTTATAGCTACTGTTGTTGTTGAACAGGAAATCAAGAGAGGAGGGGAAGACAGAGAGAAGAAGAGAAAGATAGACACCTGCAGACCTGCTTCACCACTTGTGAAGCGACCCCCCTGCAGGTGGGGTGCTCGGGGCTCGAACCGGGATCCTTGAGCCGGTCCTTGTGCTTTGCACCATGTGCGCTTAACCTGCTACCGCCCAGCCTCCAGATAAGGACATTAATTGTATTGAATCAGGGCCCACCCTCTCCTCATTCTAATCATGTAATGTATCTCCCAGCCCCATTTAATAATTATTATTATTACTATTATTGTTGTTGTTAACAGTAGTAGTATATTGCCACTAGGGTTATCATTAGTACCTGTAGGATGAATCCACATTTCCAGTGGCCATTTTATTTATTATTATTATTTTTCTTTTTGGCAAGTTCATGTGTTCTGGGCATCTGTATTCCAACCGAGACCATCTCGTAGTTATCTTTCACCTCCCTATTTACTTCGTTAACTTACTTCCAGTCCCATTCATTTTGTCCAGAAGGAGACAATAACAACTTTTAAAATTGCAGAGTAATATTCCATTGAGTCTATGTCTCATGACTTCTTTATCCAGTCATTCATTGATGGATATTTACTATACCCTTTTGGCTAGTGTGAATAGTGCAGCTCTGAACATGGCGATGAATATATGTCCCTTTGAATTATTGGGTAGTTTGAAGAGTATTAACATATTTTTCTTTTTTCTTTTTCTTCTTCTTCTTCTTTTTTTTTTTTTGCCTCCAAGGATATCACTGGGGCTCGGTGCCTGCACTACAGATCCACTGCTCCTTTGACCTTTTTTTCCCTCTCAATTTTTTTTTTGTTTGATAGGACAGAGAGAAATTGAGAGGGGAGGAGGTGGTAGAGAGGGAGAGAGAAAGATAGACACCCAGATTTGCTTCACCACTTGTTTTATTTATTTACTTTCCCTTTTGTTGCCCTTGTTGTTTATTGTTGCTGTAGTTATTATTGTTATTGATGTCGTCGTTGTTAGGACAGAAAGAAATTGAGAGAGATGGGGAAGACAGAAGGGGAGAGAAAGACAGACACCTGTAGACCTGCTTCACCGCTTGTGAAGCGATTCCCCTACAGGTGGGAATCCCGGGCTTGAACAAAGATCATTACGCTGGTCTTTGCACTTTGCCTCAGGTGCGCTTAACAGCTGCACTACTGCCTGACTCCCATGACGTATTTTTCTATGCAAAAATGTGTCAAGACTTTTCTAATAAGCTATGTTAACAGGTCATGTCCTTTGGATATGTACCTCAAAGTGGCATTGCAGGATCATATGGTATTTCTATTTTTATCTGTTTAATAATTCTCCACAAAATCAGGGTTTAAACTCTGAGCTCACCTCAACCAGGAAATCAGGAAACTTCTATCGTGTCCCCTACATAATCTAGTATTTTCTGTAGGCACAGAGTCAAACACATTAAGTTAGGGGGCCAGCTGTGGGACACCCAGTTAAGTGCATAGACTACCTTTTATAAGGATCCCAGTTCGAGTCCCCACTTCCCACCTGCAGGGAAGAAGCTTCATGAGTAGTGAAGCAGGTCTACAGGTGTCTGTCTTTCCTTCACTCACTTTATCTCCCTCTCCCTTCTCAATTTCTCTCTGTCCTCTTCAATTAAAAAAAGAGAGGGGAATATCTACCTGGAGTGGTGGATTTGTGCAGGTGCCGAGCCCCAGTGATAACCCTGGAGCCAAGAGAAAGGGAAAAAAAGCATGAAGTTAGATTAAGACTTGAATCGTGAATATTGTAGAATTAATTATACCAGGGGAGTTCCATGAATGGTGGAACAATGTTGCTGGTGTTTCTCCTCTTTCTCTCCCCTCTTCTCTTCCTCTCCCTCCTGTTGTTTTTCCCGGGCTGGCTTCGAGGGTGGGGGACAGAGACGACCAGGGACTCATGGCTGAGCGGAGAAGCAGTATTTCTTTATTGACGAGAGGGGACCGGTACAACAAACTCTTCTTATTACAACACAATTCTCTCTTCCATCTCTCTCCTCCGCTGGAAGAGTCAGCCACCCAGGAAATACCTACGATAGGGTGTGGGGAGAAGAAAGAAGTGGGAACCAGCGATGACTAAACCAAATGTCCCAGAGGCAGGGGGTGGAAGACCAAACCAATATCCCGGAGGCAGGGGGGTGCCCAGCCAACAGTGGACGTGCAAACAGAACACATAGCAAGCAACACAAGCAAACCCATGTGATGATAAAACAGAAGACTTCACAAGCAGAGTCCAGAAGCATACCAACACCCTCCCCCTCTCTCCCCCTAAAATAATAAGGAGGGACTGCGTGGTAGCACACCTGATAGTGTGCACATATTGCCAGGTATAAGGACCCAGGTTTAGCGCACGTGGCACAAAGCACAAGGGCCAGTATAAGGATCCCAGTTCCCGACCTGCAGGGGAGTCGCTTAACAAGCGCTGAAACAGGTCTGCAGGTGTCTATCTTTCTCTCCCTCTCTCTGTCTTCCCCTCCTCTCTCCATTTCTCTCTGTCCTATCCAACAACAACGACATCAATAACAACAACAATAATAACTACAACAGTAAAACAACAAAAGGGAATAAATAAATATTTTTTAAAAATAAGGACCCAGGTTTAAGCCCCCAGTGCTCACATACAGGGGGGAAGCTTAACAGTGAAGCATTCTGAAGGTGTCTCTCTTCCTGTGTCTCTATCTCCTCCCTCTCTCTCAATTTCTCTCTATCTTAACCAAAGAAAGGGGGGAAATGGCCACCAGGAATAGTGGATATGCTGTACAGGTACCAAGACCCAGAGACAACCCGGTTGGCAATAAGGTAAAATAAGATAATAGTAAAAATTTTGGTTTTTCTCCTGGGGTATTCTGCATGGATGAGACCCCAGTGCCATATACAAAGAAAGAAAAAGGAAGTAAGAGAAAAATAAGAAGGAAAATCTCACTAGGGACTTGCAGACTTTGGCCTGAAATGACATTCTCAGGAAATGTCTAGAAAAGTCTTGATTTTAAAAAATACTTTATTTATGGGAGTCCAGCGGTAGCGCAGCAGGTTAAACTCAGGTAGTGCAAAGCACAAGGACCTGCATGAGGATCCCGGTTCGGCCCCCCAGCTCCCCACCTGCAGGGGAGTCGCTTCACAGGAGGTCTATCTTTCTCTTCCCCTCTCTGTCTTCCCCTCCTCTCTCCATTTCTCTCTGTCCTATCCAACAGCAGCAACAACAATAATAACTACAACAATAAAACAAGGGTAACAAAAGGAAATAATTAAATATTAAAATATATATTTTTATTTATTCTAATGGAAAAGATACAGAAAGAAGGACCAGAGTACTTCTCAGCTCTGGTTTATGTTGGTGCCAGGAATTGAACCTGGGACCTCTGGGGCCTCAGGCACGAAAGTTGTTATGTATAATCACTGTGCTATCCCCCAGCTTGACTTCTAGAAAACTCATAGGAGAGCAAAATGCCACTGAGCTCTGCCAGTCACGGTTGGGGCTGAGTTTGGGCCTAAGGGATCTTCATTTGCTCCCTGCAGTCACTCCCCACTTCTGGATTGTGTCACTAGGACAGGCATGTGTGATCCCCTGCAGAGTCCCCAGGTTGCCTCCCTTGACCCATGAGATGAGATCATTGTAGGAGGAAGGCCTCCACTTCCTCCCCCAGGACAGTGTTTCATCAGGGGAAGCTGCAGAGACCACTGTCACCGGCAGTGGCTAGAGAGGGTTCGGGGGAGGGGTGGTTTGTCCCAGCCACATCTGATCTGCCCCTCAGGGCCTGTGCAGAAGTCACACAAATCATGGGAAATGACCCTGGACCGACAACACTTTACTCTGGTAGTGAATCCAGTTGCAGCTGTGGCTCCAGATGTGGCTCAGAATGATTCCAGATGTGTGTCCAGACTGAAGCATAACACAAAGTCTCTGGCAGGCGCTTTCTATTAGCTGTCTCACACACACACACACACACACACACACACACACATACACACACACACACACACACATCTGCCTCATGTAAACAAAACAGGTTAACATTTTAGGTTCCTAGTTGGGAAATAGGGACTGACTTAAGTCCACAAGATCGTGTAATAACATGGTGACAAATGAGACTTCCTCAGTCAAACAAAGCACACAGAGATCAAATAATGGACAGCAGAAGATATGGCCTTTCTTGTCACTAAAGGCCCACACTCCAGCCTTCCACATGCCATTCTGTGCCTGGGAAGCTGCCCTCCACGAACTCTGTCTGTGTCCAGGGCCTTGTGCATTGTAACATGTGCACTTAATCAAGGGCGCCACTGCCCAGTCCCTTCCTTTCTTTTTTCTTTTACCACAGCACTGATTAGCTCTGGCTTATGGTCGTACGGGGGATTAAACCTGGGACTTTGGAGCCTCAGACATAAAGTTTCCCTGCATAACCATTGTATTATCTACCCCCACCTCCCTTTTCTTTCTCTCTCTTTCTTTCTTTCTTTCTTTCTTTCTTTCTTTCTTTCTTTAAATTTTTGTTATCTTTATTTATTTATTGGATAGAGACAGTCAGAAATTGAGAAGGAAGGGGTGATAGAGAGGGAGAGAGACAGACACCCGCAACACTGCTTCACCACTCGCAAAGCTTTCCCTCTGCAGGTGGGGACCAGGGGCTTGAACCTGGTTCCTTGCACATTGTGACATGTGAGCTCAACCAGGTGCACCACCACCTGGTCCCTTCTTCTTCTTCTTCTTTTTTTTTTTAAGTTTTTATTTATAAAATGGAAACACTGACAAGACCATAGGATAAGAGGGGTACAATTCCACACAATTCCTGCCACCAGAATTCCATATCCCATCCCCTCCCCAATAGCTTTCCTATTCTTTATCCCTCTGGGAGTATGAACCCAGGGTCATTATGGGGTGCAGAAGGTGGAAGGTCTGGCTTCTGTAATTGCTTCCCTGCTGAACATGGGCATTGACAGGTTGATCCATACTCCCAGCCTGTCTCTTTCTTTCCCTAGTGGGGCAGGGATCTGGGAGGTGGGGCTCCAGGACACATTGATGGGGTTGGCTGCCCTGGGAAGTCCAGTTGGCATCATGGTAGCATCTGGAACCTGGTGGCTGAAAAAGAGTTAAGATAGAAAGCAGAGCAAATTGTTGACTATCTTTCTTTCTTTTTAAACTAGAGTATTGCTCAGCTCTGGCTTATGATGGTGCAGAGGTTTGAACGTGAGATTTTGGAGCCCAGGCATGAAAATATTTTGCACTATATAACCATCTCCGTGACCTTATTTTACTTTTTTTTTCTATAAAAAGGCAGAGAAAGAGAGGAAGAAATCACAGCACACCAAATCTTCCTTCAGTGCATATAGCCACCCTTATCTCATTGTTTGAATGAGTAATATTAGAACATGCTTTGAAATGTTCAGATATTTGGGGGGTTTTGTTTGTTTGTTTGTTTGTTTTTTGCTATGGTATTCCCATATGGTGACCTGGGATTTGAATCCATGACTTTAAACATGGTAAAGTGTACCCTCTATTATATCTCCCAGTCCCTAAAATTCTATAATATCAAAAAGGAAACAGAAGGAATGTTTCTCCCCACAGATACTCAGTTCCTCTAGCCTAGCTTAATGTTATTGTTTCTTCTGGACCCTTCCAGAAAGTCTTTATGAATGGAAAAATGAATTCTGGTTCACAAGGCCAATCTGAACCTTGCTTTTTTTTGTTTGTTTTGTTTTATTTTCAGTAAATATATTGCTTGAAAAACATTCTAAGTTTGTACTTAGAGAATTTCCTTTGGTTTTCACCTACCTATAGGTCCAGTTGATCACTGTGTCCTTGTACATTTTGACCTCTATGAATAAACTTTTAGACTATTTCCAGCCATTTGTCAGAAATATCACAAACAGTGGTGCAAGGTTATCAGCACACAATTTGCTCTGGAGGTTAAGTGTCAAAAGCTAGATCCCAAAGCATACAAATGTATAACTTCAATAAACATTTCCCAACTACCACAGCATGTTTGGTTGGATATGTTTCTTAACCCATATAAGCCATTAACATCAAACAAGAGTGTCTGCTTCCCTAGAAGGGTCAACACTTAGGCAGATGTTTTGATCTTTGCTAATCTGAACTCTGAGAAAAAGTTTTGTTTTTTTTTGCCTCCAGGGTTATTGCTGGGGCTCAGTACCTGCACCAAGAATCCACTGCTCCTAGAGGCCATTTTTCCCCCCTTTTGTTGCCCTTGTTGTGGTTATTATTGTTGTTGATGATGTTATCTGTTGTTGGATAGGACAGAGAGAAATGGAGAGAGATGGGGAAGACAGGGAGGAGGAGAGAAAAATAGACACCTGCAGACCTGTTTCACTGTCTGTGAAGGGACAGGTGGGGAGCTGGGGGCTCGAACGGGATCCTTACACCGGTCCTTGCTTTTGCGCGGCATGTGCTTAACCAGCTGTGCTACCGCCCAACCCCCAAAGTCTTTTTTGTTGTTGTTGTTGCCCTTGTTGCTGTTATTGCTATTGCTTTTGTTGAATGGGACAGAGAAAAATCTAGAAAGGAGGGGAAGACAGATAGACACCTGCAAACCTGCTTCACCACTTGTGAGATGGTGGGGAGCTGGGTTATTGAACTGGGATCCCCACGCAGGTCACGGCACTTTGCACAACATGCGCCTAATCCATTGCACTACTGTTCGATTCTCCCTATCCCACAAAAAGGTTCTTCTTAAAGGTCAGATGTTCTCACTAAGACTGGAAGTTGTCCTTCCCTGATTTTGTATGCACTTACTTGAGATATTTTTCAACATGTTAAGTAGCTGCTAGCATGGATGTCAGTTGTGTAGTAAATGATGATGATGAAGGGCACCTGGTGATGACACACCCAGTTAAATGCATATAGTGCAAAGCACAAGGACACGCACAAGGATCCGGTTTATAGCCCCCAGCTCCCCACCTGCAGGAAGGCCACTTCACAAATGGTGAAGCAGGTCTGCAGGTCTCTCTCTCTCTCTCCCTGTCTCCCCTTCTCTCTCAATTTCTCTCTGTCCTATCCAATAAAATGGAAGGGAAAAAAAAAAAAAGGTTGCCAGGAGCAGTGGATTTGTATTGTAGTACAAGCACCAAGCCCCAGCAATAACTCTGGAGGCAGAAAAGAAAAAGAAATGATGATGATGATGATGATGATGATGATGATGATGATGATGATGATGATAAACACGCTAACATAGCTTCTGGCTGCCACGTGCAAGAGGAACTGGGGTGGTGTTTGTAGGAGGACCTATGCAAAGGAGCTAGAAGGCAGCATATGGACAAACAACTTTCAAAGACTCAACAGAGGCTTTTGTGAGGTGTGTGTGTGTGTGTGTTTGCACTTGATGGAGGGACAGGAGGTAGGGTAAGTCAGTGCCAGAATTTGTCTTTGTCTCTGGATTGTATCACCTGAAAGAAGATAGTCCCCTTCGCTGAGACTAGAGAGGCTGACAGAGGGCCAGGTTTGTGGGGGAAGCTCAGAGACGTTTTCCGCTGTTGCTATGAGAACCATGAACTTCTCGGCACTTACTATATCGGCTGTGTCTTACTCCTACACTTGAACGGAGTTTTAAATTGTAACACCTGTCTTGGATTTAGCATACTTAAAATACCAAGCTAGTAGGTCCCATATTGCAGAGATGTGTTGGGCTGTCTACAACATGTGACTTCTTCCTCTGCTCTCTGCAGTCATGGGGCTGAGGTCGGGAATCTCCTGCAGTTGTGTTCAGGCGGTGCCTTAAGTAGCTCTGGCACTTGCCTGTTCATGGACGAACAGGGCTCCCCAAAATTAGTTTTCTCCCACCTGTGACTTGTGAAGCCAATTCAAGTGTTGCGTCCAAAGACAGCTGCCCCAGGATGTGTCTAAGTGCTACAAGAATAAGACAGAAAAAAAAAAAAAATCCAAGACTGGGTGGGGGAGATAGCATAATGGTTATGGTGGTTTTAGTTTTAGTTTTTTGTTTTTTTTTTTTTGCCTCCAGGTTTATCACTGGGGCTCAGTACCTGCATTAGGAATCCACTGCTCCTGGCGACTATTTTGTCCTTTATGTTGTTGTTACTGTTATTGGATAGGATCAAGAGAAATTGAGGGAGTAGTAGGAGATAGAGAGGGAGAGAGACACCTACATACTTGCTCCACCACTTGCGAAGCGTCCCCTCTGTAGGGGGGACAAACCCAGATCCTTGCTAGGGTCCTTGAGCTTAATACTATGTGTGCTTGCCAGTGTGCACCACTGTCTGGTGCCCAGCATAATGGTTATGCAAAGAAGCTTTCATGCCTGAGGCTCCAAAGTCCTAGGTTCAATCCCCTGCATCACCATAAGCCACAGCTGAGCAGTGCTCTGGTTAAAAATAAATAAATAAATATCTAAGACTGATTTATTTGCCTAGCTATCCCCCTTAAATCAGGAAACACATTTCTACTTTTTGTTTTTTATTATTAATTAAATAGAGACAGAGAAACTGAGAATGAAGGGGAAGACAGAGCAGGGGCCAGAAAGAGAGACACCCACAACACTGCTTCACCACATGTGAAGCTTTCCTTAGTGAAGCTGTGAGTGGAACCTGGGGCTTGAACCGAGGTCCCTGCACACTGCAATGTGTAGATAACCAGGTCGTCACTGCCTGACACCAGGAAATACATTTCTATGGTAGTCCTAGGGATGGAAGAAAGCCCTCTCACCCCAGATTATAGTGTCTGCAAGGTCTGTTTTTACTACCTATGTGGATGAATCTTCTAAAGCCCCCACCCCACTCTTAAAATTGTAAGTCCTTCATTCTGGCTTTCCCTCTTAAATTATTGCTTCTTTTCCTGGGATTATGTAGTCTCATTGAAATGATCAAGTGAGAAGTCCTATTACTTGATGTATAGGCCTCAGATAGCACATGCAGTTTAATCTTCACTTTTGCTCCTCTCTCTCTCTCTCTCTCTCTCTCTCTCTCTCTCTGTCTCTCTCTCAACAGAGAGACAGAGAGGGAGTGAAAGAGACCACAGCACCTAAGTTTCCTCCAATGCAGTGGGGGCTGGGCTCAAGCGTTGCTCTAGCACATGATGGAGCAGTATAACATCTAAGTGAGCTATTTTACCAGCGGGCTTCTAATCTCTCGTGTCGATTTAGTTATGTTTCAGAACATGGAACTGGGAGAGTAGAGGAAGTGTAGATAGTAGAGGAATCTTCCTCCCCAGCACAGATACCTGCATGGCCTCTATTCTTTACTTCTGAGGGGACCTTCTTTCAGGCCCAGGTGTATGTATAATATGAAACAACGTTTGCAGGTGTCTTTGTTGGATCCCCTCAGTTCTGGATTAGGAGGGAATATGATGGAGAAGTGTGGTGTGTGTACAAAGTTTTTTTTTTTTTTTGGATGGGTGTATATGGTTTCTTAATATATATCCTTGGGGGGGGGGGTTGTAGCACAGAGGGTTAAGTGCACATGGCTCAAAGCACAGGGACCGGCATAAGGATCCTGGTTTGAGCCCCCGGCTCTCCATCAGCAGGGAATCACTTCACAAGCAGTGAAGCAATCTGCAGGGTCTGTCTTCCTCTCATCTCTCGATTTCTCTCTATCCTGTCCAACAACAACAGCAATGGCAACAAGAACAACAACAAGAAAAACAAAATGGGAAAAAATGGGCACCAGGAGCAGTGGATTTGTACTGCAGGCACTGAACGCCAGTGATAACCCTGGAGGCAATATATATATTATCCCCAGGGGAGGAACTGCAGGGTCGTAGGGTAGGTTCATTTTTCACCTTCTGAGATTTTTCCAGATTGTTTTTCACAGGGGTTGGAACAATTAAATCATTAATTCCCCCACCCCAGTGAAGTCAAAAATAAATTTAAAATATTTTTTTCATTTATTGGAGGGACTAATAGTTTACAGTCAACAGTAAAATAGAACTTTGGCTTATAGTGGTGCAGGGGATTGAATATAGGGCCTTGGAGCCTCAGGTATGACAGTCTCTTTGCATACCCATTATGCTACCTATCCCTCAGTTTAATTTTTCAATAAAAAACGATGGTCGAGAGTCGGGTGGTAGCACAGCGGGTTAAGTGCACGTGGCGCAAGGCGCAAGGACCAGCGTAAGGATTCTGGTTCAAGCCCCTGACTCCCCACCTGCAGGGGAGTCGCTTCATAAGCGGTGACGCATGTTTGCAGGTGTCTGTCTTTCTCTCCCCTTTTCTTCCATTGTCTTCTGCTCCTCTCTCCATTTCTCTCTGTCCTATCCAACAACGACTACATCAACAACAATAATTAGAACAATAAAACAAGGGTAACAAAATTTTCTTTAAAACCTGATGGTCAGGGAGCTAGCTCAATACCTAGAGCTGTAGAACTCCATACTTGTATGCCTGAGGCCTTGGTTTCAATTCCCAGCACCACAAATGTTTTATTAGTGATTTGGGCTCTCAGTTTTCTCTCACAAAAAATGAGTAAATAATTTAAAAAAATTAAAAGGGGGGGGCAGTAGCACAGTGGGTTAAGTACACATGATGCTAATCTCAAGGATCCCGGTTCCAACCCCTGGCTCCCCACCTGCAGGGGGGTCGCTTCAAAAGTAGTGAAGCAGGTCTGCCGGTGTCTGTCTTTCTCTCCCCCTCTCTGTTTTCCCCTCCTCTCTTGATTTTTCTCTGTCCTATCCAACAACAACATCAATAACAATAACAACAACAATGGCAACAAACGAAGGAAAAAATGGCCTCCAGGAGCAGTGGATTTGTAGTGCAGGTACTGAACCCCAGTGATAACCCTGGAGGAAAAAAAAACTAAAAGAGAATATCAACTTGGATTAAAAAAAAAAAAAAGCCCCCACTTTAGCTATATTCTGCTAGTACTAATAAAAGATAAGGCTCCCACATCAACAAAAGCAAGACCAAAAACCACATGGTCATATCAATAGATGCAGAGAAAGCCTTTGACAAAATACAACATCCCTTTATGATCAAAACACTACAAAAAATAGGAATAGATGGAAAATTCCTGAAGATAGTGGAGTCTATATATAGCAAACCTACAGCCAACATCATACTCAATGGTGAAAAACTGGAAGCATTTCCCCTCAGATCAGGTACTAGACAGGGCTGCCCACTATCACCATTACTATTCAACATAGTGTTGGAAGTTCTTGCCATAGCAATCAGGCAGGAGCAAGGAATTAAAGGAATACAGATTGGAAGAGAAGAAGTCAAACTCTCCTTATTTGCAGATGACATGATAGTATACATGGAAAAACCTAAGGAATCTAGCAAGAAGCTTTTGGAAATCATCAGGCAATACAGTAATGTGTCAGGCTATAAAATTAACATTCAAAAGTCAGTGGCATTCCTCTATGCAAACACTAAGTTAGAAGAAATTGAAATCCAGAAATCAGTTCCTTTTTCTATAGCAACAAAAACAATAAAATATCTAGGAATAAACCTAACCAAAGAAGTGAAAGACTTGTATACTGAAAATTATGAGTCACTACTCAAAGAAATTGAAAAAGACACAAAGAAGTGGAAAGATATTCCATGCTCATGGGTTGGAAGAATTAACATCATCAAAATGAATATATTACCCAGAGTCATCTACAAATTTAATGCTATCCCCATCAAGATCCCAAGCACATTTTTTAGGAGAATAGAACAAATGCTACAAATGTTTATCTGGAACCAGAAAAGACCTAGAATTGCCAAAACAATCTTGAGAAAAAAGAACAGAACCGGAGGCATCACACTGCCAGATCTCAAACTATATTATAGGGCCATTGTCATCAAAACTGCTTGGTACTGGAACATGAACAGACACACTGACCAGTGGAATAGAATTGAGAGCCCAGAAATGAGGCCCCACACCTATGGACATCTAATCTTTGACAAAGGGGCCCAGACTATTATATGGGGGAAGCAGAGTCTCTTCAACAAATGGTGTTGGAAACAATGGGTTGAAACATGCAGAAGAATGAAGCTGAATCACTGTATTTCACCAAATACAAAAGTAAATTCCAAGTGGATCAAGGACTTGGATGTTAGACCAGAAACTATCAGATACTTAGAGGAAAATATTGGAAGAACTTTTTTCCGCATAAATTTTAAAGACATTTTCAATGAAACGAATCCAATTACAAGGAAGACTAAGGCAAGTATAAACCTATGGGACTACATCAAATTAAAAAGCTTCTTCACAGCAAAAGAAACCACTACCCAAATCAAGAGACCCCTCACAGAATGGGAGAAGATCTTTACATGCCATACATCAGATAAGAGTTTAATAACCAACATATATAAAGAGCTTACCAGACTCAATAACAAGACAACAAATAACCCCATCCAAAAGTGGGGGGAGGAATTGGACAGAATATTCACCACAGAAGAGATCCAAAAGGCCGAGAAACACATGAAAAAATGCTCCAAGTCTCTGATTGTCAGAGAAATGCAAATCAAGACAACAATGAGATATCACTTCACTCCTGTGAGAATGTCACACATCAGAAAAGGTAACAGCAGCAAATGCTGGAGAGGGTGTGGGGTCAAAGGAACCCTCCTGCACTGCTGGTGGGAATGTCAATTGGTCCAACCTCTGTGGAGAACAGTCTGGAGAACTCTCAGAAGGCTAGAAATGGACCTACCCTATGACCCTGCAATTCCCCTCCTGGGGATATATCCTAAGGAACCCAACACATCCATCCAAAAAGATCTGTGTACACATATGTTCTTGGCAGCACAATTTGTAATAGCCAAAACCTGGAAGCAACCCAGGTGTCCAACAACAGATGAGTGGCTGAGCAAGTTGTGGTATATATACACAATGGAATACTACTCAGCTGTAAAAAATGGTGACTTCACCGTTTTCAGCCGATCTTGGATGGACCTTGAAAAAATCATGTTGAGTGAAATAAGTCAGAAACAGAAGGATGAATATGGGATGATCTCACTCTCAGGCCGAAGTTGAAAAACAAGATTAGAAAAGAAAACACAAGTCGAACCTGAAATGGAATTGGAGTATTACACCAAAGTAAAAGACTCTGGGGTGGGTGGGTGGGTGGGGAGAATACAGGTCCATGAAAAATGATGAGTGAAATAGTGGGGGTTGTATTGCTTAATGGGAATCTGGGGAACGTTATGCATGTAAAAAAAAAAAAAAAAGAAAAGAAGTAGAAACGCAAAGCAGAAAATGACTGAGTTTGGAGTATGGCACCAAAGTAAGAAAGCAGAAGTATACTAGAGTTTGCAGTGAGTACCTCCCTAATACTTCCTCTCCGCTTTTCCAAGCTTTGGGTCCATGATTGCTCAACAATTTGTTTGGCTTTGTATGTTAACTCTCTTTTCAGTCACCAGGTTCCAGGTGTCATCAGGATGCCGGCCAGACTTCCCTGGATTGAAGACACCACCAATGTGTCCTGGAGCTCAGCTTCCCCAGAGACCCATCCTACTAGGGAAAGAGAGAGGCAGACTGGGAGTATGGACCGACCAGTCAACGCCCATGTTCAGCGAGGAAGCAATTACAGAAGCCAGACCTTCTACCTTCTGCAACCCTCAATGACCCTGGGTCCATGCTCCCAGAGGGATAGAGAATGGGAAAGATATCGGGGGAGGGGGTGGGATATGGAGATTGGGCGGTGGGAATTGTGTGGAGTTGTACCCCTCCTACCCTATGGTTTTGTTAATTAATCCTTTCTTTAATAAAAAATAAAAAATAAAAAAAATAAAAGATAAGGCTCTTCCCCTCAAAGCTCTCTGAACCCTGTACTTTGGGGGGGGACTGTTTATGGAGGCCTCCTTACATTGGAGGGATTGATGATTAACTCCATTTTCAACCCTTCTCCCTTCTCAAGGGAGTGAAGGGGGCGTGGAGGTGATGTTCCCAAGCTTCTCATCATGGTTGGGTCTTTCTGCTGACCAGTCTCTGCCCAGGGGGCCACAGGATTATAATAGAACAAAAAGTCATTTGCAGAATCTTGAGTTTATAAAGCTTTCAGGAGCTCTGTGTCAGGAACTAGAGTCAAAGACCAAGTATTAGAACAAAGGAAACTCCTAGTACTGCCCTAATCACTTGAGAATTTACAAGGGTTTTCAGAGCTCTATGTTGGGATATGGAGGTAGAAATAAGAATACATATCACTTTTTAAAAATTACTCTTGGGGGCCGGGCAGTAGCGCAACAGGTTAAGTACACGTGGAGCAAAGCACAAGGATGGAGTAAGGAACCCAGTTGGAGCCCCCGGCTCCCCACCTGCAGGGGGGTCGACTCACAAGCGGTGAAGCAGGTCTGCAAGTGTCCATCTTTCTCTCCACCCTCTGTCTTCCCCTCCTCTCCATTTCTCTCTGTCCTATGCAACAACAATGACACCAATAACAATAATAATAACAACAACAAGAATAATAAACAAGGGCAACAAAAGGGAATAAATGGCCTCCAGGAGCAGTGGATTCATAGTGCAGGCACTGAGCCCCAGCAATAACCCTGGAGGCAATAAAAATAAATAAATAAATAAATAAATAAATAATATAATTACTTTTTCCAGGATAGGAGACAACATAATGATTATGCAAAAGATTCTCATGCCTGAGGTGCTGAAGTCTCCCTCAATCCCCAGCACCATCATAAGCCAGAGTAGTGCTCTGGTCTCTCTTGCTCTTTCTCTGTATCTCTCTCTCTCATTAAAAATAAAGTATTTTTTAAAAAAGAAAAAAAATTACTTATTACACCACCAGTGTGGTTGCTGGGGCTCAGTGCCTACAAGGTGCTAACATTTCTAGTGGCCATATTTTTTCTTATTTTTTCTTTTTGATAGATTGGAGGGGTAGAAAGGAAGAAAGAGAGACACAGAAACAACTGCTCCACTGCTCACCACTCATAAAGATCCCTCCCTTCAGGTGGGGACTAGGAACTTGGGTCCTCCTCATGGTAACATGTGTGCTCTACTGGGTAAGCCATCAGCCAGTCCCTACATATAATTCATATTACATATCATAATATCACACATAACAGAGTAGGCTTTATTCTAGAGATGTAAGAATGACTTAACGAAAATGAGTGATTTATCTTAAATTACTGTATTAAAATTCTTTTTTTTTACTGTATTAAAATTCTATTGATGAATTTATCATAAGGGTCAGAGATGGTTTACCTGGTAGAATGTACCTTATCATGCATGAGGACTCAGGTTTAAGTCTGGTCACCACATGGCATCACCATGCTAAGAACAAGCTTCATGAGTGGTGGAACAGTGCTCAGGTGTTTTCCCTCCTCTTTCTCTCTCTCACCCTTTATCTGGAACATCATCAACAAAAAGCATTTACTGGGCGTGGTGGCAAGTGAGATATGAAGGGGCATAAATGGTGGCATACTCGGTTAAGCATGCATGTTACCATGCTCAAGGACCCAGGTTCAAGCTTCTGCTCCCCACCTACAGGGGGAAGCTCCACAAGCAGTGAAACAAATCTGCAGGTGTCTTTCTTCTTCTCTCCCTCTCTGTTTCCCCCCTTCTCAATTTCTCTCTATTCTATTAAGTAAAAAAATGAAAGGAGAGAAAGAGAGAGAGAAATGGCCTCCAGGAGTGGTGGATCTGTAGTGCAGGCACTGAGGCCCAGCAATAACCCTGGTGAAAAAAAAAAAAGTAACAATAACAACAAAAAAACCCCACAAAAACACAACAATAAAAAAAACCTAGAGGGGGAGGCGGAGCTACGAGCAGCAGATCGCTTTCTCTCCTCTCCTCTCCTCTCCTGGATCAACTAGGAATACCAAAGGAGACCACCCGGACCGAAACAAGACAGGACTAGAATGACCACAGAAACCCAGTAAATCGCCCGTGAGTACAAACACGCGTGGCTGGTGACAGAGAGGAGAGAGGGGCCTAAGGAGAGATTAAGTGACTGCTAACAGTTCGACAGTTTGTCAGTGGAGACACCACCTCCAGTCTGCTCCACCAACAAGGGGACAGCTGAAGGGAGGAAAGGACTCCCCAGAGACTCACCAAATACAACTCTGAGTCTCCATTGCTACTACCCTCAGAATCTGGAGCAGCAACAGGGAGGGACACCAGGGCACAGAGATCTAACCGGGAAACTCAGGAGAAGACCTATACCTCGGTGGCATAGCTGAAGGGCTGTGAAAGTCTCTTTGCATAACCACTGGATTATCTCTGCCACACCCTGCTTTATCTCTTGGTCAGGAGTCATTGATTAAGCCAAGAAGCCTATTGATAGTTTAAAAGCCCTCAGGCTACCATAGCCTACAGGGGAAAAAAAAAAAGGCTTTTACACCACTGAACTCCAACTCAGGGATTGAAAAAACTGTTAACTTATATAAAATGGTTAAAACAACAAGAAAAAATAATGGAGACTCGAACCAGGACAAGAGTCCAGCTAAAAGTCCTCCAGAGGGCGAAGCACAAAACAACGAGTTCAACATCCAAACATTAGCTAAGGAAATAATAACAGGAGTGAGTAAAGAATTTGAAAAAATTGTAATCAGAACTGCAGGAACAACAAATGAGAATATGGAAGAAAATTCTAATAATCTCATGGTTATTAGAGAGCTGAAAGCTGAAATTGCTGAGCTAAGAAGGCAACTAGCTGAACAAGCTAAAACAGTATCAGAGCAGGGCAACAAAATAGATGAACTCCAGAAAGCAGTAGAGGGCAGAGAGAATAGAATCAATGAGGCTGAAGACAGAATTAGCAAGATTGAGGATGAATTAGAGACAACTAAAAAAGAAGTAAGAGATCTCAAAAAGAGATTAAGAGATGCTGAAAACAACAACAGAGTCCTATGGGATGACTTCAAAGGAAACAATATACGCATTATTGGCTTACCAGAGGAAGAAAGAGAAGGGGAGGAAGAAAGCGTTCTCCAGGCCATAATAGCTGAAAATTTCTCTAGTCTAGACAACACCAAAGACATAAAGATTCAAGAAGCCCAGAGGGTCCCAAACAGAATTAACACAGACCTAAAGACACCAAGACATGTCATACTTAGATTGGAAAGGAATAAGGATAAAGAAAGGATCCTCAAGGCTGCAAGAGAAAAACAAAGAGTCACCTACAAAGGAAAACCCATAAGATTAGCAGCAGACTTCTCCATACAAACACTACAGGCCAGAAGAGAATGGCAAGATATCTATCGAGTGCTCAATGAGAAAGGCTTTCAGCCAAGAATACTATATCCTGCTAGATTGACATTCAGACTAGATGGAAGCATCAAAACCTTCTCAGACAAGCAACAGTTGAAGGAAGCAACCATCACCAAGCCTGCCTTGAATGAAGTTCTGAAAGGTTTCCTATAAACAACCAGACCACCACAAATAGAACATATATCAAAACACTCTAAAACTCTACAAGAATGGCGTTAAAATATCTTCAATCTTTGATATCAATAAATGTGAATGGCCTGAATTCACCTATTAAAAGACACAGAGTAGGAAGATGGATCAGAAAACACAACCCAACAATATGTTGTCTACAGGAAACTCACCTAACGCAACAAGACAAACACAGACTTAAAGTGAAAGGATGGAAAACTATCATTCAAGCCAATGGCCCACAAAAAAGGGCAGGAACAGCTATTCTCATATCTGACATGATAGACTTTAAAATAGATAAGATTAAAAAAGATAGGAATGGACACTACTTAATGCTCAGAGGATCAGTCAATCAAGAGGACTTAACAATTATTAATATCTATGCACCCAATGAGAAGCCATCTAAATACATCAAACTTCTACTGAAAGAGCTACAGCAATATATTAACAGTAACACAATCATAGTAGGGGACTTCAACACCCCACTCTCTCAACTTGACAGATCATCCAGGAAGAAAATCAGTAAAGACATAAGGGAGCTAAATGAAGAGATAGATAAACTAGAACTATTGGACATTTTCAGAGTCATTCATCCCAAGAAACTGGAATACACATTTTACTCAAATCCACATGGATCATTCTCAAGGATAGACCATATGTTAGGCCACAAAGACAGCATCAGCCTATTCAAGAGCACTGAAATCATCCCAAGCATCTTCTCAGACCACAGTGGAATTAAACTAACACTTAACAATCAACAAAAGATTAGTAACAGTACCAAAATGTGGAAGCTCAACAGTACACTTCTTAACAACTTCTGGGTCAAAGAGGAAATCAAGGAAGAAATCAAAATGTTTCGAGAGTTCAATGAAAATGAAGACACAAGCTATCAAAATATTTGGGACACAGCTAAAGCAGTCCTAAGAGGGAAGTTCATAGCTATACAAGCACACATTAGGAAACAAGAAAAGGCACAAATAAACAGCCAGATTGCACATCTTAAAGACCTAGAAGAAGAACAACAAAGGAACCCTAAAGCAACCAGAAGGACAGAAATTACTAAAGTTAGGGCAGAAATAAATAACATTGAGAATAGGAAAACCATACAAAAGATCAATGAAAGTAAATGTTGGTTCTTCGAAAGAGTAAACAAAATCGACAAACCTTTAGCCAGACTCACAAAACAAAAAAGGGAGAAGACCCAAATAAATCGGATAGTAAATGAAAGAGGAGATATCACAACAGACACTGCAGAAATTCAACATATCATGCGAGGCTTCTATGAACAACTATATGCCACCAAGCTAGAGAACCTGGAAGAAATGAATGATTTCCTAGATACCTACCAACTTCCAAAACTAAGTAAAGAGGAAGTGGATAACATGAACAGGCCCATCACAGCTAATGAAATTGAAACAGTTATCAAAAATCTTCCCAAAAATAAAAGTCCTGGACCAGATGGTTTTACAAATGAATTCTACAAAACTTTCAAAGAAGAACTAATACCTCTACTTTTAAAAGTCTTCCAGAAGATTGAAGACACTGGAATACTCCCTGCCAGCTTCTATGAAGCCAACATCACCCTGATACCAAAAGCAGACAGGGACACAACCAAAAAAGAAAACTACAGACCAATATCTCTGATGAACATAGATGCGAAAATATTGAACAAAATTCTAGCCAACCGGATACAGCAGTATATCAAAAAAATTGTTCATCATGACCAAGTGGGGTTTATCCCAGGCATGCAAGGTTGGTTTAATATACGTAAATCAATCAATGTGATCCACCACATCAACAAAAGCAAGACCAAAAACCACATGGTCATATCAATAGATGCAGAGAAAGCCTTTGACAAAATACAACATCCCTTTATGATCAAAACACTACAAAAAATAGGAATAGATGGAAAATTCCTGAAGATAGTGGAGTCTATATATAGCAAACCTACAGCCAACATCATACTCAATGGTGAAAAACTGGAAGCATTTCCCCTCAGATCAGGTACTAGACAGGGCTGCCCACTATCACCATTACTATTCAACATAGTGTTGGAAGTTCTTGCCATAGCAATCAGGCAGGAGCAAGGAATTAAAGGAATACAGATTGGAAGAGAAGAAGTCAAACTCTCCTTATTTGCAGATGACATGATAGTATACATGGAAAAACCTAAGGAATCTAGCAAGAAGCTTTTGGAAATCATCAGGCAATACAGTAATGTGTCAGGCTATAAAATTAACATTCAAAAGTCAGTGGCATTCCTCTATGCAAACACTAAGTTAGAAGAAATTGAAATCCAGAAATCAGTTCCTTTTTCTATAGCAACAAAAACAATAAAATATCTAGGAATAAACCTAACCAAAGAAGTGAAAGACTTGTATACTGAAAATTATGAGTCACTACTCAAAGAAATTGAAAAAGACACAAAGAAGTGGAAAGATATTCCATGCTCATGGGTTGGAAGAATTAACATCATCAAAATGAATATATTACCCAGAGCCATCTACAAATTTAATGCTATCCCCATCAAGATCCCAAGCACATTTTTTAGGAGAATAGAACAAATGCTACAAATGTTTATCTGGAACCAGAAAAGACCTAGAATTGCCAAAACAATCTTGAGAAAAAAGAACAGAACCGGAGGCATCACACTGCCAGATCTCAAACTATATTATAGGGCCATTGTCATCAAAACTGCTTGGTACTGGAACATGAACAGACACACTGACCAGTGGAATAGAATTGAGAGCCCAGAAATGAGGCCCCACACCTATGGACATCTAATCTTTGACAAAGGGGCCCAGAATATTATATGGGGGAAGCAGAGTCTCTTCAACAAATGGTGTTGGAAACAATGGGTTGAAACATGCAGAAGAATGAAGCTGAATCACTGTATTTCACCAAATACAAAAGTAAATTCCAAGTGGATCAAGGACTTGGATGTTAGACCAGAAACTATCAGATACTTAGAGGAAAATATTGGAAGAACTTTTTTCCGCATAAATTTTAAAGACATTTTCAATGAAACGAATCCAATTACAAGGAAGACTAAGGCAAGTATAAACCTATGGGACTACATCAAATTAAAAAGCTTCTTCACAGCAAAAGAAACCACTACCCAAATCAAGAGACCCCTCACAGAATGGGAGAAGATCTTTACATGCCATACATCAGATAAGAGTTTAATAACCAACATATATAAAGAGCTTACCAGACTCAACAACAAGACAACAAATAACCCCATCCAAAAGTGGGGGGAGGAATTGGACAGAATATTCACCACAGAAGAGATCCAAAAGGCCGAGAAACACATGAAAAAATGCTCCAAGTCTCTGATTGTCAGAGAAATGCAAATCAAGACAACAATGAGATATCACTTCACTCCTGTGAGAATGTCACACATCAGAAAAGGTAACAGCAGCAAATGCTGGAGAGGGTGTGGGGTCAAAGGAACCCTCCTGCACTGCTGGTGGGAATGTCAATTGGTCCAACCTCTGTGGAGAATAGTCTGGAGAACTCTCAGAAGGCTAGAAATGGACCTACCCTATGACCCTGCAATTCCCCTCCTGGGGATATATCCTAAGGAACCCAACACATCCATCCAAAAAGATCTGTGTACACATATGTTCTTGGCAGCACAATTTGTAATAGCCAAAACCTGGAAGCAACCCAGGTGTCCAACAACAGATGAGTGGCTGAGCAAGTTGTGGTATATATACACAATGGAATACTACTCAGCTGTAAAAAATGGTGACTTCACCGTTTTCAGCCGATCTTGGATGGACCTTGAAAAAATCATGTTGAGTGAAATAAGTCAGAAACAGAAGGATGAATATGGGATGATCTCACTCTCAGGCCGAAGTTGAAAAACAAGATTAGAAAAGAAAACACAAGTCAAACCTGAAATGGAATTGGAGTATTACACCAAAGTAAAAGACTCTGAGGTGGGTGGGTGGGTGGGGAGAATACAGGTCCATGAAAAATGATGAATGAAATAGTGGGGTGGTATTGCTAAATGGGAATCTGGGGAATGTTATGCATGTAAAAAAAAAAAAAAGAAAAGAAGTAGAAACGCAAAGCAGAAATTGACTGAGTTTGGAGTATGGCACCAAAGTAAGAAAGCAGAAGTATACTAGAGTTTGCAGTGAGTACCTCCCTAATACTTCCTCTCCGCTTTTCCAAGCTTTGGGTCCATGATTGCTCAACAATTTGTTTGGCTTTGTATGTTAACTCTCTTTTCAGTCACCAGGTTCCAGGTGTCATCAGGATGCCGGCCAGACTTCCCTGGATTGAAGACACCACCAATGTGTCCTGGAGCTCAGCTTCCCCAGAGACCCATCCTACTAGGGAAAGAGAGAGGCAGACTGGGAGTATGGACCGACCAGTCAACGCCCATGTTCAGCGAGGAAGCAATTACAGAAGCCAGACCTTCTACCTTCTGCAACCCTCAATGACCCTGGGTCCATGCTCCCAGAGGGATAGAGAATGGGAAAGATATCGGGGGAGGGGGTGGGATATGGAGATTGGGCGGTGGGAATTGTGTGGAGTTGTACCCCTCCTACCCTATGGTTTTGTTAATTAATCCTTTCTTTAATAAAAAAAAAAATTTAAAAAAAAAAAAAACACCTAGAGGAATATATATATATATATACACAAATTTACCTATAGTAAAAAATTAAAGTTGTCAATGATACACCCTTGAAATGTAGGGAAGGCTGTACTGTAACTTTAATTTTAAAAAAAGGGGAAAAATAGGTAAATTCATATTAATAAATATGCAGGCCATTCAGTTGAGCCCCCTTCTGGCCCCCAATAAAATCAGATGAATTGCATATCTGTTAACCAAGAAGAGCAAAAGCTAAACTTCTGGCCTGGTGAGGGTATCAAGACAGATAGTATTTGTTGCTTATTGAGTATCAACTACCCCAGCTTCCTTCCTAATGGAAGAGGTGGCAACATGCCCAGTGAGCTCACGACATGGACTGGGCTTGGTGGAAAAGAAGCCGAAAGGATGAAAAACGGGAAGCCTAATCTTGAAATGTTCAAGTAATCTACATTATTCAGCTGAAAGGAGACAGAGACAGACTTTTAACCTTCCTCTTCTTGTTTCTACCTAGAATGCCACCAAAACCTTGAAGGAACCATTTAAAAAAGAGAAAGAAAAAAAAAAAACACTTCTAAGCTATCAAAGGGTTGGTTAGCTAACACAATGGTTATGCAAAAACACTTTCATGCCTGAGGTAGCAAAGAATTGAAGTTCATCCATCTACACCACCATAAACTTTAGGACTTGAAGCTGACATTTGCAGAGAGAGACAAAGAGACAGAGGGAGGAAAGAAACCACAGCACCGAAGCTTCCTCCAGTGCAGTGGGGGCCAGGCTCAAACCTGGGTGGTGTGTGTGACAAATCAGTGCGCTGTCCAGTAGGCTAAAGTGTTGGCTCCAGGCTGACTTGTTAGAATAGAGAAGGAGAAACACTACAGCCCAGAAGCTTCCTCTTCCAATGTGGTGGGGGCTGGGCTCCAACCTTGGGTTGGCATGATCCAGGTGAATGAACTATTTTGCCAGCCAGACAATAAATATCTTAACCTCCTACAAACCTATTTTGCTGCTTCTGCTTCTCCTCCCCCTCCCCTTCCTCCTTCTTTCTTTTACCTCCAGGGTGATTACTGGGGCTTGGTGCCTGCACTACAAATCCACTGCTCCTGGCAGCCTTTTTTTTTTTTTTTTTTTCCATTTTATTGGATAAGACAGAGAGAAGGTGAGAGAGGAGGGAGAGATAGTGAGGGAAAGAGAAAGACATACACCTGTAAACATGCTTCACTGCTTGTGAAGTGTCCCCCCTGCAGGTGGAAAGGGGGAGCTTGAACCCAGATCCTTGCACAGGTCCTTGTGCTTAGTACTATGTGCTCTTAACCAGGTGTGCCACAGTCCAGCCCCTCTTCTTCTTTTTAGCATTTTTATTCAGTAGAGACCAAGAGAAATTGATAGGAGAGGGGGAGATAGAGAGGGACATAGAAAGATAGATACGTGCAGCCCTGCTTTGCTTCACCACTTGTGAAGCTTTCCCCCTGCAGGTGGGGACCAAGGATTTGAACCCGGTACCTTGCTACTGTAATGTGTGCACTTAACTACATGTGCCACTGCCTGGCCCACTTCTTGGCTTTTTTTCTTCCTGGTGTCTACACATCTGGTACTCTCACACCTGTCTGTCTGGAGTTCCTCACTATGCCCTCCCCCATTCTCTCTCTCCCTCTCTCTCTCTCTCTCTCTCTCTCTCTCTCTCACACACACACACACACACACTGGCAGCTTCTTTCTCTTTTATTATTTTACTTGCTTTATTTTTATTGCCATCAGTGTTGTTGCTGGAGCTCAATGCCAGCACTAATAATCAACCACACCCAATGGCCACCTTTTTTTTCTCCTCTTTCTATTTTATTTGATAGGACAGAGAGATATTGAGAAGGGAGAGGGAGATAGAGAGGAAGAAAGAGAGACACCTGCAGGCCTGCTTCAAAACTTGTGAAGCCCCCCTCCTGCATGTGGGAAACAGGGTCCTTTCTCCACCTTCCATTCTCCCCACACGGCAGCTCCTGCACCCTAATTCTTCCACAGTCTCTGGGACCAGTACAATTCTAGGAAGTAGAGTCCAACTTCACACTCTGACAGCTTTCTACCCTCCCTCCCAAGGAGCGGTCCCTGGAATCGGGAGTATAATCATATTTTCACTCATGTGCACTGAGGAGAGAGCCTCATCTAATTGCTTTTTCCTGGCCTGCACCCTGGTGTTTTGTCATTAGAGAGAGATTTCAGGCGACGACGGCTGTTGGAAATGCACTCCTTATTTATCATGTGGTGCTGTGGAGAATATTTGCCACGAGCTCCAAGTGTCTAATGAGAACCTGTGGACCCTCAGGCCCCACTGCTAGAAAAGTCTGATTATCTGAGACGATAAAAGAGGTGTCATCTTCCAGAAACGGTAGTGTTTGACTCCTAAGCAGAGCATGGCAAGTAAGTAAATGATCAAATTTTATGATGGGTCCTGCAACCCATTTCCAGTGGAGACATGGGTGCTGAGGTTGCCCCCCACCATCGAGCAATTCCAGGGCACCAGCAGGGTCTCTAAGAATGAGACTCAATTCTGACACATGTGTCTTCAGATGGCTTCAGGCTCCACAGGTTAAGAGCTCAGTCTCGGGAGTTGGGCGGTAGCACAGAGGGTTAAGCACAGGTGGCGCAAAGCACAAGGACCGGAAGGATCCTAGTTTGAGGCCCCAGCTCCCCACCTGCAGGGGAGTCGCTTCACAGGCAGTGAAGCAGGTCTGCAGGTGTCTATCTTTCTCTCTCCCACTCTGTCTTCCTCTCCTCTCTTTTTTTTTTCTTCCTCTCCTCTCTTCATTTCTGTCCTATCCAACAACGACATCAATAACAACTACAACAACAAAATAACAAGGGCAACAAAAAGGAATAAATAAATAATTAAAAAAAAAGAGGGGGTCAGGCGGTGGCCCAGTGGGTTAAGCGCATGTGGCGCAAAGCGCAGGGACCAGAGTAAGGATCCCGGTTCGAGCCCCCGGCTCCCCACCTGCAGGGGAGTCGCTTCACAGGCGGTGAAGCAGGTCTGCAGGTGTCTATCTTTCTCTCCCCTTCTCTGTCTTCCCCTCCTCTCTCCATTTCTCTCTGTCCTATCCAACAACGAATTGAGTCAACAAGGGCAATAATAATAACCACAACGAAGCTACAACAAGGGCAACAAAAGGGGGGAAAAATGGCCTCCAGGAGCGGTGGATTCATGGTGCAGGCACCGAGCCCAGCAATAACCCTGGAGGAGGAAAAAAAAAAAAAAAGAGCTCAGTCTCCCAAGACTGGCCTCCATTTTATTCATTTTGTTGTTGCTTTTCCAGAGTCCTGCTCAGCTCTGGATTCCAGTGATTTCAGGGATTGGACCTGGGATCTCAGAGCTTCAGGGATGAAAGTCTGGTGCATAATCACTAAGCTATCTCCCACACTCTGGCCTCCACTTCAGATACTGGCCACCAGTCCCAGGCAGGCCTGTGCTTCTGACCACAGACTCCAGACCAGAGGTACACAGGAGCCCCTCCTCAGACTTCAGGCGACTGTCACCAGTCCTGACTGGCTGGTTGGCAAAACCTTGGGTTTGATGAATTTGCTAGAATGGCACGGATAGCTCAGGATCACTTATTTATCACAAAGGATTGAAAAGAACATGAGTCAACAGTCAGATGGAGACTGGGAAGATATTTCTGTGTGGTAGAGCACCAGACTTGCATTCTGGAGACCAGAGAAACCCCAGGGTCAACTCCCAGCTCCATCATATGGTCAGAGCTGAACAGCACTCTGGTCTGTCTGTCTCTCATAAAGATTATATATATATTTGCCACCAGGGTGATTGTTAGGGCTCAGTGTCTACATGTCATTGTGTTCCTTTTTTTTGCCTCCAGGTTTAATATTGGTGCTCAGTGCCTGCACTACGAATCTACTGCTCCTGGTAGCCATTTTTTTCCCTATTTTATTGGATGGGACAGAAAGAAATTGAGAAAGGAGGAGCAGATAGAGAGGGAGAGAGAAATATAGACACCTACAGACCTGCCTCACCATTTGTGAAGCATCTCCCTCATAGGTAGGGAGCAGGGGCTCGAACCCTGATCCTTGAGTGGGTCCTTATGCTTAATACTATGTGCACTTAACCAGGTTTGCCACTGCCCGACCCCCTCCCTTTAAAATTTTTTTTCTTTCTTCTTTTCTTCTTTTTTTTTATAGAGGCAGAGAGTACTTGAGATGGAAGAGAGATATAGCACTAGAGAGAGACACCTGCAGCACTACCCCACTGTTTGTGAAACGTCCCCCTGTAGGTGGAGACTAGGGGCTTGAATCTGGGACCCTGCACATGGAAACATGCACTTTACTGGGTGTGTCACCATCTGACCTCAGAATAAATATTTCATTAAAGGAATTTAAATGATTTTCCCCAAACCACCAGCTTAAACAAGATAGGTGGGAGAGGCACAGGGCTAGGTGTGGGGTTAGGGGTCAGCTCCCACATTCTCTCCAAAAGCTCATCAGCCTAGAAGCTCTAAAATCCCCCTCCTCTTCATGTGTGTGTGAGAGAGAACAGAGCACTGTTCATCATCTATCAAACTCTACTTGTTCCTGTCGCTCTCATGTGAAAGCTGTGTTGTGGATGAATCCCAGGGCACCGTCTCTAAGTCATAATTCTGGCCTCTCACATTTGCACTTTATTAAGCTACTTCCAGCTTCAAATAACAGAAAACTCAAGCTGGCTTTAAAACTAAGGAAATGAATTCTCATCTAAAAGGCACTTCAGAGGCAGGGTGAGTTTCCAATTGATTTGGAATGGCTCCAGCAGTTAAAAATGTCACTGAAGAGACTGGATTTCCAGCATCTAAGATGCTTGGAAGCTCCCACGCCACCTTAACAAGTAAAAGGCTGAACAAATTGAAAAAAAAAAAATCAGTCACTTTTCTTTTTGAAAAAATTTTTATTAGTGATTTAATACTGATTCACAAACTTATAACAGGAGTATAATTCCACACCATTCCCACTCACCACCAGAGTTCTGTGTCCCCATTCCTTCCATTGGGAACTGCAGTAGTTCAGGGCCTGGTGGTGGCGTGCCTGGTTAAGCACACATGTTACCTGAGCCTGAAATCTGATATACAGGTGGATCTAAGTTATTGTCTGGGGAGATGGTGTCATGGCTGGAGAAGGAACAGAAAGCTGGATCAGGGAAGAAAGTAGCTCCCTAATATGGGAAAGGTGTATAAATATTGTTGACTGTAAATCCCATTGATTTGATTTGGTCTGGGGCCTATATTCAGCTTAGGAGACTATGTGACCTCTGCATCCCTGTAGATCTGAGCTCACATCCTGTGGTCATGAGTAGGAACATTCCAAGCTGCCCCATTGCTGCCCTATTATCAACCCATCTTCCTCAGGTGTAGCATAGAGTATATTGTCCAGCCTCCCTTTGGAGGATGGAACATTCTCTACCATTGTTGATCCAAGTTGAGGGCAAGGTCCCATGGGGGGCCCACAAAGGGGTCTATTTTGTTGTTCCTGATAGAGATGACTGGTAACAATGGAAAGAAGGATTTATTCGAGGTCTAGACCCATCATGTCTGTTTGGGAACCTCAGGACTCCCCAAGAAGGGCCCCAGCTGATGGGGTGGCCTGATTGTGCCTAAAGAGTCATCATTAAGTATGCTTTATTCAGCTTTTGCAGTCCTTGCTTTGATAAAGGTTAGCTTTGGAGTGAGTGAGATAACTGTAATAGGAAGTAGGTGAGGAGGGTATCTAAGTCTAAATAGACACTATTTCATTAGGAACTTTATATTGACTCACTGCAGACTATTGTGTACTTTTGCTTTCAGGTATATATTTTGCCCTAATTTATGGATACATGTGAACATATACTCTATCTCATGGGACCTGGTCTATATCTAGGTTCTGGGACTTTGTTAGGAAGTGAACCACCTGGAATGGAATTTAGAGAATACTATGAAAGGAAAGGTCTCACCTGAGTAATGAGGGTGAAGGGTTGACATTCCATGCCTGATGTCTCTGGACACAGTCTGAAGTGAAGCATGCTGAGGTGGTACTTGTTGCATTGATTAGGTTGGGGTCAGCAGATGCAATATCATTTGGTATAAATTGAGAGAAGCATGCAGGAAAATGAGCCCCACCCTAGAGGTTCCAGGACTGGGGGAAATATAGGCTCTATTGAGGAAGTGAGAGGTTCCTGATGTTTTAGGGTTAAGAAGACAATAGTTAGTTATTACTATAATCACATTATTTGGCAATTGGGCTAACTTTGAAAAATCCCTTTGTTAGGATTTGCTGTATCATACACACCAACACCATAATTTATGTCCTTTGACATTATTTGTATATAGCTGTGCCACCAGTTGCTTCTGCTCTCCCTGGTCTAGGCTTTTGAGAGAATCAACATATCAAAGACTTAGCCTATGTATTAAAAAGACTCAGTCTGTGCTTTAAAAAGTTTGAGACATACAAGTTTTCCCCTCTCATATTAATTAGTGATTTATATGACTACAAATTAATAGAAGTGTACATAAACACCATTCCTACCACCAAAAGACTGTGTCCCATCCCATCCACCACCCCCAACCCAGGAAGCCAAACATCCATCCTAACCCTCAACTCAGGGTTTTTACTTTGGTGCCCTACTCCAAATTCAGTCAAATCCTGCTTTTAGTTTCCCTTTCTATTCTTCTTTCTCAACTTCTGTTTACGAGTGGGATCATCCCATACTCATTTTTATCTTTCTGACTTAGCTCACTTAACATAATTCCTTCTAGCTTTCAGGCTCAGGGGAAAAAAAAAATAGTATAGCCACAGGCCCTTTGGAATATAACTAAAATATGCTTAGTAGCTATCTACAAAATGGAGTATCCCACAATTCTTCATCTGCACTATTCCAGCCTTTAAGTTCATGATTGATCAACAGTTTGTTTGGCTTTGTATGTTAACTCTCTTTTCAGCTAGCAGGTTCCAGATGCTACCATGATACCAACCTGACTTCGCTGGACAGACAATCCCACCAGTGTGTTCTAGAGCTCTGCTTCCCCAGAGCCCTTCCCCACTAGAGAAAGAGAGAGACAGGCTGGGAGTATGGATCGACTTGTCAATGCCCATGTTCAGCAGGGAAGCAATTACAGAAGCCAGACCTTCCACCTTCTGCACCCCACAATGACCTTGGGTCCATACTCCCAGAGGGTTGAAGAATAGGAAAGCTATCAGGGGAGGAGATGGGATACAGAGTTCTGATGGTGCGAATTGTGTGGAGTTGTACCCCTCTTATCCTATGGTTTTGTCAATGTTTCCTTTTTATAAATAAATTTTTTAAAAAAGAAAAAAGTGCACATTACAATGAGCAAGGGCCTGGGTTCAAGTCCCCAATCCCCACCTGCAGGGGGAAGCTTCACAAGTGGTGAAGCACTGCTTCAGGTATCTCTCTCTCTCTCTTCCACTCTGTCTCCCCCTTCCCTCTCGATATCTGGCTGTCTCTGCTGGGAATACTGTGAGAACCATTAGGTTGAGCATGGTGAGGCTTTTCCCATTGAAAAATGGGGAACTGAGGAAACGAATCTCCCTGTAAGAATCTCTTCAAAGTTCTTTTCAACTTTCACTTACTGTACTTGTTGACTGTTGGTCTCGTGCTGGTATTTAGCCTTAGATGGAGTTTACCACCCGTTTTGGGCTGCATTCCCAAGCAACCTGACTCTAGGAAGGCCTGGGCCTGGTGCACCAGGGTCACTGGCCTCACACTATCCACGGGCTGGGCCTCGATCAGAAGGACTTGGGCTCCCGTGGACCACACCTGTTTACCTCTTAACAGTTTCACGCCCTCTTGAATTCTCTCTTCAAAGTTCTTTTGGCACAAAGCTCAAGGGCCGGTGTAAGGATCCCGGTCAAATAAATAAAGATAATAAAAAATTAAAAAGAAAAAAGAAACTGAAGTAGCTCTCCCAAGGTCACAGACATGGGTTGACTATTATTTCGATAATTATCTGTATATATATATATTTACCACTTTTTCTATGGTCCTGCCTTCTTGCTTTTTAAGTCACACCTACACCTGTTATTCCTTGAGAATATCCTTTTTATTTCCTCTTCTTTCTCTGGGTCCTGATGGAACTGGCTTTTAGAGCCCTCTGGTTATCTCCCCTAACATTTTCCCCCCTCTGTGAGTATGGACCAAAATTCTTTTTGGGGTGCAGAAGGTGGGAGTTTTGGCTTTAAGATTTTACAAGTAAAGAGATGAAAGACAACTACTGGATGGTTTCACTCATGTGAAATCTAATCGCTTCTCTGCTGAACATGAATATTGGCAGGTCAATCCATACCTCCAGACTAAATCAGTCACTTTTCTTAGCTTGATCAGAAAAGTAAGCTCCCAAGGCAAAGTGCAGATCCCTCCCCAAATGGTAGACACCGAAAGCAGACACAGAGAAGCATGACTCACCATAGAACCCCCAAAAGAGAAACTTCTGTAGGAACCAGTAACAGGATAGACACAGGGAACTGAGGAATTACTGGAAGTTCACTGTGAATAAGTTACAAATTCTAGAGAGGGGGATAGCAAAATGGCTCACTTGGACAGTGCACTGCCTTGCCAGGTACATGTTCCAGGTTTAAGCCTAACCCCAGTTTTGGTGCTGTGGTCTCTTTCACTCTGCTTCTCTTTTTGTTTCTCTGTTTAAAGGGGAAAATATATATATATATAGAAGTCCCTGTATTTTCTCAAGTTTGTCCCCAAAAGCTCTTCCAGGTCTTCTCACTGAACATCAGGTCCTCTGAGGCTTCCAGCAGCAGGAGGGAGGAAGTAACTCATCTGACATATGGCAGAGAAATCTATTCTACTCTTTGTAACAAGTTCTGCCTGGGGAGATACAAATTTACCAGGACCTGTATCATATCAAAGCTGAGCCCACATGGGGACAAGAACCCCCTTCTCAATACCAGTACCCTTCAGCCACTACATTCCAACTAAAGGGGGTGGTGAGAAACAGGTACTTGTGAAGTTCAGGACCCAGAGATACAGGCCACTAATGGAACCAATTATGGAACTATGGGATGCTCTCCTTCCTGCACCTTACCAGCACGTTGATGAAAGTCCTGCTTATTGGAGCTCCTCCTACCTGATACATCATAAAAGGCCTTCAACAACAAAGAGATGGTAACACATACTAAATCAGTTATAGTCAGATCTGGGAGGGAAGCTGCAACTGTCAGACTGGGGATTTAAAAAAACTATGATTAATTTATTAAGGACCCCAGTGAAAAAGTAGACGGCATGCAAGAGCACATGGGTGAGAGATGCTGAGAGAAATTCTAAGAAAGAATCAGAAAAGAATGATTAACCCCCATAGAGTTTGTTTTTAAGTATTTATAAATAAAGAGATGAAAGACAACTACCGGATGGTTTCACTCACGTGGAATCTAGAGAATTGATAACATATAAACATGCACTATAAAAAAAGGGAGGCTGGGTGGTGGTGCACCTGGTTAAATACATGTTACAACGAGCAAGGACTCAGGTTCGAGCCCCCAGTCCCTACCTGCAGGGGGAAAGCTTCATGAGTGATGAAGCATGGCTGCAGGTGTCTGTCTCTTCCTATGTATTTCCCCCTTCCATCTCGATTTCTAGCTATGTTTATCAAATAAAGATAACAAAAAAATATATAAACGAAAACAAAACACAAAAGCAAACAAACTATTTCTAAGACTTGTGAGACCTACGGTGGTTATTCTTGGGAGGTGGGAGGATGGAGACCCAGAACTTTGATGACGGATGTGGTATGGAACTATACACTGTAATTTAAAAGTATGCTAGCCCACTATTAATCACATATAAAAAATGGGGAAAATTGGTGGTCGGTGGTAGTGTAATGGGTTAAGTGCACATAGCGTAAAACGCAAGGACCAGCATAACGATCCTGGTTTGAGCCCCCGGCTCCCCACTTGCAGGGGAGTTGCTTCATAAGCAGTGAAACAGGTCTGCAGGTGTCTGTCTGTCTCTCCCCCTCTGTCTTCGCTCTTCTCTCAATTTCTCATTATCCTATCCAACAACAATGGCAACAATAACAACAATGATAAACAATAAGGGCAACAAAAGGGGGGAAAAGTAGCCCCTAGGAGCAGCAGATTCATAGTGAGCACCAATAATAAACCTGGAGGCCAAAAAAAAGGAAAAAAATTATTTCCATGTATTTCACAAAGTAGTTTTCCCAGTTGAACAATAATTTTCTTTGCAATGAGTCTCCATTAATTTGTATCTTCCTTATGTAGTAGCACCTGGCCAACAGGTACCTTTACAAATTCATTGCCCTCTCTATTTATTAGTAGAAATCAGCTGTCTGAAGTTGAAAAATAAGAACAGAAGGGAAATCACAAAGCAGAATTTGGACGGCTTTGGTGTATTAAAATTCCTTAAACAATTTTCCCTAAAAAGTTTAGTTCACAACAACAGCCATTATGTTATCACTTTGCCAATTAGTAGTCAGAGGGCTGTCAGATTAGTCTTTCACAGCTTCTTTGCAGTCAGGCTTTGGTGGTTCAGAGGTAGAATTCCTTTTTTTTTTTTTCTTCCAGGGTTATCGCTGGGGCTCACCTATACTATGAATCCATTGCTCCAGGTGGCCATTACTTACTCCCACCACCCCCCCCCCCATTTTACTAGATAGGACAGAGAGAAATGAGAGGGGTAGGGAGATATAGATCTGCAGAACTGTTTCACCGCTTGTGAGGTGTCCCCCTGTAGGTGGGAGCAGAAGCTTGAACCCGGATCCTTGTGCTTAGTAGTATGTGCTTAACAAGCCACCACCAGGCCCCCAGAGGTAGAATTCTTACTTGCCTTAGTGCTATGGATTCAGCTCATCACATGCACACACACTTACCCGCACCCATTCACATAGCTGGCAAACTCAGTCACCTCATTTTAGAGAAGAAAAAAGTGATTTCTATGAACAGGATTTTAATAATGTTCCATAAGTATTTAATGATCAATGTTTCCTCCAAATCTCTAAAAAGCAATACATATATACGTTCTTTACTTAAAATGATATTGATCTATTGTTTGTTGTCATCATTACATGCATGTTAGAAGTACAGCTTCACAGCTCTGTGTATCCAAAAACTTAACTGTAACCTACCACCAGAGTTCTAGTGTCATTCTCTTGATCAGATTGACCCCTCTAATACTTACTCACCCCCCTCTAGTAATCACAGTGTTTTTAGTTTTATTTTTTCAGAATCTGTGAGTTATTTTTAACATGATTTCTTAGGAGTTTTTTTTATTATCTTTATTTGTTGGGTAGAGATAGCCAGAAATTGAGAGGAGGGAGGGAGAGATGAGGGCCTTGAAAAACTCATGTTAAGTGAAATAAGTCAGAAACAGAAGGATGAGTATGGGATGATCTCACTCTCAGGCAAAAGTTGAAAAACAACATCAGAAGAGAAAACATAAGTAGAACCTGAACTGGAATTGGTATATTGCACCAAAGTAAAAGACTCTGGGGTGGGGAAAATACAGGTCCAAGAAGGGTGACAGAGGATCTAGAGGGGGTTGTATTGTTATATGGAAAACTGAGAAATGTTATGCATGTACAAACTATTATATTTCCTGTCAAATGTAAAACATTAATTCCCCAATAAAGAAATTTTTAAAAAATCATTATTTTAACCTCTTATTTAGTATTGGATAGACAGAGAGAAATTGAGGGGGGAGATAAAGAGACAGAGACACCTGTAGCCCTGCTTCACCACTTGTGAAGCTTCCCCCCTGCAGGCAGAGACCAGTGGCTTGAACCCAGGTCTTGTCTATAGCCATATCACCCTGAACACGCCCGATCTCATCTGAACCTGGGTCTTTGTGCACTGTGACAACAAGTGCACTAAACCAGATGCGCTACCACCTGGCCCCTGAAAAGGCTTTGCTTTCTCTACTGTATCACCTTAGCTGCACTGTTATAAATCAATTGTCCATATTTATGCGATTTATTTTGGGGCTCTTGGTTCTAAGTTCTGTTGGTTTGTGTTTTTCTCCAATGCCATTTTTTAATAGTACAGTTTAAAGGCAGGAAGTGAGATGTCCCCATTTTCCTTTTCTATTCCAAACTGCTTTGGCTATTAAGGGTCTTTTGTGGTCCCATGAAATTTAAGAATTATGTATTCTACTTCTTTTAAAAAAATGGCATCGGGGTTTTGATAAAAAAAAAAAATAGCACAGAACTGGTAAACAGCTTTAGTTTGGAAGGCCATTTTAGCAATGAATATTTCTTTCAACCCATAAAATGGAATAGTTCCCTCCTTTTTTTTTTTTTTAACAATGTCTCATAAATTTCAATATACAAGTCTTTCCACTTTTAAAACTTTACTCCCAGGTACTTTACTTTTTTTAAAAAAGAATTTATTTATTCATTCATGAAAAAGATAGGCAGAGAGAGAGAGAGAGAAAGAACCAGACATCACTCTGGCACATGTGCTGCTGGGGATTGAACTCATGACCTCATGGTTGAGAATCCAATGCTTTTATCCACTGTACCACCCCTCCCAGACCACAGATGAACTTGAAATAGGATTGCCTTCATCAAGTGTCTTTCCTTTACTTATATGTAGAAATAAAACAATTTTTGGTGTACAAAGATTTTTGTATCCTGCCACTCTACTGTATTTGTTTATAATTTCTAAGTAATTTTTTGGTTGGTTCAGGATTTTCAATGTGTGTCATTTTGTCAATATGCAAATAGTAATAGCAACACTTCTTCACAGCTGGAATTTCACATTCACACATGTACATATATATATGTTTACATCTCTTTGTTGTTTTTTTGTTTTGTTTTTACCAGAGCACTGATCAGCTCTTGCTTGTGGTGGTGCAGGGGACTGAACCTCTGGGACTTTGGAGCTTCCAGCATGAGAGTCCCTTTACATAACTATTATGCTATCTATGCCCCCACCCTATTTATCTCTTTGTATAATTTAGTTTTAGAACTTCCAAGTGACTAAAGCTGCAAGAGATTCAATGGCAAAGTACATTTTTATAAGGCTTTTTCATGTCACTTAGTTTCTTGCAAACGTATGTCAAGCTTGCTCTAGTTCCACAAGGACTCCGCTGCAGTCTTTTGGATGGAGAAAAATCACGGGTTTCCCATGTGCTCCTATTGTGGCCTTTTCACTTAGAGTACGGATCTTCTTTTCTTTCAAATCGACCATGGTAGCATTTATATCATCCACCTTGAGGAAGGAAAAAAAAGAAAAGGGGGGGGGGCAGGGGAGAGACCATCATTTTTGAGATGTACTGTGAAAATGTAAGGTCAGAATAGTATCTTAAGACCTAGAAAAAACTTCAAGAGCTCATGGGATCTACTGATCACACACACATTAAAAAAAAAAAAAAAAAAAAAAAGAATCCATGTGGTCTGGGAGGTGGTTCAGTGGATAAAGCACTGGACTCTCAAGCATGAGGTCCTGAGTTCAATCTCTGGCAGCACATGTACTAGCAGGATGTCTGGTTCTTTCTCTCTCTCTCTCTCTCTCTCCTCCTATCTTTCTCATTAATAAATAAAATCTTCAAAAAGGCAAAGAAAAAGAATGTGTCCTGGAGCCCTACTTCCCCAGAACCCCGCCCGACTAGGAAAAGAGATAGGCTGGGAGTATGGATCTACCTGTCAACATCCATGTTCAGCAGGGAAGCAATTACAGAAGCCAGACCTTCCACCTTCTGCACCCCACAGTGACCCTGAGTCCATACTCCCAGAGGGATAAGGAATAGGAAAGCTGTCAGGGGAAGGGATGGGATACGGAGCTTTGGTGGTAGGAATTGTGTGGAATTGTACCCCTCTTACCCTATGGTTTTTGCCAGTGTTTCCTTTTTATAAATAAAAATTAAAAAAAAAATTATTTCCAGAGAGGGAAAAGAAGTTGCTACATTTTCAAGGAAGGCAAAAACAATACTTTGCCATTAGTTAACACTTGTTCTTTCTTATGCTCTGAATGGTGCAGGTTACACTTCATCATGTTTTCCTCCAGAGGTAGTATTGGTGATACTACACAACATGTCTGCCCCTTCTCCCCCTCTGTCTTCCCCTCCTCTCTCCATTCTGTCCTAGCTAATAACGATGACATCAATAACAACAATAACTACAAAAACAATAAGAAAAAAAAAGGGGGGAGTCGGGCTGTAGCACAGCAGGTTAAGCGCAGGTGGCGCAAAGCACAAGGACCGGCATAAGGATCCCGGTTCGAACCCCGGCTCCCCACCTGCAGGGGAGTCGCGTCACAGGCGGTGAAGCAGGTCTGCAGGTGTCTGTCTTTCTCTTCTCCCTCTCTGTCTTCCCCTCCTCTCTCCATTTCTCTCTGTCCTATCCAACAACGAACAACAACAATAATAACTACAACAATAAAACAACAAGGGCAACAAAAGGGAATAAATAAAATAAATATTTTTTTTAAAAAAAGGCCTTAAAAAAAAAACCAAGGGCAACAAAAGGGAAAATAAATAAATATTTTTTAAAAATGTCTCACCCTAGGGGCCATGGCAATGTTGGTCATTACAATGGGAGACGAGGCCTCCCATCTAAGTGGGCTACAGATTAAAATGAGTGAAGTGATGAGAACCTCTTAGCACAGCTTACAGCACACATGTAGTAGGTGCTCAGTAAATGTGAGCGCTCCCCCTGGTTTCCAAACCATCTGTTTTTGAAATGAAAACTTCATGAAAATCATTATTAAAGTGTCATCAGGGGGCCGGGTGGTGGTGCACCTGGCTAAGTACACACATCACAGTGCACAAGGACCTGGGTTCAAGCCCCTGGTCCTCACCTTACAGGGAGAAGCTTCATGAGTGATGAAGCAGGACTGCAGGTGCTTTTCTGTCTCCCTATCTCCCACTTCCCTCTCAATTTCTCTCTGTCCTATCAAATAAAAAAAGGTCAAAAAAGAAAAAAAAAATGCCATCAGAATGTTTTTTTCAAAAGACCCAAATGTTCATTTTGTAATTCTTTTAAATTTCTGTTCATATTTATTGGCAGTCTAGGAAAGGATCACATATGTTTCTATATGTTTACTTATTTTTTAAAGGTTTATTTATTTATTGGAGAGAGGGTGAGGAGAGAGAGAAGGAGAGAATCAGAGGATTACTCTGGTACATGCAATGCCAGGGATCGAACTCAGAACTTCATACCTGAAGAGTCCAATGTTTTATCCACTGCACCATCTCCTGGGTTGTGTGTCTCTATAGGCTTAATGGAAGAACATTTCTCTGTTGAGAAGAGTTATCTGCCTAGACTAGGAGGCCACTAAATGGACATAAAAGTCTGAAGTGATTGCCTATAGATGCCTATCACAATCTATAGATGGTGATAAATCATCCCAGAGTTTAGTGATCCAACAAAATATTCCAAACACTGAAAAAAAAAAAAAAAGAATAACACCCATTTTGGGAGTTGGGCGTTTAGTGCAGTGGGTCAAGTGCAGGTGGCACAAAGCTCAAGGACTGGCATAAGGATCCCGGTTCGAGCCCCCAGCTCCCCACCTGCAGGGGAGTCGCTTCACAAGCAGTGAAGCAGGTCTGCAGGTGTCTGTCTTTCTCTCCCCCTCTCTGTCTTCCCCTCCTCTCTCCATTTCTCTCTGTCCTATCCAACAACAACAACAATAACTACAACAATAAAACAAGGGCAACAAAAGGGAATAAATAAATATTAAAAAAAAGAATAACACCCATATTTCCAACTTAAAGATTTTTGAAAATGGTATTATATATACGACCTTCTTGTCTCGCAGTGTCAGGGCTCACACATAACTTCATTGCTCCTGGGATTTTTTTTTTTCATTTTATTTCAGATAGAAAGAAAAGAGAGAGCCACCTCAGCTCCATGTATTGTCAGGGCGAGAACCTGCAGCTTTGCAAACATACCCTACTGGGTGAGCTACCTTCTGGTCCTATGCAACCTTATTTTCAAAGAGCTATGGTTTGTATATTAGATTCTAAAACTGGTCAGTGGCCTCAGAGGTGGCACAGTGGCTAGGGCATTGGATTTAAAAGCACGAGGTCCCGAGTTCAAACCCCGTCATCGCATGTGCCAGAGTGATTCTCTGGTTCTTTCTCATATTAACATATAAATCTTCAAGAAATATTCTCTCTCTTTATCTAGACTTTTTTAAGAGAAAGGCTAGATCTCCTGTTACACCATCTTGGCTAAAATAAGAATTTGAACTGGCAGATTTTTCTTTGTTATTACTATTTTTCTTTGTTAGTTTCCCAAAGCTGGTACTACACTTTGTTAGTATAAAATACCATTACATATATTTTAATTTCATATTTTCCCCCTCTGGTTGCTTTAGAATCTTTTCAGCAGGTGTCTCTCTATAGCTCTCTTCTCCATACCATCCCCACACAATTTCTCTTTCTCCATCCTAATACAATTAAAAAAAAGACCAAAAAAATATATACAACCCTAAATAATAATAAAATAATTTAAAGATGGTAACAACTATCTAGAATAAGTCCATCTGTCTGAGTTCAGACTAAAATAAAGTGTCTGGGGAGTTGGGCAGTAGCGCAGCAGGTTAAGCGCAGGTGGCACAAAGCGCAAGGACTGGAGTTAAGGCCCCAGCTCCCCACCTGCAGGGAAGTCGCTTCACAAGCGGTGAAGCTGGTCTGCAGGTGTCTATCTTTCTCTCCCCCGGTCTTCCCTTCCTCTCTCCATTTCTCTCTGTCCTATCTAATAATGACGACATCAATAACAACAATAACAACTACAAAAAGGGCAACAAAAGGGAATAAATTAAAAAAAATTACAAATAAAATAAAGTGTCTGGTCGGCATGTTTCTTGCTTTGTGCATGGCCCAGGGAAGACGTGTGTGTGTGTGGGGGGGGGGGGAGCTCTGGTGCTGTGGCCTGTCTCCCTCTCTTCTGTTTCTCAACATCAATGGAAAAAAATAGCCTGGGAACAAAGAAAATGCATACGTACAAGGCCTGGTCCCACCACAGTCAATTATATAATGATACTGGAGAATCAGTTTGTGAAATCTGATGTATGGCCAGTAAGTGTGAAAATGATAAGAGATTTATCTTTAATTGATTGATATGATGTCACTGTGGTGATTGTCCAAGGTGGAAATGGCAGGAAGTTAAAATGACATGTAGCTGGGGAGACAGCATAATGGTTCTGCAAAAAGACATTCATGCCTGAGGCTCTGAGCTTACAGGTTCAATCCCCAGCACCATCATAAACCAGAGATGAGCAGTGCTCTGGGGAAAAAAGAATGTTGTGAGTACTTAAATAATGAAGTAAAAAATAAAGCCAATGGGGACATGGGAGCTCACTAGATTGTTTTTTATCATAATATAATGTGATCATATCATATATGATATAATCAAGTCATAGTGTAATCATGAATTTTTCCAGTTCCCACTTGATAATACCTGTTCTCCTTGTGATCATGAAGATGATCATTCAGAACATTCTGCCCAAGTACAATATCTGCAGTTCTAAAGTCGCATCCCACTTTTTATTGCATTGTTTCTTCAATGTGCCTTACTCCAGGAAACACTTCGAAGATTTATTTTTAGATGCCTAATTGAAAGTTTACTAGTTTCCATTTTCATTACTATTTCTAACACTCACTTGGATTTTAAAAGACCTTGTACCATACTCACTCTTTCTCAGTGTTACTTTCAAGTTTATAATTCTTTAAGAGTACTTCTAATGTTTTATTTGGCAGTAGCAAAGAGAATGAAGTAAAAATTCCTTTTCGTTTTCTGAATTGTAAAGGAATGCATTATCTACATTACAATTCCAAGAGTTGCTTATAAGAAATGTGAAACAATTTGATTTGAGGAATGAAGCTGTCCCCCTCACTAACTAATAAAAATAATATAGTCAGTAAAAGCCCATCTTCAAATGTGCTTTTATAGTCCTTGGAATAATTGCAGATTTCCCTTATCTAGCTCTGGAAGATCTTAAATGCCATTAATGAAAATCGGGGCTAGTCACTTCAACTTCTGATCACATTTTATTCTTGCAGGGGGAGCAACACAGTATGTGTATTTGAGTCTGGGGATTTTTGTTGTTTCCCTCTAGTCATTTGTAAATCAAAAATGATAGTACTCCAAATGAAAATGTTTGTACTGTCACAATCCAAACTTCAGAAACTTCAGCTGTTCCATCTGAAAATGGGAATGCAACTTGAATTCTTTCTTTCTTTCTTTCTTTTTTTAAAGATTTTATTTATTTATTTATCAGAAAGTTAGGAGGAGAGAGAGAAAGAACCAGAAATTACTCTGGTACATGTGCTGCCGGGAATTGAACTCAGGACCTCATGCCCAGAGTCCAGTGCCTTAGCCAGTATGCCACCCCCCGGACCACAACAACTTGAATTATTTTAAAGGAGAGATTTTTCTAGAGTCCAGTGTCTTAGCCAGTGTGCCACCCCCAGACCACAACAACTTGAATTATTTTAAGGGAGAGATTTTTCTAAAAACAACAACAACAAAATCAAGTGTCAGGCAGTAGCACAGCTGGTTAAGCACACACGGCGCAAAGCACAAGGACTGGCAGAAGGACCCGGGTTCGAGCCCCTGGCTCCCCACCTGCAGGGGAATCACTTCACAGGCGGTGAAGCAGGTCTGCAAGGGTCTATCTTTCTCCCTCTGACTTCCCCTCCTCTCTTGATTTCTCTCTGACCTATCCAACAATGAACGACATCATCAACAACAATAACCACTACAAGGCTACAACAACAAGGGCAACAAAAGGGGAAAAAAATGGCCTCCAGGAGCAGTGGATTCATGGTACAGGCACTGAGCCCCAGCAATAACCCTGGAGGCAAAAAAAAAAAAAAAAACCCAATGTACCTTATGAACAAGTAATAACAGACTGCTTTTAATGGTGCATAACATGCTGAATAATATCGTAAAGCTAGGCTTTTTATTGTATTCAAATAACAATGGTACTAATTAGTATCAATAAAGAGTGAATTCAAGTCCCATGCTGATATAAAATCATGAAAGTTAAAATGAAAAGTCTGGATAAAGATCTTTGTTTCAATTGCTTTTCTCCCCAACCTAAGAGTTAAATGAATTATGCAAGCCTAGCCCTGTTCTCACTTTGTAAATACTCTTGGGTATTGTTTTAGAAGGGCAATATCTAAAGTTCCATATTTGCTATATTTGTGGTTGGTACCTATACAAGTTTCTCAAAAGCTGCTCTCCATGGATAGTTTCTCCTGTTGGTAGTAAAGTAAAAAAAAAAAAAAAAATCTTAAAACAACCCAAACTGAATTTAACTGACAGACTCTTACCCAAAGAGGATTTCTCCTTTTCTTCACTTCTTTTGGTGAGGTAGGAGGGAATTAAATACCTTTTCCTTTACAAAGTCACACCAATAGCAGATGGAAGTAGAAAAAAAATTTTCCTTATTTAATAGTACAGGAAGTTAAAACACTGTCAAGTTGCATACTAGTTGGGTGGTAGCGCAGCGGGTTAAGCGCAGGTGGTGCAAAGCACAAGGACCAGCTGAAGGATACCAGTTCGAGCCCCCGGCTCCCCACCTGCAGGGGAGTCGCTTCATAGGCAGTGAAGCAGGTCTGCAGGTGTCTGTCTTTCTCTTCCTTTCTCTGTCTTCCCTTCCTCTCTCCATTTCTCTCTGTCCTATCCAATAACAATGATATCAATAACAACAATAAAACTACAACAATAAAACAACAAGGGCAACAAAAGGGAAAATAAATAAATATTTTTAAAAAAGAGTCTTAAAAAAAAAACTAGGATCAAACAGAATACAAAGATAACCAGTCACACACACACACACACACACACACAAATAAAATAAAATAAAATAAAATAAAATAAAATAAAATAAAATAAAATAAAGAAGGGGCATTACCAACAAGAAAGTCCCGAGGAAGCCATGGTGTGCCGGATGCTAGCCCCACTAGCTGCTAGATTATGTGTGTGCTGTGGAGGGGAACCTGGGGGTGCAAGGGAAGGGTCCCTCTGGATGGAGGATGCTACACAATTTTCAAGAAGCAGCTATTTACGGACTGGCATGGAAGTGATCAAATGTTTTTACAAGCCCAGTGGACATTTGTTGAGTAAGTCAGTATTGTCAGTGGTCCTGAGGTCTTCACTGTGACACTGCTGGCAGGGTGGGTGAGTTATTTCGTGAAAACCGAGCAATTCTCCCCAGTACCACAGCTCATCTCTGCAGAAGTCGGGAAACACAAATTGGTAGCAGCAGGACAAGCTGCACCAGAAAACATCAGGCTGTTGAGACTAGATGACTTTAAAACTCCTTGGGCAAAAACACTAATACAAAACAAACAAACAAACAACAATAATAAAAAACACCAACACAAGAAATCCAGGCAACCCATTTGAGTGAAAAATGGAAATCAACAATCACCTTAGGTAGAAAACTGTTCATAAGGGAGTCGGGCAGTAGCCCAGTGGGTTAAGCACATGTGGTGCAAAGAGCAAGGACCAGCGTAAGGACCCCGGTTCGAGCCCCCAGCTCCCCACCTGCAGGGAAGTTGCTTCATAGGCGGTGAAGCAGGTCTGCAGGTGTCTATCTTTCTCTCCCCCTCTCTGTCTTCCCCTCCTCTCTCCATTTTCTCTCTGTCTTATCCAATAACGACATCAATAACAACAATAATAACTACAACAATGAAAAACAACAAGGGCAACAAAAGGGAAAATAAATAAATAAATATAAAATAACAATAAAAGAAAACTGTTGATAGGGGGCCAGGTGCTTGTGCACCTGGTAGGGTGCACACACTACAATGCACAAGGACCTGGGTTCAAGGGCCCCCTCCCCCATGCAGAAGCAAAGCTTCATAAAGCGGTAAAGAAGTGCTGCCAGTGTGTGTGTCTATCTGTCTCTCTCTCCCCCTCTCCTCTCAACTTTTCTCTGTCTTTATCAAAAATAAAGAAAGAAAGAAACTGTTGGTAATTGGTGTGATCCTAACTCATAGAGGAGGAAAAGGACATGGTGTGAAAAAAATCTCTGTGAAGGGGTGGGTAGATAGCATAATGGTTATACAAAGAGACTCTCATGTCTGAGGCTCCAAAGTTCCAGGTTCAATCCCCTGCACCACCATAAGCCACAGCTGAGCAGTACTCTGGTAAAAAAAAAAAAAAAAAAAAAAAGAAGTTCATGATTAGTCAACAACTTGTTTGGCTTTATATGTTAACTCTCTTTTCAGCCACCAGGTTCTAGATGCTAGCATGATGCCAACCAGACTTCCCGGGACAGATGACCCACCAATGTGTCCTGGAGCCCTGATTCTCCAGGACCCCATCCCACTAGGGAAAGAGACCCCATCCCACTAAGGAAAGACAGAGGCAGACTGGGAGTATGGACCGACCAGTCAACACCCATGTTCAGCGGGGAAGCAATTACAGAAGCCAGACCTTCCACCTTCTGCATCCCACAACAACCTTGGGTCTATACTCCCAGATGGTTAAAGAACAGGAAAGCTATCAGGGGAGGGGATGGGATACGGAGATCTGGTGGTGGGAATTGTGTGGAATTATAACCCTCTTATCCTATGGTTTTCAGTGTTTCCTTTTTATAAGAAAAAAAAAAAAATCTGTTAGACACTCTGTTAGCTCAGAGGCGTGATACTCAGTCCCAAATAGCAGACAGAGAGAAAATCAATTCTCCAGAAGGTGGGTTTGACATTTTGCTATTATTGAATGGCATTAAATGGTATTAGAACTTAGTGGCAATGGGGGGGCCAGGTTGTGGTCCACCTACTATAACACACAAGGATGCAAGTTCAAGCCCTTGCTCCCTACCTGCAGAGGAGAAGCTTCACAAGCGGTGAAGCAGTGAAGCAGTGCTGCAGGTGTCTCTCAGCACTTCATTCAACAAAAGTGTGGAAATGGAGGAATTCAGCTCTACTTGGTGACCCAGGACATAAGGCCCCTGTGTCTGGTCAAAGCATCATACCAGTTCTCAGATGCCTCCACCTTTCAGCCCACCTTCTTTCAGAAATGCTATCTTGGTAATGCTACCTGGAATAAATGTGCCAAGTGTGACAGGGATGGGTGGCCTTCAGTGCCCTTTCTCTTTCCCTTCTTTTGAATCAGAGCAGCCCTCCAAGTTTTAGCAGAGCACATCAGTGCCCCACCACACATAGACTCCATTTGCCTGTCAAGTGTGTCATGTGATGAAGCATGAGCTTAGGAGTGCTATATCATGTCTCCATCACTTCCGGGTCAGGACTTTGCTGGATATCCTCTCTCTGACTTCCTTCCCCTCTTGCTGGTAAACAGCAATAGCAATGACTGAAGTAGCTCTGTAGGACACTTGTCACAGGAGGCAGAACTACTTAGACAGTTCACTTTTAGACTGAGACCAGAAAAAGTCTAATTAGCTATGTGCATGACCTTATTTTTTATAGAGAGTAGGGGGATGCTAATGGGAGTGGGTGGCATACTGGCATAGCAACTACCTAACCCCTTTCTATACCTGCTCCAATTGCCTTGCCTTCATTTTATACTGATATACAAGCCCCTTTTAATCTCTGCTTTGGAATTTGCTGTCACATTACTGAACTTCCACTATTCTTTACTGAACTGAACTTGTAACTCACATAGTGGCTCCCTTTGAAGGCACAGGCTCTCTGATGTAGAACAGCCAGTGTGGTGTGAGAGAAAGGAGAATTTCAAATGATTTTCAAATGATTTCTTGATCCTGCTTCTCAACCTGGGGAGGGTGTGTTTAGACAAATCCTTAAGTCCAATGAGATAAAAAACAGAAGTTAAAGTTAACCCTAATTTAAAAAAAAAAAAAAGTGGGAGATAAAGATTAAAGAGTAGACATTTTCATAGCTCCTTGGCCTAACCTCTTCCAGTTCTCCTGCCTCAATTTTTATTACTTTAATTTAATTTAATTTTAGCTATCAGGGTTATCACTGGGGCTCTGTGCCTGCATGACTCTACCACTCTCAGTATTTTCCCCCTTTTAGAGAGTGAAAGACAGGAGACAGAGACAGAGAAGAGAGATTACTCTACCTCCAACCCCCACCCTATAGGTTCTCCCACAAGGTGGCTCAGGTTCAAACCCAGGTCCTTTAACATGATAATACATGCACTCTACCAGGTGAGCCACCTGCCAACCCGCTCCTTCACCTCAAATGTTCTCTTTTCCCCTTTTTTGACAGAGACTTCGAGAAATTGAGAGGGAAGGGGGAGGTAGAGAGGGAGAAGGAGGGCGAGAGACAGTGAGATACCTGCAAGACTGTTTCACTGCTCGTGAATGGGGGTCCCTTGTTCATGGTAACATGTGCACTCAACCAGATGCACCACTGCCTGGCCCCTTCATCCACCTGAATTTTTTTTTACTCCAGGTTTATCGCTGTGGCCTAGTGTCAGCACTACGAATCCACTGCTCTGGAGGCCATTTTTTTTTCCATTAAAAATTTTTAAAAAATATTTATTTATTTATTCCCTTTTATTGCCCTTGTTATTTTAATATTTACTTATTTATTCCCTTTTGTTGCCATAATTGTTTTATTATTGTAATTATTATTGTTGTTGTTATTGATGTTATTGTTGGATAGGACAGAGAGAAATAGAGAAGACAAACAGGGGGAGAGAAAGATACACCTGCAGGCCTGCTTCACTGCTTGTGAAGCGACTTCCCTGCAGGTGGGGAGCCGGGGGCTCGAACCGGGATCCTTAAGCCGGTCCTTACACTTTGAGCCACCTGTGCTACCGCCCGACTCCACATTTTTTTTCCATTTTTAAAAATAGGATAGGAAAGGGAGAAATTGAAAGAGATGGGGGAGAGAGAAAGATAAACACCTGCAGACCTGTTCTACCACTTGTGAAGTGATACCCCTGCAGGTGGGGAGCCGGGGGCTCGAACCATAATCCTGGCTTAGGTCCTTCCTCTTCATACTTCGTGCGCTTAACCTGGTGCGCCATCACCTGGCCTCCTTCACTTTAAATTTCAAATGCAACTAATACAATAAAGGCAATGTGGTACCATGGCTGACAGTGACAATACTGACTCTGAGATTAGAACAAATCTGAGTCATCTGAGTCTAGGGTGAGAGTAGATAGCATAATGGTTACGTAAAGAAACTCTCAAATTCAATTCCCTGTCCCGTACCACCATAAGCTGGAACTGAGAGAGAGACTGTCATGTCTGAGGGTCTAAACTTCCATACAGCAATAAGACAGAACTGAGCAGTGTTCTGGGGAAAAAAATAAAAGAAAGAAGAAAAAAAAGACAGAAAGAAAGTAAGAAAAGAAAAGAAAAAAGTAATAAAAGGAATGAAATGTTGGGTTGTGGAGATACCATAATGGTTATGCAGAGAACTTTCATGCCTGAGGCTCCAAGCTCCCAGGTTTAATTTCCAGCACCACCATTAGCCTGAGCCGAGCAGTGCAATGGTCTTTCTCTCTTACCCCCTTCTCCCTCTCTCTATCTCTCTCATTAAAATAAATATTTTTAAACTTTAAAAAATTAATTTATTATTGGATAGAGACATAGAGAAACTGAGAGGGGAAGAGGAAGTGGAGAGGGAAAGAGCTAGAGAGGCACCTGCAGCCTCGCTTCACTACTTGTGAAACTTTCCCCATGCCAGGGGCGGGCAGGAACCAGGGACTTGAACCTGGGTCCTTGTGCACTATAATGTGTAAAGGTGCACCACTGTTAGGAAGGCTCAGTTTCCTCATCTGTCAAATGGGGCCCCAACAGTGAGCTCATATAGTAGTCATGAGAATTCAAGTAGATAATCCGTGCTGAAGCCTTCTACTACTGCCACAGGACTCACTCCTGGTTGTTATAACTCTCTGCCTTTCAGGCAGGGGTCTCCTGGTTGTTATAACTCTCTGCCTTTCAGGCAGGGGTAGATAGCATAATGGCTATGCAAAGAGACTCTCATGCCTGATGCTCCAAAGTCCCAGGTTCAATCCCCTGCAGCACCATATGCTTGGGAACTACTCTCTTCCCTGATCCAGCTTTCTGGTCCTTTTTCCAGGCATGACATCATCTCCCTAGACAATAACTTCGATCCATCTGCATATCAGATGTCAGGCTCAGGGGAAAAAAAAAACTAGTATAGTCATGGGGTTTTTGGAATATAACTAAAATAGGACTACTAAGTATCTATAAAACAAAGACCCCTCCAACTCTTCATCTGAACCATTCCAGCCTTTAGATTTATGATTAGTCAACTATTTGTTTGGCTTTATATGTTAACTCTTTTTTCAGCCACTAGCTTCCAGATGTTAACATGATGCCAATCTGGCCTCCCTGGGCAGATGACCACATCATGTGTTTTAGAGCCCCGCCTCCCCAGAGCCCCGCCCCACTAGGGAAAGAGAGAGGCAGGCTGGGAGTATGGATTGACTTGCCAATGCCCATGTTCAACAAGGAAGCAATTACAGAAGCCAGACCTCCCACCTTCTGCACCCCATAATGACCCTGGGCCCATACTCCCAGAGGGTTAAAGAATAGGAAAGCTGTCAGGGGAGGCGATGGGATATGGAGATCTGGTGGTGGGAATTGTGTGGAGTTGTACCCCTCTTATCCTATGGTTTTGTCAGTGTTTCCTTTATATATTAAAAAAAAAGACCAAAAAAAAAAAAAAAAAAAAACCCTCTCTGCCTTTCCACACACTGTTCCATCTGCCTGGAATACCTTCCTCCTCATGTCCACTAGGGGAATTCCTTCACATTCACTGTCACTCATTTTTTTAAAAAAATATGATTTATTTATTTATTAATTTGAAAGATAGGAGGAGAGAAAGAACCAGACAAGGCCAGGTGGTGGAACATTTGGTTGTGCAAACACATTACAGTGACCAAAGACCTGGGTTCAAGTCCCTGGTCCCCACCTGCAGGGGGAAAGCTTCACGAGTGATGAAGCAGGGCTGCAGGTGTCTCTCTGTCTCTCTCCTTATCTGCCCCCCTCAATTTCTGTCTCTATACCTTATATTTTAAGTAAATAAAATATCTTATATTTTAAAAGAGATAGAGAGAGAGAGTGAAAGAACCAGACATCACTCTGGTACATGTGTCACTGTGCCATCTCCCAGACCACTTCATCGTCACTCATGCCTTGCTTGTGTCTCCTCTCACCTCCTTGGCCAGCTAGGAGTAGTCAACCTCTCCTTCATGTATGCTTCAAAATTGAGAAATTTGGGAGTCGAGCGGTAGCCCAGCGGGTTAAGTGCATGTGGCCGAAGTGCAAGGACCAGTGTAAGGATCCCAGTTCAAGCCCCTGGCTCCCCACCTGCAGGGGAGTCACTTCACAGGTGGTGAAACAGGTCTGCAGGTGTCTATCTTTCTCTCCCCCTCTCTGTCTTTCCCTCCTTTCTCTATTTCTCTCTGTCCTATCTAACGATGATGACATCAGTAACAACAAACAAGAATAACTACAACAACAATAAAAAACAACAAGGGCAACAAAAGGGAAAATAAATAAATATTTTTTAAAAATAAAAAAAAGAAAAGAATTTTTAAAAAATTGAGAAAAAATTTTTTTGATTGTCACAGTATGTTGTCATCACCTGTTTGAATAGCTGCCTCTCCTCACTGTGAGAATGGCCCAAGGTTTACTATTGTTGAAACCCAAGCACTTAGTAGAGAACATTTAGGTTGGCAAATGTTTGCATTATAAATTGAATAAATGCTCGAGTCCACCATAAAACCAACTGCTGGTATTGTTGATATTCCAAAAGGTAGTCATCTGGGCCAGCAAAATAGCTCACTTAGAGAGTGTGCTGCTTTGCCATGTGTACAGTGAAGGTTCAAACTCTGACCCCACCGCACTGAAGATACCATGGTCTTTTTCGCTCTCTCCCTCTCTCGCTCTCTACTGGGAAAAAAAAAAAATTAAACAAACAAAAAGCAGTTTTCTGAACAGGTAGATAATGATTCTCTAATGAACTAATGATCTTGTCTAACAAATTACTTTTTTTGTGTGTTTTGGAAACATTAGCAGATGCAGTTGACACAATCTTAGAAATTAGTCAGTGATTGAAAATGTATTGTTTCCATAATCATCAAGTTATTAAAATTTTGTGGATAAGAAAGCAAGAGACGGGAGTGGGGCGGTAGCTCAGTGGGTTAAGCACAGGTAGTGCAAACAGCAAGGACTGGAGTAAGGATCCCGGTTCGAGACCCCGGCTCCCCACCTGCAGGGGAATCACTTCACAGATGGTGAAGCAGGTCTGTAGGTGTCTATCTTTCTCTCCCCCTCTGTCTTTTCTTCCTTTCTCCATTTCTGTCTTATCCAACAGCGACGACATCAATAACAACAATAACTACAACAATAAAACAAGGACAACAAAAGGGAAGAAATAAATAAATATTAAAAAAAAAAAAGAAGGCAAGAGAGAGCTCAATCAGTTAGGCACTTGCTTTATTATCCTTGAGGCCCTAATTTGAAGACAACCACCAAGTGGTTTCACTCCTATGTGGACTATAGATGACAAAAGTATGCAAACTTGCCAAAACAACAACAAAAAACTAACTAAAGGAACTAACCAACTAACCTGTCCCTCAGACCTCATGACAGCTACATGGCTATGGGTGTGTGCACAGACCTTTGGTGGTGGGTGTGGAGTGAAACTATACTCCTGAAATATAATAAGTTTGTAAACCATTATTAAATCACGTATGCCCAAAGCAGGCATTAAAATCATGAAGAATACCTCAATGCAGACGTGATGTATTCCTCCAGCTTTGTTTTTCTGCAGGAAGCCGATAATTGGGCTGTTTGGTCCCAGAGGCTGGAGCAGTTCCATCTTGGTATTTCCCAGGTTTACAAAGACGACCGTGACTCCATGCTCAGGCAGAGGGACTGCCTCACTGACCTGGGCGCCCAGCACATTCTTATAAAACGCCTTGGCCTTTTCCAGGTCTGGCACTGCTATAGCAACGTGATTGAGTGGGCCCAGGTTCCACACAGAACCTGCCCCCTGATGTGAGAGCTGGGATGTGGAGAAAGGGGTTGCTGTTGAGATTTGAGTTAGAAGTCTGGATAAAAGCCCTGGAGAGATGAACACTGATAATTATATATTTCTGAAATGAAAAAAATAATAAGTAATACACACCGATATTATTTATATATCTTTATTTTTTCTAATTACTAAAATCAGGGGAGATAAATGGAAAGAGTTAAGTCAAAAGTACTTCTTGTTCTCTGACCATCTGAGTGTTCAGAATTATAAAGCTAATTCTCAGCTTCATCTAGATTCAGAACAAAGAATGGCACATTTTATAATATCATTTACATCAACAACACTTAGGATCATTTAGAATGACTTCTTACCTGCTTTTCACAAAACAAGTTTGAGTGAAACAACCCCATTTAATAGTGAAAGCAATTTTCTTCTCTTTCTATAACCAATTTTCTTTCTTCTATTCTGCAGTAAACTCATTAAAACCTTAGCCATAGTAGTTCTTTATTTTTTTACCTTATTATTGCCATCAAGGTTATCACTGGGGCTTGGTGTCAGCACTACAAATTCACTGGCCCCTGGTGGTCGGGCGGTAGCACAGTGGGTTAAGCGCACATGGTGCAAAGCGCAAGGATTGGCATAAGGATCCTGGTTCGAGCCCCTGGCTCCCCACCTGCAGGGGAGTCGCTTCATAAGCAGTGAAGCAGGTCTGTAGGTGTCCATCTTTCTCTCCCCCTCTCTGTCTTCCCCTCCTCTCTCCATTTCTCTCTGTCCTACCCAACAACAATGACATCAATAACAACAATATTAACCACAACAATGATAAAAAAACAAGGGCAACAAAAGGGGTAAAAATATATAGCCTCCAGGAGCAATGGATTCGTGGTGCAGGCACTGAGCCCCAGCAATAACCCTGGAGACAAAAAAAAAAAATCACTGGTCCCAGTACCCTTTTTCTTCCTTATTTTATTAGCTAGACAGAGAGAAATTGAGAGGGGAGGGAGAGATAGAGAGGGAAAGAGAAAGAGAGAAAAGAGAAGTACAGGTGTGCTCAACCAAGTGTGACACTACATGACTGCCAAGCCACTCATAATAGTACTATTTATTTATTTATTTATTTAGCCTCCAGGATTATCACTGAGGCTCCGTTCCTACACTATGAATCCACTGCTCCTGAAGGCTATTTTTTTTCCTTTTGTTACCCTTGTTTATCGCTGTTGATGTTATTATTGTTGTTGTTATTGCTGTTATTGCTGTTGAATAGGACAGAGAGAAATGGAGAGATGAGGGAAAGACAGAGAGGGGGAGAGAAAGACAGACACCTGCAGACCTGCTTCACTGCCTGTGAATCTACCCCCTGCAGATGGGGAGCTGGGGGCTCGAACTGAGATCCTTACGTTGGTTCTTGTGCTTTAAGCCATGTGTGCTTAACCGGTGGTACTACCGCTAGACCCCCCAATTTTTGTTTCTACATTTTATTTTTGAGATGGATAGAGAGGAGAGGGAGAGCTAGACAGAGAGACACCAAAGAACCACTGAACGAACTATCCATGGAGTTGCCCTGTTGCTATCCACAGTGCTCCCCTGTGGCATCAGGAATCACCCTAGGGCCTGACTCACAGTAACTAGTATGTGCTTTTATTTTTTCAGTCTTCTTCACGAAAAACACTTTTTTTTTTAACTTAGTTCAGGCTGATATAGGTGCCAGGATACATTGTACCTGCGACCTTAGAGCCTCAGGCATGAAAAGTGTTTTTGCACAACCACTGCGCTCTCTCTCAGAACTCAGGAGAAAAAAAAGAAAAAGAAAAAAAAAACACTTTAAATAGCACTTGATATCACACTGTTTCAACTAACTTAAAATTACTTTCCCTTTGCTGAAATTTCTGCTGACAAGAAATGAGAGTGTCACTGTTTTGTTTGAGACGATAATTCCTGTTGGGAAAGGTAATGGCATGACACCACTGGGCCATGGAAGAATGGGCTTGGGGCCTGGGGTGCTTTCTCACCAGTTGCTAAAGAGCTTACATAGCCTGTGCCAGGCTTTCTCCTCACAGTGAGTGGGGTTATCTTTCCAGGCATCTTAATAAACATACCTTTGTTTCTGCTGAATGTAGAAACAGCACATGGCATTTGGCCAACCCCACTGACCTCTGTGCAGAGGATACAGGGTCCCTGTGGCACCAGAGAGGGGTACTTATAGGCATGGGGAGAGAGTCACTGGCTGAGGCACCAATACCCAGTATTGATGCTGGGTATAAAGAGAATGAGATGTAGCCACCGCAAAAGTTTGGCAGGTCCCCCAAAAGTTAAGCAATTGTCTTATGACCTAGAAATCCCATGCCTACCTATTCAAAGTAATTAAAAGCAAGGATTCCAAAAAGGTAGGTTTTCTTTTTTTTTTGGGGGGGTGCAAGATAGCTCACCTGGGAGGGTGCCTGATTTGCTATGTTCATAATCCAGGACTCAAGTCTGGTCCCCAACACACTGGGGGAAGCTTTGGTGTCGTGTCTTTCTCTTTCTCTCCCTGCCTCTCTCTCTGTCTGAAAAGGTCAGCTTGGCGCAGTGAAGCCCAGGCATGATAAGCATTTTTTGTTTTTTGCCTCCAGGGTTTTTTGCTGGGGTTCGGTGCCTGCACTACAAATCAACTGCTCCTGGAGGCCACTTTTTCCCGTTTTTGTTGCCCTTGTTGTTGTTATTGTTATTGTTGCCATTGATGTTGTTGTTGGACAGTACAGAGAGAAATGGAGAGAGGAGGGGATACAGAGGGGGGAGAGAAAGACAACTGCAGACCTGCTTCACTGCTTGGAAGCTACCCACCTGCAGGTGGGGAGCTGGGGGCTCAAACCGGGATCCTTAAGCCAGTCCTTGCGCTTTGTGCCACGTGCACTTAACCTGTTGTGCTACCAACCGACCCCCACTGTTTTTTTTTTTTTTTTTTTTAAGTTGCTCTTCAAATGGCAAAAACCTGCAATTCTTGGAGTAAGGGAAGCTGGATCTCTAGGTAGACAGCACTTTTTCAAATGGCAAAAACCTGCAATTCTTGGAGTAAGGGAAGCTGGATCTCCAGGTAGAGAGCACTTTTTCATGCAAGAGGACAGGGGCTGAAGCCCAGGAAACCACATGGGACTACCATGCACAGCATCAAGGAGAAATTCCATGAATAGTAGGAAAGTCTATGGGGTCTCACTTTCTTCCCTTCTAATGGAAACTGAAAGACGAAAGATAAGTCTATGTGAGAGAGTGGAAGTTAAGATAATGTAAGATCCCCTTTACCAAGCAAAGGAAGGAGGGGGCCAGGAAACAGTGGTATGAAAAACTGAGTATTGCAACCCAGGAGATGGCATAGTAAAGTGTTATAGATTTTCCAGCATGAGGTTCTGAGTATGACCCCCCAGGATCACATGTGACAAACTGATGTTCTGGTTCTCTTTCTCTCCCCTTTTCTTGATCATTAGTAAAAAAAAAGAAAATCTTTAAAAAATAGTTAAATATCTGGGCCAAGTGTTGGCACACATTACAGTGTGCAAGCCCCCGGTCCCCACCTGCAGGGGGGCAGCTTTTTGAGTGGTGAAGCAGGGCTGCAGGTCTCTCTCTGTCTCCTTCTCTATCTCCCCTACCCTCTTAACTTATGGCTGCCTCTATCCAATAAAATAAAGGTAAAAAAAAATTAAATATCTCAACAGAAGTTACACTCTAGGCAGGGCTACGAGCAGCAGCAAATGTGTTTCTCTCCTTTCCTCTCCCGGATCAACTAAGAATACCAAAGGAGGCCACCTGGGACCGAAAGAAGACAGGACTAGAACGACTTCCGGAACCCACCAAACCACTGGTGAGTGCAAACACATGTGGCTGGTGGTCAGAGAGGAGCCTTGGGAGAGATTAAGTGGCTAGTAACAGTCCGGCAATTTATCAGTTGAGACACCACCTCCAGTCTGTTTCACCAACAAGGGGAGAGCTGAAGGGAGGAGAGGACTCCCCTGAGACTCACCAAGTGCAATTCTGAGTCTCCATTGCTACTGCCCTCAGAATCTGGAGCAGCTGCAGGGAGGCCCTGGGCTGACACCAGGGGACAGAGAACTAACAAGGAAACTCAGGAGAAGATCTATACCTTGGTGGCATAGCGGTGAGGCTGTGAAAGTCTCTTTGCATAATCACTGGATTATCTCTGCCCCACCCTGCTTTATCTCTTGATCAGGAGTCAGTGATTAAGCTAAGAAGCCTACTTATGGTTTAAAAACCCTCAGGCTCCTATAGTTTACAGGGAAGAAAAAGCACAAAAGAGGTTTTAAGCCACTGAGCTCCAACTCAGGGATTAAAATACTATTGAAACAACTGTTAACTTCCACAACTGTGAACCCTTTAATTACCTTACTAAGACACAAGTCAATCCAGGCAATAGTGATCAGTAATTTGAAAAGTACTGAGAGGGACCTCATAACATACTATATAAAACAGTTAAACCAACAGGAAGAAATACTGGAGAAATGAACCAGGACAAGAGTCCAGCTAAAAGCCCCCCAAAGGAAGGGTGAAGCACAAAATAATGAGGTCAACATCCAAACACTAGTTTGAAACTGAAATTTGAATTTGAAATTGAAAGAATTGTCATCAGAAATGCAGAAACAACAAATGAGACCCCGGAAGAAAACACTAATTATCTCAAGGTTAGCAGAGTCTCTTCAACAAATCATGTTGGAAAAAATGGGTTGAAACATGCAGAAGAATGAAACTGAACCACTATATCTCACCAAATACAAAAGTAAATTCCAAGTGGATCAAGGACTTGGATATTAGACCAGAAACTATCAGATACTTAGAGGAAAATATTGACAGAACTCTTTTCCGCATCAATTTTAAAGACATCTTCAATGAAACGAATCCAATTACAAAGAAGACTAAGGTAACCTATGGGACTACAGCAAATTAAAAAGCTTCTGCACAGCAAAAGAAACCACTAACCAAACCAAGAGACTCCTCACAGGAATGGGAGATCTTTACACACCATACATCAGACAAGAGGCTAATAACCAGAATATATAAAGAACCTGCAAATCTCAACAAGACAACAAATAACCCCATCCAAAAATGGGGGGAGGACATGGACAGAATATTCACCACAGAAGAGATCCAAAAGGCCGAGAAACACATGAAAAAATGCTCCAAGTCTCTGATTGTCAGAGAAATGCAAATAAAGACAACAATGAGATACCACCTCACTCTTGTGAGAATGTCATACATCAGAAAAGGTTGCAGCAGCAAATGCTGGAGAGGTTGTGGGTCAAAGGAACCCTCCTACACTGCTGGTGGGAATGTAAATTGGTCCAACCCGAGCAGTCTGGAGAACTCTCATAAGGCTAGAAATGGACCTACTCTATGACCCTGCAATTCCTCTCCTGGGGATATATCCTAAGGAACCCAACACACCCATCCAAAAAGATCTGTGTACACATATGTTCTTGGCAGCACAATTTGTAATAGCCAAAATCTGGAAGCATCCCAGGTGTCCAACAACAGATGAGTGGCTGAGCAAGTTGTGGTATATATATATAGTAGTATCCATATATATATCCACATATATATGGATACTACTCAGCTATAAAAAATAGTGACTTCACCATTTTCAGCCGATCTTGGATGGACCTTGAAAAATTCATGTTAAGTGAAGTAAGTCAGAAACAGAAGGTTGAATATGGGATGATCTCACTCTCAGGCAGAAGTTGAAAAACCAGATCAGAAGAGAAAACATAAGTAGAACCTGAACTGGAATTGGCATATTGCACCAAAGTAAAATACTCTGGGGTGGGTGGGTGGGGAGAATACAGATCCCTGAAGGATGACAGAGGACCTAGTGGGGGTTGTATTGTTATATGGAAAACTGGGAAATGTTATTATGCATGTACAAACTATCGTATTTACTGTCAAATGTAAAACATTAACTCCTCAATAAAGAAATGAAAAAAAAAACAATAATAATAAAATAAATATTTACTTTAGCAACATGTGCTCAGTCTGTTCAGTTTTTTTCCCCCTATATACATATCATCTCTTTAAACTAATGAAAGGCTGAGGCCTAAAAGTGAGGGCCCAGGACCTAGCTTAACGGGTGAAACACAGGCCTTAATATGTGTGAGGCCCTGGGCTCCATCACAGGTGTCACTGCATGAAAGCTACAATGGATGGACATCACCAAGCACAGCCCCTGAATGATGGAATTCTCCAAATGCTGAATAAAAATCAGGTGAGGAGGCTGGGTGGTAGTGCAGTGGGTTAAACCACATGGTCAAAGCGCAAAGACGGGTGTAAGGCTCCCAGTTCGTGCCTCTAGCTCCCTACCTGCAGGGCGGTTACTTTGCAAGTGGTGAAGCAGGTCTGCAGGTGTCTATCTTTTTCTCCTCTTTTCTTTCTTCCCCATCTCTCTCGATTTCTCTCTGTCCTCTCCAACAACAACAACAGCTATAACAACAATAACAACTACAACAAGGGCAACAAAGTGGGGAAAATGGCCTCCAGGAGGAGTGGATTCGTAGTGCAGGCACGAATGCAGGCTCCAGCAATAACCCTGCAGGCAAAAAAATAAATAAATAAATAATCAGGTGGCCACTCAGCAGGTTATAACACATGGGTTCATTCCTCTCCTCATTAAAAAGAAAGAAAAAAAAAAAACTAATGAAAAACAGTGTAATGATACACTTCTTTGCATGAGTTATCACTTAGCCTGGTGACTTGAATTGATAAATGGACAAGATATTTTGAGAGATCTAACAGTACTAAAGGCTCACCCCCTTGAACACTTTCTGAAGGTGCTAAACTTTTACTTATCGCAAACTTCTAGGAGGTAACACTAGGCACTTTCTCCCTAGCAGGGAATTGGAGATTAAAGAAATAATGTGGCAAACCTCTCTAAAGGAGATTGGAAGGCAGAAGAAAAAGAGAGAGAGATGAGAATGTGGGTGGACTGGAGAGTCAGAAAACCTGAATTTCTAGCTGGCAAAATAGCTCACTTGGATAGTGTGCTGCTTTGCTATGTGCATGACCCAGATTGGAACCTAGCCCTCACTTCATTAAAGATTCAGTTCTGTGGTTTCTTTCACTCTCTCTCTGCTTCTCTGCTACTACTCTCTAAAAACAAAACAAAACCAACCCCCTTGAGTTTGTCTTGACTGATTCTACCCAGCTTTCTTAGTGTGAAGACAGAGAGAACTCATGGAATCTTTCAAACCCACCTGCTTTTACCTTTTTTGTTTACACTCAACGGATAATAAGCATATTAGGCATATAAGCATGTGTGTGGGGGGGAGAACAACTTGGCATTCTCTGCACAGCTGACCTTCAAGCGTTCCCAGCAGGATACGGGGCCAACCTGAGGTTCAATTTATAGATTATAAAAGACTTGCCCTTCATTTCTCCTCTGTCTCTCTCGCTCTATTTTTAGAGCTCCTGCTCAGCTCTGGTTTATGGTGGTACTGGGGATTGAACCTGGAACCTTTGGTGCCTCTGGCATGAAAATCTTTTTGCAAAGCCATTATGTATCTCTCCAGCCCTCTCCCCAGTGTCTGGACATGCGGTAAATTAAGGCTCACAGCTCTTTCTGTTGTTATTGCCTATTACTTCTGTTCCTGCCTCGCTGTCCCCAGGACCACCTCCCTCACCTCTCTGAGACCACCTATCTCTGTCTCTTTCAGTAAATTCTTTTTTAAACTATTTTTTTTAAATTATCTTTATTTATTGGATAGAGACAGCCAGAAAACGAATGAGAGAGTAGGGGGAGCCAGAGACACCTGCAGCCCTACTTCACCACTCGCAAAGCTTTCCTCTTGCAGGTGGAGACCGAGGACTCGAACCAGGATCCTTGTGCACTGTAACATGGGCGCGCAACCAGGTGTGCTACCACCCGGCCCCTTCTGAAAACATCTTAAAGGGGACAATGTCAACCGCCTCAAAGAGGCTATGAGACACCCTCATGCCAACCTGAGGAATTCCCGAGAAAACCTGCTGCCCAGAGGTGTTGCGGGAGGCGGCGCGCAGCAGATCAGCGGGGACTGCCCGCCAGCAGCCTCCTCCAGCCCTGCCTCCCGTTCTGCTCGCCCAGCAGCACTGCGAGCCCGCTGGCGCTGGATATTCACCTGGGGCCGCCGCCGCAACCACCTTCCACAAGCCCGCCATCTTGGAAATCCAGCCCCTGAAGTCGCGACGTGGGTCTGGAGGTAGAGGAGCTCGGCCGATGGGCGGGGCAATGGGCCCGGGGGCGGAGCCACAAGCGGCGAGCAACGCTAAGTGGGTGGGACTAGCGTGGCTAGTGGGCGGAGCCATGGTGACTAGGGGGCGGGCTCCGTCATGCGGCTGGGCTGAGGACCCTTAAAGGCCCGATAGCCCGACTTTTTTTTTTTTTTTTTTTTTTGACCAGAGCACTTCTCAGCTCTGGCTTATGGTGGTAAGGGGATTAAACCTGGGATTTGGGAGCCTCAGGCATGAGAGTTTTTTTGCATAGCCATTATGCAAACCCCCTCCCTACCGGTCTTTTCAAAGCACTTAACACTGTAACTTCCTCTCAACCCGCCCCTCAAAACAGAAAAGTTTGGACTCTGCAAAAGCGCTGGAGCTGACCAATAGCTCTTTTTAGCTCCTCGCCCCTCAGAAAGCGACGGGGGGGGGGGGGCGGTGAGTCGGGCGGTAGCGCAGCGGCTTAAGCGCACATGGCGCAAAGCGCAAGGAACGGCGTAAAAATCCCGGTTGGAGTCCCGGCTCCCCACTTGCAGGGGTGTCGCTTCACAAGCGGTGAAGCAGGTCTGCAAATGTCTATCCTTCTTTCCCCCTCTCTGTTTCTTCCCTTCTCTCTCCATTTCTCTCTGTCCTAACAACAACGACATCAATAACAACAACAATAATAACTACAACAACAATGAGAAACAACAAGGGCAACAAAGGGGAAAATAAATAAATATTAAAAAAAAAAAAAAGCGAGTGGGGAGTTTCTGCGCTGCCATTGGCTCTGGAAAGGGGGTGGGCCCGGAACCTCTGCGGGGCGGAACCTTTGCCACCCGGCTCCAGGTTGCATAGGACGATTTGTGGCCCGGTTTCCGGGCGGCTCTCTTCCTCCATGCGTGAGGTTCTTTACCGGTATCGACGACCATGGCTCCCCAGGTCTGGCGTCGAAAGACCCTGGAGCGGTGTTTGAGAGAGGTTGGGAAAGCCACCGAACGACCTGAGTGCTTCCTTACGTAAGTGCGGCCCGGATCTCACATGGACGTGGACAAAACTGGAGTACAGGGAGGGACATGCAGCGGTGATCGCTCTCCCACGTTTCAGATAGTTCCAGCTGTCATTTTGCAGATGTCGAGAGCCGTGTAGATCCATTATCGATGCCCAGATCCCTTCTTAGGGGCCTGCCCACCCCGTCCTTCCTTCTGACTTGATCTGGTTGCCTAGTTCTCTATCCCCTAGAGCACCCAGTGCTTCCCCACGCCCCAGCTCTGCTACGAGCTTGTCGCCTGTCTGTTCACCCGCAGCGATTAATCTTGACGATTGGGACTGTCTTTCACGTCTACCCACCTACAAGCTCTTTGTAATTTGTGAACTTAAAATCTGGCGTCTGACATTGTCTGACTTTGACCTCTTCCTCCAAATCCTTCTCTGTGTCTTAAATTTAGGATGTCCAAAATGAACCGTTGGTTGTACTTTAAAAAAAAAAGTTTATATTTATTTATTTATTTTTTTGCCTCTAGGGTCATTGCTCGGTGCCTGCACTACGAATCCACTACTCCTGGAGGTCATTTCCCCCCCCCCCCCCATTTTGTTGCCCTTGTTGTTATTGTTGCCATTGATGTTGGATAGGACAGAGAGAAATCCAGAGAGGGGGAGAGGACAGACACCTGCAGACCTGCTTCACCACTTGTGAAGCGACCCCTCCTGCTGGTGATGAGCCGGGGGTTGAACTGGGATCCTTATGCTGGTCCTTGCGGCTTTGCGCCGTATGAGTTTAACCCACTGCGCTACCGCCTGACCCCCTAAACCGTTTTTTAAGAGGTATTTATTATTGGATAGTGACCGAGAGAAATTGAGAGGGGAGAGGGAGGTAGAGAGTGAGAGAGAGAAAGACATTTGCAGCCCTGCTTCACCACTTGAGAAGCTTTCCCCCTGCCAGTGGGGACCGTGGGCTTGAACCTGCGTCCTTGAGCACTCTAATATGTGCACTCAACCAGGTGAATCACCACCTGGCCCCTGGTTGTATTTATTTTTTTAATTAAGTAATTATTTTCCCCCTTGTTACCTTTGTTGTCTTATTGTTGTAGTTATTAGGACAGAGAGAAATGGAGAGAGGAGGGGGAGAGGAAGATAGACACCTGCAGACCTGCTTCACCGCCTGTGAGCTTCACCGCCTGTGAAGCGACTTCCCTGCAGGTGGGGAGCCAGGGACTCGAACCAGGATCCTTCCGCCAGTCCTTGAGCTTTGTGCCACATGCGCTTAACCCGCTGCGCTATCGCCCAACTCCCGGTTGTACTCATTTTAGAAAAGGATTTACTTAGGGGCCAAGTGGTGGCGCACCTGGTTGAGTGCCCATGTTACAGTGCATAGGGACCCAGGTTCGAGCCCCCCAGTCCCCACCTGCAGGATGAAAGCTTTTCAAGTGGTGAAGCATGGCTACAGGTGTCTCTCTGTTTCTCTCCCTTTTTATCTCCCGCTTCCCTCTCCATTTCTGGCTTTCTATCTAATAAATAAAAATTAAGAACTTAAAAAAAATTTTTTTTCTTTTCTTTTACCAGAGCACTGCTCAGCTCTGGTTTATGGAGGTGTGGGGGATTGAACCTGGGACTTGAGAGCCCGAAAGTCTCTTTGCATAACCATTATGCTATACCCCCACCCTAAAAACTATTTTTTTTAAATGGATTTACTTAATGCAAAGAGACTTTCATGCCTCAGGCACCAAAATCCCCAGCACCACCATAAGCCAGAGCTAAGCAGTTCTCCGACAAAAATAAGCAAATAAAGTAGAAAACGTAAGAGGATTTATTTATTAATGTAAGTGGGGGGAGAGAGAGAAAGAGGGAGATAAACAAGTAACACCTTGTTGGACTCTCATGGTTGAGAGTCCAATGCTTTACCCACTGTGCCACGTCCCCACTTGGCTCTGTTTACTTCCCTGTACCATCTGCCCTTCCCAGATTTCTTCTCCCAGGGCCTTGCCTACCACCGGCCTTCTTTTATCTTGGTAAATTGTACTTCTGTCTTTGTAATCTTTGTAGTCTTTCCAACACGTAAGCATGCTACTTTCTAATGCCCTTTTCTCAACTATACACCTAATTTATTGATAAGTCCTTCCAGGTCTGTTTCCAGACTATACTATAAATTCCACAATTCACCATAAAATCTGGTGTAACTCTAGCACAGCTGTGTGTCTTTTGCAAGGAAGGCTTCACGAACTTCCTAATCACCCTACCTTCCTTCCTATTCTGTTCTGGGCCATCCTGCCAAATGAATATCATTTTGCCTGTTAAGATGACACCTTCTGATGGCTTCTCTTTATACTTACAATGAAATGGCACATAGCTTCCTCCAAGCCCTAGTAGGTCTCTTCCCTCTGTCTCTAACCTTGCCTTTGGCTTCTTTTTCACCACACTCACTCACACCTCCTTCCCCACATGCTGACCATTCTCCTCAAACTCATCAACCTCATTTCCACCTTAGGTGATTAGTTCTTGTTGTTTCATCTGCCCAGAGGGCATATTTGCTGGGTTTTGTTTGTTTTGCCCCAGGGTTATTAATGGAGCTGGGTGCCCCTGTTCTGGCAGCCATTTTTTTTTTCCATTTTATTATATAGGACAGAGAGACATTGAGAGAGGAGGGGAAGATACAGAGCGAGAAAGAGAGACACATGAAGACCTGCTCAGGGCTTGTGAAGCATCCCCCCTGCAGGTGGGGAGCCAGGGTCTCAAACCCAGATCTTTGTGTGAGTCCTTGTGCCTAGTAGTATGTGCAGTTAACTGGGTGTGCCACCACCCTGACTCCCCAGCTGTTTGTTTGTTTTTTTTTCCTCCAGGGTCATTGCTGGGCTCCGTGCCTGCACCATGAATCCACCGCCTCCTGGAGGCCATTTTTCCCCCTTTTTTGTTGCCCTAGTTGTTGCAGTTTCGTTGCGGTTATTATTGCCATTGTTGACGTTGCTTTGTTGTTGGATAGGACAGAGAGAAATGGAGAGAGGAGGGGAAGACAGAGAGAGAAAGGGGAGAGAAAGATCGTGAAGCGACTCCCCTGCAGGTGGGGAGCCGGGGCTCGAACCGGGATCCTTACACCTGTCCCTGCGCTTTGCGCCACGTGTGCTTAACCCACTGTGTCACCGCCCGACTCCCCCCAGTTGTTTTTTAAGGCTGTTCGTTAGTGTGTGGGTCTCATCTCAAATAATCGCATCCTCAAAAAGGTATTCCCTGACCACTCTTTACAGAAATAATTGTTGATCTTTACTAACGGAATGAGTAGGGTGGAGTAACAGCAGAGTGGAGAATTTAAGATTAAGAATAATATTTAAGATTAAGCACATGGGTCTATAATGGCTTTCTTGCCTACATCTGTATAGCAGGTTTATAATCTACATATAAAACTGACATTTCTTTTAAATTTAAGTTACACAAGAGTTAGGGTTTTTTTTAAAATTTTATTTATTTCAGAGCTTTTTTTTTTTTTTTTTTTTTTTTAGTTGACTATACTTCTAAATCTTATTTAGCATCCTCCATTTGCCCCCTAAATAGGATTCAAGAAGGACTGGCCTCTAACTTCACTTCTTTAACAAAAGTACTTTATGACTTTAACAAAGTTCTGGAGAATGGGAAGGTCCGTGGAAGTCCTTTACGAAAACTGATGATAGATAAATTTGATGATGAACAGATTTGGCAGCAACTGGAATTACAGAATGAACCAGTTTTACAGTACTTCCAGAATGTAGTGAGTGAGGCCATCGACGATGCAGACCTCAGTCTTCTCCCAGAGGATGCTGACCAGGAGTGTGAAGAGGATGGCTCAGAGATGGAAGAGGCCTCAGAAATGGGAGCTGATGGCCAGCAGGACTTCAAACAAGATTTGGAGGAAGAGGAGATGTTAGAACTGAGCGAGAGTGATCCTAGAGGGAACAAGAAAGCTAAAAGCACAAGCAAATCGGATCCACAGGAAAGCCTAGATTTCAGTGATGTGGATTCTGATCTTGACTTCGATATCAGCAAATTGGAACAGCAGAGCAAGGTGCAAAGCCAAAAAGCCAAAACACCCAAAAAGCCCATAGAAAAGTCCGTCGTAGATGACAAATTTTTCAAACTGGCTGAAATGGAAAGCTTTTTAGAAAACATGGAAAAAGAAGAGGAGGGGAAAGATGACAGCGACGAAGAAGATATTGATTTATTTGAAGATCTTGATTCTGATGAAGAGGGACTGTTTGGAGGTCAAAAACGTAAGGTAAAGTTTTGGGAGAGGAAAGACAGTACTTTCCACCTCATATCAAGTATTTCTACTTCTCAAGGAAAGGTTCAGAACTTGCTGGGGTATAAGTGAAGCATTGCTTCAAAGAATGGGAAAGGTAAACTGAAGCCATCATTTCCTTAACACAAAACGCTTGAATTCTGGCTTACTACCATGATCCCACATGTTAGAGATATCCAGACTTTCCATATATATATTCCCCAAGCACTAAAAGAAATAGTAAAAGAAAGGCATTTGTGGGGCCAGGAGGTAGTTTACCTGGTAGAACATTCAACCATGCACAGGGGCTTGGGTCTAAGCTCTGGCCACCCTGTGGGAGCACCATGCAAAGGAGAAAGTTTCGTGAGTGGTGGAGCAGTGCTGTGGTGTGTCTTTCCTTCTGTTTCTCACTTTTTTTTCTTTTTTTTTTTTTAACCAGGCCACTGTTCAGCTTTGTCTTATGGTGGTGTGGGGGATTGAACCCAGGAACCTGGGACTTTAGAGCCTCAAGCATGAGAGTCTGTTTGCATAACCATTATGCTATCTACGCTCTGCCTTGTTTCTCACCTTCTGTCTTGTTCCCCAGGAGTGGTGGAATCCTGCAGACACAAGCCCATGCCAAAAAAAATAGGCTTGCTAACGACAAGGATACTTAAATATTTTATTTTAATTTATTAATGAGAAGGATAGGATGAGAGAGAACCAGACATCACTCTGGCACATGTGCTGCCGGGGATCGAGCTCAGGACTTCATGCTTGAGAGTCCAGCACTATCCACTGCGTCACCTCACAGACCACCTAATATTTTATTTTACTTCTTTGCCACTAGATTATTGTTGGGACTCTGTGTTTGAAGGACAGATCTACTTCCAGCAGCCAAACCCCACCACCACCACCACTTATTTGATAGGACAGAGAGAAATTGAGAAGTGGGAGGGAGATACAGAGGGAGAAAGACATCTGTGGCAGTGTTTCACTGTGTGTGAAGCTTCCCCTCTGCAGGTGGGGCTTAGGAGCTTGAACCTGAAACTTTGTGCTTGGAAGTATGTACATTCAACTGGATGTGCTGCTGTCCCAGAATATTGTACTTTTTCTTATTCATCATAAATGAATCTATACATCCGGAGTCGGGCAGTAGCACAGCGGGTTAAGCGTAGGTGGTGCAAAGCACAAGGACTGGTGTAAGGATCCCGGTTCAAGCCCCCAGCTCCCCACCTGCAAGTGGTGAAGCAGGTCTGCAAGTATCTATCTTTCACTATGATCTAGAATCTTTTAAGGCTTTACAGTAGTGTTATTAGTTAGCAAACATGATAAAGTATTTTTTTCTTCCCAGCCTGAATTAAAGTTTAAATGCTTTTTTTTTTTTTTTTAAATTAAATTTTGAAGGTCTTTTTTTCCCCCCCTATAGTCAGGAAGAAGTTCCAGAAACCTGAAATACAAAGATTTCTTTGACCCAGTTGAAAGTGATGAAGATATAGAAGGTGTTCAAGATGAGCTGGGTTCAAATGAAAATGAAGAAATGGCTGAAGAAGGTGACATTTCTGAAATGTGAGTCCTTTAATCATCCCTGACATTGCCAGCTGGAGCTGTGTAATCATGTATGTCGATTAACTCCCAGTTGTTAAATGAGTGCTTTGAATTAGATCCTCTGCCATCAAATAATAGATGCCTTAGGATCAGATGATTAGAAGAACATCTCTGTATTTAAAAGAACATTACAAGATTGTCTGATGAAGAGGGATACTACTGATCATAGCAATCAAATGGAAAGCACTGATTTATCTGTTGTGCCAATAAGCTATCATTTTAATTCTTTTGTAAAGTGAATTTGTCTCATAGTTCAATGAATAACTTTTTTTTTTTTTATGGCAGACATTTGTGTTTCACTTATGTCATTTGTTCTGTGTACCTTACTAACAAAATTATTTTAGAAGTCCTGGATATTTAGCTCCATTGTGCATATAAAAGAACTTTCACGGGTGGGGGTAGATAGTATAATGGTTATGCCTGGGGCTCCCAAGTCCCAGGTTCAGTCCCCCCACACACAGCCATAAGCCAGAGCTGAGCAGTGCTCTGGTAAAAAGGAGGGGGCTGGGAGAAGAACTTTCATTACTAGTTAACTTATTTCCTGTTTTTTTCCTAATGTGAAGTTGTGTATTTCCTTTTGTATTTGGTTATTACAGGGATGAAGATAGTGACCTTGAAAGTGAAGACAGCAAGCATGGTAAACAGAGTTCAAAAAGAGTAACTTTTGCTTTACCAGATGATGAGGATACAGAAATTGTAAATGTAAAGAAAGATTCTGATGAAATCAAATCCTCTTTCGAGAAAAGACAAGAAAAGGTAAAGATGTTTTTTCTTAGGGGCATGGGATATATATGTGTCGTATGCTTTACATTGGCTTGTTCTAGCCCTCCCCCCCGCCAAGAGAATTGGATCAGTCCAGTTAATTTCGCGGGCCGCTTGGCCCCGCCCCAAGGGACCCTGGGAGAGGGTTCCGGAGTCCGAGAGTTCTTGAGTTCCCCAGTGACCGAGTTCCTGAGTTCCGGAGTTCGAGAGTGCGAGAGTGCGAGAGTTTCTGAGTTCGAGAGTAAGGGAGAGGGTTCCTGAGTTCCAGAGTAAAAGAGAGAGTGCCAGAGAGAGAGAGTTCTTGGGTTCCTGAGTTCGGAGAGTTCTAGAGTTGGAGAGTTCCTGAGTTCAAGAGTAAGAGGGAGTGCTTGCGCCGCCGCAAAGAGACAGCAGAGTTCTGTTTGGTGATTAGTTTGTCTTAGTTTATGAATCGTTGTTCCTGAATAAAGAAATACAGCTTCCCTGCCCAGCCGTTGTCTCCGCGTCTCTGTTCACCACTGCGAAGCTAACTCGGCAAGAGCCGTCCGAAATTTTAACAACAAATGGCGCCCACGTGGACCTGACCTGCGCATCTCTCAGATAAGTAAAGACAATTTGGCTACCTATGCACGATGGCCTTCTCTTCTGCTTGTGAAGAGATCTCCAAAGGCCTCTGCTCTTTCTTCACGAGACTGTTTTGCTGTTTCTGGAACATTTATCTCTGGACCACTCTGTGGTTTCCACTCGCTCGAGCGAACTCAGAACAGCCAGCGGGAAGAGCCAGCGGGCGGGAGGCAAGGCGCGGAGCTGCTGTTTCCACCTGGTCAAACAGCCAGCCAGCCGGCTGCGCCCAGACAACCCCGCGCACCGCGCCAGCAACCCCGCAGCCCCGCAGCCCGCAGGAGGCCTACGCCACCATGCAAGAGCCCGATGCCAGCACGCTAGAGCCCGATGCCAACATGCTGGAGCCCGATGCCAACATGCTGGAGCCTGAGGCCAACATGCTGGAGCCCGATGCCAACATGCTGGAGCCTGAGGCCAGCCCACAGGAGCCGGCTCTCCACCGCGTGCTGCAGGGCACTGGACGCGTGATCCCTCCACGCTGCTCGGCCACTGCGAACAGGGCAGCAGACATGGCAGGGCCATGGGGCAGGGCCGCGGCGGCCTATCATGGCCACCACCCCTGGGCACCTAGGCTCACGCCTTCTGCAAAGATGGCCTGCCTGCCCTCTTTCTATGAATTCTGGAACCATCCCGGGCCTCCCGGACCCCCGGGCTCCCTGCCGAAACTGGGCACACGAGATCTCCAGCCGCCGGTCCGGTCTGAAGACAGACAAGCTGGAGTACGCAGAGATTTGTGCAGAGATCGCAACCTGCAATTCCTAGAAGTGGAGCTGCGCGGGAAGCCACCTCCGGATGGTGAAACCCCCCCCCCCCCCAACAACTAAGACAGTATAGACTTAAATTCGTGTTTAAAATGACATGTCTTCGTAACAAAGGTTTCTCTCCTTGTGTATTAATGACCATGTTTATGTGTATGTTTAAAGTTCGGTAAACAGTAGCTTTAAGGCTAAATTCTTACTAGTCAAAGTTAAATGAAAAAGGTTTTCAATATAATCCTCATAAAGATAAAAATTAACTTACATTTAAAGTCTGAGGTAAAAATTAGTTAACAATCAATATATTTCAACTAAGTTGGTCTAAACAAAAGGTTAAATAGACTTGTTGATATGTAAAACACTACCTTCTCTATTAGAAATGGTAGATCGCACAATGGCTATGCTAATTATTCTCATGCCTGAGGTTTCCTCTCCGGCCCACACCTAGGGTGTGTCTCCATCTTGAATGGGTGTAACAAAAGGTTAAAAGACGTTGTTGATATGTAAAAGTCTCAAATTCCTTCTCTATTAGAAACGTTGGATCGTGCAGTAGATATGCTAATAACAAGTTTTGTTTCATAGTAAGTAAGTTGCAGCCAGCTGCCTGTGGGACCCTAGGCCGTTCCCCACCCCCATGCAATTGCCCGTTGAGGCAAGTAGCCCCCCGAGGCAAGAAATGGTTTTTTTTTCAGATATGGCCCCCTCAGGCCTTCCCTTGGCAACATGCTGGTTTTTGTTATATATGTTTCTGTTCACCCCACACCCTTGATACTGTAGTCATTTAGTTAAAAAGAAAAGGGGGAATTGTCGTATGCTTTACATTGGCTTGTTCTAGCCCTCCCCCCCCCGCCAAGAGAATTGGATCAGTCCAGTTAATTTCGCGGGCCGCTTGGCCCCGCCCCAAGGGACCCTGGGAGAGGGTTCCGGAGTCCGAGAGTTCTTGAGTTCCCCAGTGACCGAGTTCCTGAGTTCCGGAGTTCGAGAGTGCGAGAGTGCGAGAGTTTCTGAGTTCGAGAGTAAGGGAGAGGGTTCCTGAGTTCCAGAGTAAAAGAGAGAGTGCCAGAGAGAGAGAGTTCTTGGGTTCCTGAGTTCGGAGAGTTCTAGAGTTGGAGAGTTCCTGAGTTCAAGAGTAAGAGGGAGTGCTTGCGCCGCCGCAAAGAGACAGCAGAGTTCTGTTTGGTGATTAGTTTGTCTTAGTTTATGAATCGTTGTTCCTGAATAAAGAAATACAGCTTCCCTGCCCAGCCGTTGTCTCCGCGTCTCTGTTCACCACTGCGAAGCTAACTCGGCAAGAGCCGTCCGAAATTTTAACAACATATGTGTGTGTGTGTGTGTGTGTGTGTGTGTGTGTGTGTGTGTGTGTATACCTGTTAACCATCCTTTAAAAAGGTAAAACAGGCTGGGGAGACAGCATAATGGTTCTGCAAAAGGCCAGTGTTATGATCCCCAGCACTACCATAAGCCAGAGCTGAGCATATTCTGGTCTCCCTTTCTCTGTATTTCTCTCTCATTACAAATAAATAAAATGTTAAAAGAGGGAATTGGGTGGTAGTGCAGCGGGTTAAGCGCAGGTGGCACAAAGCGCAGGGACCAGCATAAGGATCCCAGTTCAAGCCCTGGCTCCCCACCTGCAGGGGAGTCGCTTCACAGGCGGTGAAGCAGGTCTGCAGGTGTCTGTCTTTCTCTCCTCTTCTCTGTCTACCCCCCCCTCCATTTCTATCCAACAATGACAACTACAACAAGGGCGACAAAAGGGAATAAATATTTAAAAAAAAATGAAAAAATAAAATGTTTAAAGAAAAAGGTCAAGGTGTCCGAAACAATTGTTTTATAGAACATCCTGCTTTCACATTATTATTAGTCACCTTTACACAGCTGTAGGCCTAATTTTCTCTCCTAAATGAATGACTTACTCCTTTTGTTTTCTTTCATAGATGAATGAAAAAATTGCATCCTTAGAAAAGGAGCTGTTAGAAAAAAAACCCTGGCAGCTGCAAGGAGAGGTGACAGCACAAAAGCGACCGGAGAACAGCCTCCTGGAGGAGACCCTGCACTTTGACCATGCCGTGCGCATGGGTATGTGTGTCCACTCCCCTTTGCTGCCTTCTTTGTGTTTCTAGTCCATAGACAGATTGGCGGGGGGTGGATTTTCTTTTTTAATTGCCACCAGGGCTATTGTTGGGGCTAAGTGCCAGCCATATGAATCCACTGCTCCTGGTGGCCATTTTTTCCTTTTTTTCTTTCTAATTTTTATTAGCTAGGATAGAGAAAAATTGAGAGGTGACAGGATGGATAGAAAGAGGGAGAGAAAAACAAGACACCTGCAGTCCTGCTTCACTGCTCGTGAAGTGGACCCCCTACAGGTGGGAAGTGGACTCACACCTGAGTCCTTGTACTCAGTGATATGTGTGCTTAACTGGGTGTCCCACCACCTGCCCCCCTTACTTATTGTAATTATGATAGAGAGAGAAACAGGAGGAGAGATGGGGAGAGAGAGAAAGAGAAACACCTGCAGCAGTGTTCCACCACTTGTAAAGCCTCCTGCCTTGTGGGTGGGAACTGGGGGCTTCAACCTGGATCCTCACACATGGTATAGCTTGTGCACTTTACCAGGTGTGCCATTGCCTAGCACCTCTTCAATTTTTTATTAAACACACTTGCAAACATACAAGAAAGTTGGATAAACAAGACAGCAACCATGTATGCCATTCAGCCCGGTCCTCTACTTCTAACATTTCTCTGTCCTTGCTCTCTCTCCCCAATGTGTATTGTTTTTCCTTAGCGCCTGTGATCACAGAGGAAACCACCCTTCAACTCGAAGATATCATTAAGCAGAGGATAAAAGATCAGGTCAGTATGACTGGATTTAACTTGAATTTAAAAATCTGAAAGAATTTTTGGAAATAATATTGGGGGAGTACCCAAAATATTGTCTTTTGTTTTCATGGACATTTTATTTGTACTATTCTTCATGTAAGCCTTAAGTCTCAAATTAAGATTCTTATAAGCTTTTGTTGTGAAACACTGCCTGGGGAAAAAAAAAGTAGCCAGCACCATCTCCAACCTCCCCACAGATTTGCTGGGCAGTGTGAGATGAAGGGCGGTGGGTGTGGTGACTAGTGTGGGATTTGCTGTAGTCACAGCCAGGATCCTTGGTCTAGACACAGTGTCTGGTGTAATAGGTAAAGGGCCTAGTATTCTTTCAATATTAAAAAGCTATTAAATAGGTTTAGTTTGAGAATTGGCCTTATTTTGTAAACCTAGACTAAAATGTGAGTATGTGCAATAAGTGACATATACAGTAAAAATAAAATAAAAGTGGCATGTACAATAAGAGATGACTTTTGTGGTCTGGGAGGTGGTGCAGTAATAAAGCTTTGGACTCTCAAGCATGAGGTCCCGAGTTTGATCCCCGGCAGCACATGTGCCAGAGTGATATCTGGTTCTTTCTCCTCCTATCTCTCTCATAAATAAAATAAATAAATAAATAAATAAATAAGTAATGATGGCTTTTATCATGTATTTGCTTAGACATTTGTGCTTGAATGGGGTTGAAAGCTGAGGACTGTGCTATGGAAGGTAGAAAAGTGGATGAAAGCTGAGGACTGTGCTATGGAAGGTAGAAAAGTGGATAAAACCTTAGATTCTCAAGGATAAAGTTATGAGTTTAATTCCTGGCAGCACCTGTTCTGGTGATGCTTTAGTGTGTTTTTCTCCCCCACCTCCCCCCTCTCTCTTCTCCCCTGTCTTTCTTGTTCTTTACTAAATGAAATCTTTAAAAGAAAAAAGGTGTGGGGTGGGGGGTGGTGCACCTGCTTAAGCACACACATTACTATGTGCAAGGACCTGGGTTCAAATCTCCATTCCCCACTTGCAGGGGGAAAAGCTTTGTGAGTGGTGAAGCAGGGCTGCAGGCGTCTCTTTCTCTCTCCCTAGCTCTTCCTTCCCTCTTGATTTCTGGCTGTCTTTATCCAATAAATAAAGATATTAAAAAAAAAAAAGGTGAGTACTGTGAAGCAATGAAAACTTATAAAACAAGATAAACTTTTGGATAGTGTCTGGACTTCTAAATGTTATAAAATGATGGGGAAGTGTGGAACATTTAATAAAAAAAAAAAAAAAAAAGGTACTGCTGTTAAGACCTTTGCATTTATTGTCACTTGAACAGCCATCAGAAAAGAAGGAAAATTTCATCAAAATAATTTTTTTCTTGCTGCAGTTTTCTTACTCTGCAGTGACAATAAATATTCCAGAAAATTCTAGTGTTCCAAGTGTCTCTCTCTGACTCCTCCTCTCTATCTCCCCCTTCCCCCTCAATTTCTCTCTGTCCTATCAAGTAAAAGAAATAAAATTTTAAAAAATATTAGTTTTGTTTATTTGGATTTCATGTGCCACTCATATTCCAGGCTTGGGATGATGTAGTACGTAAAGAAAAACCTAAAGAAGATGCATTTGAATATAAAAAGCGGTTAACATTAGACCACGAGAAGAGTAAATTGAGCCTTGCTGAGATTTATGAGCAGGAGTACATCAAACTCAACCAGGTAAGGAAGTAACTATTATGTCATGTAGAGACCAGTTCCATCAGCTCTACTGGAAGTGTTGTAGTTCACGGAACACAGGAATCTTGAGCTCTTTAGTCTCCCTTTAAATGTATAATAGATCAAGCTTGGGGGCCAGGCTGGGTGGTGGTACAGCTGGTTAAGCACACATTACCATGCACAGGGGCCTGGGTCCAGCCCCTCACCCCCCACCTGCAAGGGGGAAGCATCAGAAGTGGTGAACCGAATACTGCAGGAGTCTGTCCCATCAAATAAAGGAAAAAATAAAAGAGTGAGCATGCTAGAAATGGAGAGACTGTAGCCAAGGACTATTGGAATCAGACTTTGGTCACCGGCTACTTTTACAACTAGTTTTGAATTTTACAGCACTTATTACAGTACAACTAAAATGTATACGTTTTCATTAATGATTCTGAAACTCTTAATATAGCTTTAAAAGATCTGGGGTGAGGGAGACAGCATAATAGTCATGCAGAGAGACTCTCATGTCTGAGGTTCTGAAATCCCAGGTTCAATCTCCTCTACCACTGGGCAGTGCTCTGGTGGAGGAAAATTATCTGAATGTTTTTTCAGATACTTAGGGCTGGTGGAATTGTTTTTATATAGATTCTTTTAAAAATGTTTCTGGTTAAATAACAAAACAAACTAGCAATTTCCAAAAGCTTTTTTGGGATTGAGCGATAACTCACATGATTAACAGATAACCTCCACTGTTCTTCTGTGTGATTTGTTAATCATCCCAGTAAGACTAGCTTAGTTTTTGTTTGTCTTTTCCACAGTATTACACAGCTCTAACTTTCAGTGATGTGGGGATTGGACCTGCGATTTCAGAGCTTCAGACATGCAGACATGGAAGCCTTTTGCAGAACCATTATGCTGGCTTCCCTGCCCAAGAATAGCTTAGTTTTTTTTTTTTTAATTGATAAAATGGAAATATTGACAGGACTGTAGGGTAAGAGCGGTACATTTCCACACAGTGCCCACTCCCAGAGTTCCATATCCAATCCCTTCCCTTGATAGTTTCCTTATTCTTTATCCCTCTGGGAGCATGGACCCAGGATCCATTATGGGGTGCAGAAGGTGGAAGATTTGGCTTCTGTAATTGCTTCTCCACTGAACATGGGTGTTGGCAAGTTGATCCGTACTCCCAGCCTGTCTCTCCCATTCCCTAGTGGGGCGGGGCTCCAAGACACATGGTGAGGTTGTTTACCCAGGGAAGTCAGATTGGCACCATGGTATTAACTGGAACCTGGTGACCAAACAAGAGTTAAGAAATAAAGCATAGTGATCTGGGAGGTGGCGCAGTGGATAAAGCGTTGGATTCTCAACTATGAGGTCTTGAGTTCGGTCCCCGGCAACACATGTACTAGAGTGATGTCTGGTTCTTTCTCTCCTCCTGTCTTTCTCATGAATAAATAAATAAATTCTAAAATATATATATATATATATAGCAGAACAAGTTATTGATTAATCATGAACCTAAAGGCAAGAATATTGCAGATGAAGATTTGGGGTCTCCATTTTGGAAAAAGCTAGTAGATCTATTTTAGGTATATTCCAAGGGGCCCATGACTTTACTAGTTTTTTCCTGTGCCTGACATCTAATATGCAGGTGGACCCAGGTTATTGTCTGGGGAAATGGTGTCATAGTTGGAAAAAGGAATAGCTTAGTTTTTAATGAGAATTAAATACAAGTTTTGGGGAGCTATGTGGGGCACACCCGACAGAGGGCACCTGTCACCACAAGTTCTAAACATTAGTGGTAATGGTTGTTGTATGTATACTTTGGCAGTCACTAGTGCTGCCTTGGTATTGTTCACTTTGATTTTTGTCTTGAGATGTTTCTAGCTGAAGCCTGGAAGATGAGATGGGGATAACCTCATAACCCTTCCAGATTTTGTCCTCTGTTGCTTAATCTGATGTTGTTGAATTTATTTTCCACAGCAAAAAGCAGAAGAAGAGGAGAATCCTCAGCATGTAGAAATTCAGAAGATGATGGATTCCCTCTTCTTAAAATTAGATGCCCTCTCCAACTTTCACTTCATCCCTAAACCGGTGAGTCTACTAACGTTTCAGTGAGCAAATGCTACCAGAGTGACCTTAGTTCTTGGAGCTTTTGTGAGATTGACTTTATTTGGTTTCAGGATGTAGAACACCTGGCATTGCTGGGGAAACAGCATAATGGTTATGCAAAAAGCCGTTCATGCCTGAGGTACCAAAGGTCCCAGGTTCAATCCCCAGTACCACCATAAACCAGAGCTGAGCAGTGCTCTGGTAAAATAAACAAATAAATAACATTATTAAAAAAGAAGAACATTTTGCATTCCTGATAAATCACAGGCAAAGCCTCTTGTGTGGAAGCTCATGCCTGGCAAAGGGACCTGTTATTCTCTCTCTGCCTTTTTGTATTTTTGTCTGAAAAAGTAATCTTGAACTGATAATTGTGTGTGTGTGTGGGGGGGGAGAATGTGTATTTGTGTCTCCAATTATCTACTTATTTCAATTTATTTACTTCTCTAAAACCAGGTTATTTACTCAGAGAGAAGGAGAGACATTATAGCAATGGGATCTTTCTTTTTTCCTTTTTGCCTCCAGGATTATTGCTGGGGCTTCGTGACTACACTACAAATCCACTGCTCCTGAGAGCCATTTTTCCCATTTTTGTTGCCCTTGTTGTTACTCTTGTTGTTGTCATTATTATTGTTGTCGTTGTTGTTGTTGGATAGGACAGAGAAATTGAAAGAGGAGGGGAGACAGAGATGGGGAGAGAAAGACAGACCTGCTTCACCACTGGTGAAGTGACCCCCTGCATGTGGGGAGCCAGGGGCTTGAACTGGGATCCTTACGCTCTTTGTGCTTCAGGCCATGTGTGCTTAACCCGTTGTGCTAGCACCCTAACCCCCACAATGAGATCTTTCCCAGTTGCTGTGGCACTCTTGTGTGATATCTGGGTTCAAACCTGAGCTATGTCTCCTGTCTTACATGTAATGGTTTACTTTCGGGGTGTCTCTCTCCTTCTCCGGCAGGGTGGCCTCCAGGGGAAAGGTAACGGGCTGGTTCTTTCTCGCTCACGACAGGGGTGACACGAAGTAAAAGACACCAGGGGACTCTTAGCGTGAATCTAGAATCTGAGTCCTTAGAGTCCCAGAATCCTAGAGTCCGTTTATTAGCAAAATTGACATGAGTTAAATAGAAAAGCAATGGAGGTAATTATTGTTGAAATATGACAGAAATTACAGGTTTCTTAACAGTCAGCATGCCCCCAAGGTAGGGGGTTGGTATGACAGGAATTGATGAGATACAAAACAGTTATTTTCCATGACACAAGCAACTTAATTATCCAAAGCTATCTGAGAGAAGCATAGGGGTTAAATCCGTAGGGTGAGACAGAAAGAAGATGAATATCAAAAGGCCATATAGTTTGGAATTTCTCTTGTCTGGGGTCTGAGGTGTGTGATGAAGTGTGAGATAAGGTGTGTTCTTCTGTGATCAGAAGGTGACTTTGAATAAGTGAATCTGCGGCCATGTGGCCTGTGGTTAATGGAGGGAAGTACTGGGGTATCTGTGGGCCTGAGAGTCAAGAAGGAAAGAACCAAGTCTGAGTTTCCCCCCTTAGGCTCACCTCGGTTGAGAGAGACTTACCAAGAGGTTATCTTCTCAGACCTCCATCCAAAGATGGGGGTGGTTCTCCCTAAGCTCTATCAGGCTCACACATGTTCCCAACAGTTTACAAGTCATTCTTTTTCCTCTACAAAAATTGAAGAATTTCTGATATAGGTTCCCTTGATGCCTACTTGCTTGCTTGCTTTCTTAGGTTCTTTCTTTCCCCTTCCTAACTTCCTTCCTTTCCCTAGAGCACTGCCCAGTCTGACTTATGATGGTGCCAGGGGTTAGACCTGAACCTCGAAACCTTGACCATAAACGTCCTTTTGCACTTTGCTGTCTCTCCTGTTTCCCATGCCATCTCCATAGTTACTAAATTCACAATTGAGATATTTTATATTCAGGCTGCTTCTGACTTCCTGTTGAATGTGTTGTCTCTTCTAGCCTGTTCCAGAAATTAAAGTTGTGTCAAATCTGCCAGCCATAACCATGGAAGAAGTTGCCCCAGTGAGTGTTAGTGATGCCACTCTTTTGGCCCCAGAAGAAGTCAAGGTAAGAAGCCAGTGGTGAATGTTAACTGTCTGATTGTCAGTGAATTACTTGCATTGCTAGATCCTTTTTTTACTTAATCTCATTTTTCTTGAGTTGATTGTTTTCATCCTAATGTGGCTCAGCCATTTTCAAGTATAATCAAATGAATAATGCAACTCCAACACCAATTTTCTATAATGAAGCATTAGTATGAGGTAGATAGGGTAATTGTTATAAAAACTATCTGTAAATATTCAACATTAGTATTTTGGTTTTGCCCAATTTGAATAGTAATATTAACTTGAAAACCGGTTGCATACTACCAACCTTTCACTGTCAGGATTCCCCCATTATTTTGCCCTTTCAGTGCTTATTCTGATGAAATCCAGGTCTAGAATAGAGCATTTCTTAATGGGTGGGGTGAACATACCACATACAGGTGGCCCCTGCCTCACATAGTAATAATGGTTTCTCCTGGAGCACTCCCCTTCCCCCCCCTCCCGTCTTGTAGCTCTGCTCCCCCTTCTTCTCCCTTGCTTTGCTACATCCTTTTCTTCAAGAGCCTAGCTCTCAGATGACAGCCCAGGATGAATAGATAGGCAGCCAGGAGAATGGAGAGAAGGAAAGAAGACGCATCACTGAGTAGATAATTCTCTTCTATCTCAGGGGACTTCCGCCATTAGCCCAGTAACCCTCTTCCGCCATTAGCCCAAAAGTCAGGGGACTTCCGCCATTAGCCCAGTAACCCTCTTCCGCCATTACCCCAAAGCCCTGCTGGAATCTCATGAAACAGGACCAGCTTTCTGTTATTTATTTATTATTTATTATTTTTTTTGCTACCAGGGTTATTGCTGTTGCTCCTTGTCAGCACTACAGATTTCACTGCTGGAGCTCATTTTTTCCTTTTTTTTCTTTTTCTTTTTTTTCTTTTTTCCTATTTAATAGGGCAGAGAGAATTTGAGGTGGGGGGTGGAGATAGGGACAAAGGTAAACACCTGCAGACCTGGTTCACCATTCACAAAGCATCCCCCGTCAGGTGAGGAGCAGGGGCTCGAACCCATGTCCTTAAACATGGTGATATATGCACTCAAGTAGGTGTTACTGCTTGACCCCAGGGACCAGCTTTCTTATGAGGGTTAGCTCGACAGCCCAACCTCCAGGCTGCTTTTGTGAAAGCTGAATCTTAGTTCAAAGCCATCATCACAGCTGTTCTGTCCAAGGAGGCATTCCAGCTTTTAAAGAGCTGCCTCACTGGGAGGAGGTGCAGTGGCTATAGTGTTGATTTCTCAAGTATGAGATCCCAACCTCGATCCCCGGCATCATATGTGCCAGAGTGATACTCTGGTTCACAAAGCTCTTTGTAACCCAGGCAGAGGTTGTTTGTTCTGCATGCTTCCATGAGGCCACAGACAGTCCACTGGTCACATTCCATAGATGCAATTCTCTTTCAGTTCCCTGAATTGTATATTGAAATTAACTACTCTACTGCTGGTGATTTTTTTTTTCTTTTTAAACAGGAAAAAAATAAAGCGGGAGATGTGAAAACCGACGCCGAGAAAACAGCTACAGACAAGAAACGAGAACGGAGGAAAAAGAAGTACCAGAAACATTTGAAGCTCAAGGAGAAAGAAAAGCGAAGGAGACTGCTTGAGAAGAACAGCCCTGACCAGGTGGGGAAGTATAGCAAAGCAGTGGCTTCAGAGAAGCTGAAACAGCTAACCCGAACAGGCAAAGCTGCGCTCTTAAAGGTAAGGGTGTGGCCAGGAAACTGCTGGAAAGCCTTTGTGGGGAAGGGGTGGTGGCGTCTCTCAGTGTGGTGACTACATCAGCCAGTGCCCCCCACGTCGGGGTGGACAGGCTGCAGGTGACCTTGAAAGTTTTGGTTCACTGGCCGCAATTTTCCCCCCCCCCTCTTTAGTTACACAAACATTGTAGCAGCAATAGATTGTACTCAGTGCCTCCCAGTTGGGGTGACCCACCCCCCATAATCTCTTCTAGTTCTTTTTCACATTTTTAAATTTACCATTGTGAACACTGGATAATATTTATTTATTTATTTATTCTCTTTTGTTGCCCTTGTTTTATTGTTGTAGTTATTATTGTTATTGATGTCATTGTTGGATAGGAGGACAGAGAGAAATGGAGAGGGGAGGGGAAGACAGAGAGGGGGAGAGAAAGATAAGACACCTGCAGATCTGCTTCTCCACTCGTGAAGTGACTCCCCTGCAGGTGGAGAGCCGGGGGCTCAAACCGGGATCCTTATTCAGGCCCTTGCGCTTTGCGCCATGTGCACTTAGCCCTCTGCGAATTCCCTTTTGTTGCCCTTGCTTTTTTTAATTTTTTTTTTTTTATTGCTGTAGTTATTGATGTTGTTACTGATGTCATTGTTGGATAGAATAGAGAGAAATGGAGAGAGGAGGTGAAGACAGAGGGGGAGAGAAAGATAGACACCTGCAGACCTGCTTCCCCAGTTGTGAAGCAACCCCCCTGCAGGTGGGGAGTCCGGGGCTCAAACTGGGATCCTTATGCTGGTCCTTGTTCCTTGCTCTTTGTGCCACATGCACTTTACTGACTGTGCTACCACCTGGCTCCTAATTGGATAGTTTTTTTTAAAAAAGATTTTTGTAACATGACCTTGTATTGTTTTTTAATTCCAGGATGAAGGAAAAGACAAAGCCCTGAAGTCATCACAGGCATTCTTCTCTAAGTTGCAAGACCAAGTAAAAATGCAAATCAGCGAGGCAAAGAAAACAGAAAAGAAAAAGAAGAAAAAACAGAATATTTCTGTGCATAAATTAAAGCTGTAATGTATTTTGAACATAATGTAAATATGGACATGTAAACTTACATTCTTTCACTAGTCTGTTTTATGTGCTGCCAGGGATTGAACTCTGGACCTCATGTTTGAGAGTCCAACACTTTAGCCACTGTGCCACCTTCTGGATCACTACTAGTCTGTTTTATAATAAAACTTTTGAGAACTTTTCTTTGCATAGATGCAGAGAATTCCATAGTTGGAAAAGACAAACTTCAAACTGTCTTTAGAAAGTCCTGTCTTGGGCTAGGGGGAGATAGCAGTAGTGGTTTTGCAAAAAGATTTTCAGGTTCCAAGGTCTCAGTTTGAATCCTCAGCACCGCCATAAGCCAGACCTGAGCAGTGTTCTGGAAAAATAAATAAACAAATCCTATCTCACTTGCTGTAGGCATGAGGCGGAATCTAGGCCCAAGCCCTTCCCCACCGTGCCTTTCTTAGTTTTCACACTATAACTACAGAGTAGAGTGTGACCAGAGACCCTGTGACCAGAATGTGGGGGGGAGGGGGAGAGTTCAACTTCACCTCAGTATCTTCCCCCAAAGGTTGAAATCTGTGTATAAAATTTGAGTCCCAGGGGCCAGGCAGTGGTACACCTGGTTAAGCATGAACTATAGTGTGCAAGGACCCGGGTTCAAGCCCCTGGTCCCCACCTGCAGGAGGAAAGCTTCACGAGTGGTGAAGTAGGGCTTGCAGGTGTTTCTCTGTCTCTTTTCCTCTCTATCCCCCTCTCAATTTCTCTGTCTCCAATAATAAGCAAAAAATAAAAATAAAATAAATGTTGAGTCCCACAAACTTCCTAATAGTGTACTGTTGAGAAGCTTTACTGAGGGGCCACATGCTGGCTCACCTGGTACAGCACATGTTTCCATGCTTAAGGCCAGGTTCAAGTCCCTGGTCCCCACCTGTGAGAGGCAGAGGAAGCTTCACGATAGTTGAGCAATGTTGTAGGTGTTTATCTGTCTCTGACCTGTTATCAAAAAGCAAATAAATGGAGGGAAAATAATGGCTTTCAGGAACTGAGGGAGTCATACATACATGTACCCAGTGATAAGCCTGGTAGCAAAAATAATAAGATGGCTTACTGAAATTATGAACAGCTGATGAGCACGTATTTTCTGTGTTGTCTGATTATATGTTTTCTTAGCTAGAGAAGAAATGTTAAGGTAATCAGAGTAAGAAGCTAAGATAACCATAATAGAAAATACCTTTAAAGTACAGGGCTGTATTTATCAATACCATGAGTTCACATTGCTTGCAAGAAAACCCACATATAACAGGACTTATATTTATTTCCTTTTTGTTGACCTTGTTTTTTAATGTTGTAGTTATTGTTGTTATTGATGTCATTGTTGGATAGGACAGAGAGAAATGGAGAGGTGGGGGAAGACGGGGAGAGAAAGACAGACACCTGCAGACCTGCTTCACCGCCTGTGAAGCCACTCCCCTTCAGGTGGGGAGCCTGGGGATCGAACCAGAATCCTCATGACAGTCCTTGTGCTTTGTGCCATGTGCGCTTAACCCTCTGCGCTACCGCCCAACTCCCAAGATAGCATTTTTGTAAGAGTATGGAAAAGTCAATGTATATATCACCTGGGTGACTCAGGAGCCTTAGGTTTGTAAATCCTTCACTCAGTTAACTTTTAGACTATTCCCTCAATCTCATCATTTGTGATTCATCCAGTTTTTGTTCTTTCTCTACCTCCACCAGAAAGAACACATTCTGTTAAAGTATTCTGCTCACTGTCATCAGCATCATGATCCTTACCTGGTAGGAGGCACATGCTTGTAGATTATTCCCCTAGTCTGTCCCCTTTCTGCTTAGTTCATTCACTTGTTCGTTTCACACAGCTGGCTATTGTGGTGGTCAAAGATAGTTCAGATCCTCTACACTCAGAAATCTTGCATTCTGGGTTATCATTCAGATATCAGAATAGCTATGTTTAGGGGCCCGGTGGTGGTACTCCTGATTGAGTGCAAATGTTACAATGAACAGGGACCCGGGTTCGAGCCACCACTCCCCACCTGTGGGAGGAAGGCTTTGCGGTGGTGAAGCAGTGTTGTAGGTGTCTCTCTGTCTCTTCCTCTCTATAACCCCCTTCCCTCTCAGTTTCTGGCTGCCTCTATCAAATAACGATATAATAAAAAGAAGATAAGTGCACAGGTTCAGGCAGTGGTGCACTCCACTGGGTGCATGTGTTACAATGTGCAAGGACTGGGGTTCAAACTGCTGGTCTTCACATGCTGGGGGAAAGCTTCACAAGCAGTGAGGCAGTGCTACAGGTGTCTTCCCCCTCCCTCCATTTCTGTCTCTAGCCAATAAGTATATCTCTTTTCTTTAATATTTATTTATTTATTCATTCCCTTTTGTTGCCCTTGTTTTATTGTTGTAGTTATTATTGTTATTGATGTTGTTGGATAGGACAGAGAAAAATGGAGAGGAGGAGGAGAGAAAGATAGACACCTGCAGACTTGCTTCACTGCTTGTGAAGTGACTCCCCTGCAGGTGGGGAGTCGGGTGCTCCAACAGGGATCCTTGGGCTTCGAGCCACGTGCGCTTAACCCACTGCGCTATCGCCCAACTCCTTTCATTAGACATTTTATCCTGCTTTATATCTACATACATTTTAGCCACCAAGTTGCAGATGCTTCTACAATTTAATCCTTAACTCCCTGGGCAGATGATCTCACCAATGTGTCCTAGAATCTCACCTCTCCAGAGCCCCACCCCACTAAGGAAAGATAGAAACAGGTTGGGAGTATGGATCGATTTGCCAATGCATATCCAGCGGAGAAGCAATTACAGAAGCCAGGACTTCCCCCTTCAGCACCTGATAAAGAATTTTGGTCTAAACTCCAGAGGGGGTGAAATTTCCTCATCCATACCTAGTAATTGAATTAGGTAAAACAGGAAAAAAGTTGGTTAAATAACTCTAAAGGAACGTAATATCAATAGGTCAATGAAAATTGTACTTGAACTTCTCTGCCTAAAGCAGAGAACCCTGTCTCCAGTTTATTACAAATATGCCACCATCCTTGAAAGGTGGCTTTGTTTATATTCTTGGTGTCTATTGCCAAATCTCTGACTCCAACATGATGGCGGTGGTCAAATCTCCCTTCTTGACCTGTCCATTTCATGTTTCATTTGACTAAACTGACTCCCCAGCCTCAATCTTGTCTGCTAACTTTATTATCATTGCCCTGCGACCTTGCACATCTTATGATTTCACAGGGAGTCCTCTAAGCTGTATCGGGTTCTAGCACATGGAAGAGTGCACTCTATTGAGTGAGCTATTTCCAGCCCGCTCGGTTCTTTGATTTTTTTTTTTTTTTTTCTACTTTGTCTTCTGAAGGATGCTTGTTAAACAGAAGGCCTGCCTCTGCCTTCTCCCAGGAGACCATTTCACTTTCTCATTCAAGTGTTTCCCCCAAATGTAACCGTTCCACCCGTCAATTTGGGAAAGTGGTGCATGGGGCGCGTCTGGGCCATCTGTTTCTTTTGAATGTGAAGCAAAGGAGGTGCCTGCCTGCCCAGAAATTAAGCTGTCGGTCTAAGCCACCCATGTGGAAGGAAAGCGTGATCGATCGCTCGAACCTCGGCTGGTCGCGTCTACTGCGAGCCGAGGCGCGGGGATCGGCTGGAATGACTGTGATGGCGGCGCGCAGAGCCGGGTGGGAGCTCGGGGCGCTGGGCACTGGGCTCAGGTCACTAGCCAGCGGGCGGCAGAGGAGGAAGGACAGGAGCCGGCGGTGGAGGGCGGCAGCGCGGGCGCTGACCGCCAGGCTCGGGCCGAGCTGCAGTGTTTCCGGGTTCCGGATAAGTGTCTGTGACCCGGGCCGCTCTGGAGGCGGCAGTGACCCTGAGGGGCGCCGGGATAGGCTTTCTCCTGGGAAATGTTACTGCAGATAGTCTGGCCCCGGGGAAAATCCGGAGAAGTCGAATTTTCCATTAAGAGTTATTTCGAATTTTCCATTTAAGAGTTATTTTTTTATTGCTTCCAGAGTTCGCTGGGGTTCCGCGCCTCCTGCACATTTCCACGGCTCCTGGCAGATGCACCCCCAAACCTCTTCCCCCCCCTCACACCCCCGTCCGCATACAGCGTCAGAGAGAGAAGTCACCACAGCTCCGCTCCACCAGTGAAGCCTCCCCTCTACATGATGCTCCCACGTGGCGCTGGGGGTACGAATCCGGGTCCTCTGCATGGTAAAGTGTGTGTCCACCGGGCGAACTCTCTCCTCTCCACCGACCCCCTGGAATTTCACCTTTTGGAAAGTTCTACAATCGTAGATGCCTTTAAATTTGTTGTTATTGTTGATAGCGAGGGAGAGAGACACAGCGCTGCAACACCACTCGTGAAGCTTTCCCCCTGCAGGTGGGGACCGAGGGCTTGAACTCAGGTCTTTGTGCATTGTAACATGCATACTCAACCAGGTGCACCACCACCCGGCCCCCTACAATGGTAGATCCTAATGCGATTTTGTTGGAAACTGTACAAAGCCCAGCATAGCACGGCCGTTTTTATGGTAAGGAACTCACCGAACCTGTGTGTAGCCTGAGACCAGAACTTTGCAAGGTTTTCCCTCCCCAGCCTCGCTAGGCCGCAGATAACTACTACTGCTTTGTTCTAGAGCTGTTCCCCCCTCCCTCCTGATGTGTGAATTCATAAACGTGTTTTGAACCTTGTGTGTTTGATTTCATAGGAAGAAGAAACTGTCCAAAGAAATAGCATGAAGCCTAAAAGAATTAGACTTTTTATTTCGAGATAGGGGAGTAAACAGAAACCATTGCTATCATTCCCGCATGATTCGATGTGCTTTGTTACTTGAAACATCCAGTCTTTCTCATACACATGATGTCAGAAGGAAAAGCTGAGAGGAGCAAAAGACCTCGGAGAAGTTTGTCAAACAGCAAAGCTAAAAAAAATGTGTCCAGCTCTATTGTTTCATTTTTTAACAATACACCACCAGCAAAGCTGGCCTGCCCCATTTGTAGTGAGATGGTACCGAGATATGACTTAAACAAGCACCTCGATGAACTGTGTGCTAACAGTGATGGTGTCAATCCAGTTAATCCCAGGCACCATGTTCCTGTAATGAATTCAAATGTGTCCACAGAGGGTTTGACCAGTATTGTTTTAGAAGATGTAACTCCAAAGAAGTCATCACCTCCAAAGATAAATTTAAGCCCTGGCCAAAGTGATTCTGCAAAAATGGTCATCAAACAGCAGACCAGCCCCTATTTTGAATGCGATGATAACTTGGTACACAAAAATCAGGATGCCCCAAAGCACGATGTGCAAGTCATTTCTTTGGGAAGCCTGTCTTCAAAATTGTCCAGAAGATACATAAAGGCGAAACGATCTATAAATCAAAATGAGGAGTTTGCCAGTCATTGTCCTCAGAGTTCCTTATCCATATCAGAGGGGGGTCTGGTTGGTGATTTTCCAGAGATTGAGGGCAAAGATAAAATTTTACAGAATAGTTCCCAGAAGGAAAATATGTTTGCTTACGATTCTCTGAAGGAACAGAGTGGCGGAGAAGGCTCTAACATCACAGAAGCTGAAAGTCACAAGGTTTCACCCCAGGAATGCTGGCAATCAACCGTGCTCACCCCTGCCGCCCCAGATAGTGCTTCCATGCTATTTTCATTAAAGTCAGCCTCCACTGACAGTCATGCCAAGCAGGAGACTATCACAGGAGGTGTAGAAAAGTGTGAGGCAGGGAGTCATGAAGAAGTGGAAATGACTGTTGCTTCTGAGGCTAATCAGACACAGTTGCCCTATTGGGAGGCAAAATCTCATTCTTCTAAGCAGAATGATCTCCACGAACTTCCTCCAGGAAGTGACTGTGGCTTCAAGAATGAGTTCCCTGGCATGATTCCTTTGGAGCAGGGAACACGCCATGATGTGCCGGGGAGAGTGATTTCAGTGGCCCCTAGTCATCCTTACTACCTTCAGAACTTCCTCATGGTGCTGAAAGCTGTGTTTGAGAATGAAGATGACAGCAGGCTCTTTGACGAACAAGAGCATGAAATTGTAAGGAAGTTCCATCAGCTATCAGGTATCTTAAGCCTTTTAGTTTTCAAGTCTTGTTGCCTCCTAGGCTGTTCTGACTTGGGCTGCTGTGTGATAGGCAGTAAGTGGTGGCAAGGGGCTGGATAACTGTAAAGTATATACATCATCAGCTCAGACCTGAGTCTGGGCCCCTGGTCTCCGCCTGCAGGGGGAAGTTTCACCAGCTGTGAAACAGGTGAAACAGTGCTGCAGGTCTCTCTCTCCCTCATCCCTCTCAATGTTTTTCTCTCTCTTTTTTAATTTTTAAAAATTATCTTTATTTATTGGATAGAGATAGGCATGAATTGAGAGTACTTGGGAGATAGAGAGGGAGACATCTCTAGCCCTGTTTCACCACTCTCAAAGCTTTCCCCCCTGCAGGTGGGGACTGGGGCCTCGAATCCAGGTCCTTGAGCATTGAAACGTGTGCTCAACCAGGTGCACCACTACCCAACTTTCCCCCTTTCTTTCTTTCCTTCTTTCTTTCTTCCTTCCTCCCTCCCTCCCTCCCTCCCTCCCTCCCTCCCTCCCTCCCTCTCTCTCTCTCTCTTTCTTTCTTTCTTTCTTTCTTTCTTTCTTTCTTTCTTTCTTTCTTTCTTTCTTTCTTTCTTTCTTTCTTTCTTTCTTTCTGTTTTCGCCGGGCTGGCTTCACAGGCGGGTAACAGACGACCAGGGACTCATGGTTGAGCTGTAGGCAGTATCTCTTTATTCATGCAGGACGCAGCGCAATCTATACCAAGCTAAGCTAAACTAAAAACTACAATCTTGTCCTTATAAATATACTAGCCCAGTAGGGTGGGAACAGGATGCAACGCTGAGAGGGTGGAGAGAAAGTGACTGGTGATAATCAGGGTGTGACAAGGAGAGGGGGCGGAGCAGGCAAGAATTCTACCACTCAACCACCAATGCCCTGGAGGGAGGGTGGTGCTTGTTAACAGCGGTTATGTAAATAGAATGAAGTGGTTATGTAAATAGAACAGTGTTAAGCACGGGGGGAATTAAACCAATGAAACAGAAGGGGTTTTTAGAAGCATACCAATTCTTTCTTTCTTTCTTTCTTTCTTTCTTTCTTTCTTTCTCTCTTTCTTTCTTATTTTCTTTCTTTCTTTCTTTCTTTTTACCAGAGCACTGCTCAGCTTTGGCTTATGATGGTACTGGGTGATTGAACCTGGGACTTGAGAGCCTCAGGTGTGAAGGTCTCTTTGCATAACCAATATGCTACACCCCCACCCCCAACTCTCTTTCTTTAAAAAAATAAATAAGGGGGCTGGGCGGTAGTGCAGCGGGTTAAGCACACATGGCGGGAAGTGTGCAGACTGGTGTAAGCATCCTGGTTCCCCACCTGTTGAGGGGTCGCTCTACAAGTGGTGAAGCAGGTCTGCCAGTGTCTTTCTCTCCCCATCACTGCCTTCCCCTCCTCTCTTGATTTCTCCCTGTCCTATCCAACAACAATGACAGCAGTAACAACAACAATAATAACAACAACAATGATAGATAACAAGGGCAACAGAAGGGGAAAAAATGGCCTCCAGGAGCAGTGAATTTGTAATGCAGGTACCCAGCCCCAGCAATAACCCTAGAGGCAAAAAAAAAAAAAAAAGAAGTAAGTAAGTAAGTAATGGGATAACCACTGGTTTAGCAAGTCCTCCCGGGGGGGAGTTCTCACAGCCACCAGCCTGCAAGGTCCATCCTGAGGTTGATGTGTCTGTGAATAAAGGCAAGGCTTGGGCTGGTGAAATAGCTCACTTGGATAGTGCACTGCGTGGGGGGTAGAAAGCATAATGATTATGCAAAGAGACTCTCATGCTTGAGGCTCTAAAGTCCCAGGTTCAATCCCCCATACCACCATAAGCCAGAGCTGAGCAGTTTTCTGATTTAAAAAAAAAAAAAAATCAGCTTTAAAATAATAAGACAAAATTCTGGATAGTGCGCTGCCTTGTTATGTGTATGACCCGGGTTCAAGCCCAGCCCCCATGATATTGAAGGAAGCTTTGGTGCTGTGGTCTTTTTCGCTCTCTTTGCCTTTTCACCTTCTCTGTCTCTTTTAAAAAAGCGTGGGGGAAGTCGGATGGTAGTGCAGCCGGTTATGCGCACGTGGAACAAAGCACAAGGACCAGAGTAAAGATCCCCTTCGAGCCCCGGGCTCCTCACCTGCAGGTTGAGTCACTTCACAGGCGGTGAAGCAGGTCTGCAGGTGTCTTTCTCTCCCCCTCTCTGTCTTCCCCTCCTCTCTCCATTTCTCTCTGTCCTATCCAACAACGACGACATCAATAACAACAATAATAACTACAACAATAAAAAAAAGGGCAACAAAAAAGGGAAAATGAATAAATGTTAAAAGAAAGCTTGGGGTGGGGGAGGGTTGCAGTAGCACAGCAGGTTAAGCACAAGGACCCCAGCAAAGATCTGGGTTCAACCCCCTGGCTCTCCACCTGCAGAAAGAAGCGTCGCTTCACAAGTGGTGAAGCAGGTCTGAGGGTGTCTTACCTTTCTCCCTCTCTGTCTTCCCCTCCTCTGTCCATTTCTCTGTCCTAGCCTATTAAAAAAAAAAAAGAAAAGAAAGAAAAAGAAAATAGGGCCTTCAGGAGCAGTGGATTCGTAGTGTAGGCGTCAAACCCCAGTGATAACTATGGAGGCACAAAACAAAGGGAAGGCTTTGTGGTGGTACCTGCTTCTGTAGTAGCAAACCTCCCAAGCTATACTTTGGCTAAAGGGACAGAGCTATTTTTCCTTAACATATGTATTCGATGGCTGTAAAACCACCTTTTCTGTATTTGAAAAGGAGAGAAACTGCATGATGTTGAAAAATATACTTCACATTTTGAGCGTGTCATCCACCTGTTTTGTTGTTTTCCCATACCATTTACTTATTGATTTTATGTTTTTTTTAAATTTTTCTTGTAATATTTATTTATTCCCTTTTATTGCCCTTGTTGTTTTATTGTTGTAGTTATTATTGTTGTTGTTATTGATGTCGTTGTTGGATAGGACAGAGAGAAATGGAGAGAGGAGGGGAAAACAGAGGAGAGATAGACACCTGCAGACCTGCTTCACCGCTTGTGAAGCGACACCCCTACAGGTGGGGAGCCGGGGGCTCGAACTGGGATCCTTATGCTGGTTGTTGCGCTTTGCGCCACATGTGCTTAACCCACTGCACTACTGCCCGATTCCCTACTTATTTATTTATTTATTAGAATATTTATATATTTATTCCTTTTTGTTGCCCTGGTTGTTTTATTGTTGTAGTTATTATTGTTGTTATTGATGTCATCATTGTTGGATAGGACAGAGAGAAATGGAGAGAGGAGGGGAAGAGAGAAGGAGAAAGACACCTGCAGACCTGCTTCACCACCTGTGAAGTGACTCCCCTGCAGGTGGGGAGCTAGGGGCTCAAACCGGGATCCTTCCGCCAGTCTTTCCGCTTGGTGCCAAGTTGCCAAGTGTTCTTTTTTTTTTTTTTTTTCTCCTCCAGGGTTATTGCTGGGCTCGGTGCCTGCACCATGAATCCACCACTCCTGGAGGCCATTCCCCCCCCCCCCTTTGTTGCCCTTCTTGTAGCTTTGTTGTGGTTATTATTATTGCCCTTGTTGACGCAATTCGTTGTTGGATAGGACAGAGAGAAATGGAGAGAGGAGGGGAAGACAGAGAAGGGGAGAGAAAGATAGACACCTGCAGACCTGCTTCACTGCCTGTGAAGCGACTCCCCTGCAGGTGGGGAGCCGGGGGCTCGAACCGGGATCCTTACGCCGGTCCCTGCGCTTTGCGCCACATGCACTTAACCCGCTGCGCCACCGCCCGACCCCCGTGCCAAGTGTTCTTAACCCACTTCACTACTGCCCAACTCCCTCTACTTATTTATTTTTACCAGAGCACTGCTCAGCTGTGGGCTGTGGTGGTGCTAGGGATTGAACTTGAACTTCAAAGCCTCAGAACCTCAGGCATGAAAGTCTTTTTGCCTAATTGTTAAGCAGTTTGCATTTCCTTAGAAAGAAAGAAAGAAAGAAAGAAAGAAAGAAAGAAAGAAAGAAAGAAAGAAAGAAAGAAAGACAGACAAGAATGAAAAAAGAAATTTAGGCTTGAAAGTTAAGATGTGGAGGAAATGAGAACTTTCAAACTCAATTAGCACCTTAAAAAATAATTTGTCAGGGGCAGGGGAGACAGCACAATACATGCCTGAGCCAGGTGGTGGCACACCAGGTTAAGCGCACACATTACAGTGCACAAAGACCCAGGTTCAAGTCCCTGGTCCCCACCTGCAGGGGGAAAGCTTCACTAGTGGTGAAGCAGTGCTGCAGGTGTCTATATATATCCTTCTCTAGGTCTTGATTTTTGGCTGTTTCTATCCAATAAATAAGGATAAATGAAAAAAAAGTAATAAAAAAAGACTTTGATGCCTGAGGCTCTGAACCCCCAGATTCAGTCTCTTTCTGTACCTTTGTCTCTGTATCTGTCTCACTATCTGTCTCACTGAGACAATGCCCAACACCAGTAGAGCACATGTGTAAGGATCCAGGTTAAAGCCTTTAGTCCCTACCTGCGGTGTGGTGGTGTGAGGGGAGTCGCTTCACAGTGGTGGATCAGTGTTGCAGATGTATCCCTTTCTATCTCTCCTCTGTCTCTCCCCCTCTATAAAAAAGTGGCCACTGGGAACAGTGGAGTCACACAGGAATTGAAGCCCAGTGATAACCCTGATGGCAAAAAAATGCACACAGCCAGCTTTGGCATTCCTTTATATTACTTTGATATGTGAGTGATAACTTCTGGTGCAGTTGCATAAAGTATCCGTACTGCTCCCGCCTCTTTGTGCTGCTCTTCCAGAGTCTCCTGTTAGCCAAAACTTACATAATGCACACTAAACTAAAGCAGGGAACAAACTGCTATTAGAATTCTGGGTAGGACTTCTCTGTGTGAGTAGAGAAGTTGGTGTTAAGAAAATGGGAGCCTGTTTTTTTTTTTTAATAAGAACTTGGTTCCTAGAACTTTCTCCCTTTCTCTCTCTGTCACTTTCTCTGTCTCTGTCTCTCCCCCTTTTGTTTATTTTAAACCAGAGCACAGTTTAGCTATGGTGGTGTTGCCAATGGGACTTGAACCTGTGATCTTGGAGTCTCAGGCATGAAAGCCTTTTACATAACCATTATACTGTCTCCCCAATCCAGTTTTTAGAAGTGATTTTTTTTTTTAATTTCATAAGTGATAGATTGACAAAAAGGCTAGATCAGCATTCTGGTTTATGTGGTGCAAAGGATCAAACTCAGGACCTCATGCTTCTAAGTCTAGCATTTTATCTACTGTATCACCTCTTGGGCTGCCATTCTGACAAGCTTTTAAATATCAGTAATTATTACCAACATTGGGATCTTTTAATAGTTTATGCATTAACCATGGAATACTTTATCTTGTTTAATCTTCCCACCAACTTGAGGAAGATGGTGTTCTCTCTCTGGTGTTTTGCCCAGATCCAATCTTACTTGAGTTGGATATTCAATTAAATTAAGTAATCAATTCGTTTTATTGCCACCAAGATTATTGCTGGGGCTGGCACTATGAATCCACTTTTCCCAATGGCCATTCCCCCCCTTTTTTAATAGGACAAAATAATTGAGATATGGGGGGGGGGAGATAGAGAGGAGAGGGAGCGAGACGCTGCAGCCTTGCTTTGCTGCTCTTGAAATTTCCCCTCTTCAGGTGAGGACACACACTTTTCTTGTCCCTCTCCTGTTTTTAAACTATATCTTCCAAAAGAAGAAAAAGACCAGCTGAACAAACCTATGTATATTCCCAGTATACTCATGTCACTATTAATCAGTGTATGCGGTTTGTGTGTTTTTTTCTATGAAGAAAGGTAATACTTTCCACTGTTTTTCTTTCCTGCAGATAATGGTCAGAAATTATATGTGAGACTTTTCCAACGTAAACTCAGCTGGATTAAGTTGAATAAATTGGAATATGAAGAGATTGCTCCTGATTTAACGCCTGTGATTGGAGAATTGAAGCACGCAGGCTTTCTACAGACAGGTATGATCAGTCAAAGGAAATTTAAAACAAAAATAGGACCTGAGGGGTTTTGTGGTGGCTCATGAGGATCTGGGTTCAAGCTACTGGTCTCCATTTGTGGGGTTGGGGCTGGGGGACTTCAGGGAAAGTGAAGCAGTGCTGCAGGTGTTTCTCTTTCCTATCTTTTCTATTTCTTTTCTTTCTTTCTAGCAGAGCACTGTTCAGCTCTGGTTTATGGTGGTGCAGGGATTGAACCTGGGACTTCAGAGCCTCAGGCATGAGAGTCTCTTTACATAACCATTATGTTATCTACCCCCACCCTCTCTCTTCTATTTCACACCTCTGTCAACCAAACCAAACAAGAGAAAGAAGTATAGAAATGGCTGCTGGGGTTGGTGAAGTCGGTGAGTAGGCACTGAGTTCCAGCAATAAGACAGGTGGCAAATGAAGAGGAAAAAAGAAACTATTATAGGAAGATTTAACTTTAGGGGGCCGGGTGGTGGTGCACCGGGTTAAGTGCACATAGTACAAAGCACAAGGACCTGAGAAGGATCCTGGTCCAAGTCCCCGGCTCCCCACCTGCAGGGGAGACACTTCACAAGTAGTGAAACAGGGCTGCAGGTGTGTCTTTCTCTCCCCCTTTCTATCTTCCCCTCCCATCCCCTCCTAATTTCTCTGTCTTACCTAATAAAAATGGAAAAAAAAAAAAAGGCCCCAAGGAGCAGTGAATTTGTAGTGATGGCACTGAGCCCCACAGATAACCCAGGAGGCAAAAAATAAAAAAGGAAAATTTAACTTTCTGATCAGGGAAGTGGTTCAGCAGTACAGCACATGCCTTCCACATGTAAGGTCTTGGGTGTGGTAAATAAGGTCTACTTAAATTTAACTGGCAAGGTAAAAGGTAAGGAGTGGAAACAAGGCGTTTATTCTCTTGCAAAAGGTTTTGCAGCCAACAGAATGGTGGTCAGGCAGCAGAGCAACCCCCACACCCTCCCTCCCTTTTTTTTTTTAATTTTATTAGTGATTCAATATAGATTTACAAAATTATAACAGGCTAGGAGTTGGGCGGTAGCTCAGTGGGTTAAATGCATGTGTATTTATTCCCTTTTGTTGCCCTTGTTGTTTAATTGTTGTAGTAATTGATGTCATCATTGTTAGGACAGAGGGAAATGGAGAGAGGAGGGGAAGACAGAGGGGGGAGAGAAGGATAGACACCTGCTGATCTGCTTCACCATCTATGAAGCGACTCCCCTGCAGATGGGGAGCCAGGGCTCGAACTGGGAACCTTATTCAGGCCCTTGCACTTTGTGCCACCTGCACTTAACCCCTTGCACTACTGCCCAACTTCCTATTTTTATTTTTTTTAACATTTTTTAAACTTTTACTTATTTTCCCTTTTGTTGCCCTTGTTTTTATTGTGTAGTTATTATTGTTGTTATTGATATCGTCGTCATTTGGATAGGACAGAGAGAAATGGAGTGAGGAGGGGAAGACAGAGAGGGGGAAAGAAAGATAGACACCTGCAGACCTGCTTCACCGCTTGTGAGTTGACCCCCCCTACAGGTGGAGAGCCTGGTGCTCAAGCCAGGATCCTTACGCCGGTTCTTAGGTCTTGTGCCACCTGAGCTTAACCCGCTGCGCTACCACCCAACACCCGGTCTGGCTTCTATAATTGCTTCTCCGCTGGATTTGGGTGTTGGCAGGTCTATCTGTATCCCCATCCTGTTTCTATCTTTCCCTACTAAGACTATCTTTTCCTGGGTGGGACTCTGGGGAGGTGAGATTCTGGGGCACATTAGTGAGGTCTTCTACCCAGAGAGGTCAGAAATATGGAAAGTTTCACAAATTTTTTTTTTGTCACCCTTGTCCAGGGGCCATGCTAATCTCTGTATTGTTTTCTAATTTTTAGTATATGTACTTCCAAATTGAGTACCTCCCTTCTTTTATACCTGGTTTAGTGTATACCTAGCACTCACAAGTTTATGCTGACCAATGACTAGGTAATCTTTCCCCTCTACTAGAGTCTGGGTTAGTCTGTCTGTTATCCCAAAGCCAGTATATCATCTTTTTTTCAAGCACTGGGGAGGATCCATCAAAGTACAACTGCTTTCCACCACATAGAGGTGTTCTACCCAGATCCAATCTTATTTAAGTTGGATATTTAATTAATTAAGTAATCAATTAATTTTATTGCCACCAGGATTATTGCTGGGGCTGGCACTGAATTCACTGCTCCCAATGTCCATTCCCCCCACCTTTTTTTTTGATAGGACAGAAAATAATTGAAATATGGGGGAGTGGGGAGAGATAGAGAGAAGGGTAAGAGATATGCTGCAGACTTGCTTTGCTGCTCATGAAATGTCCCCTCGTCAGGTGAGGACAGGGGCTCAAACCTGGGTCCTTGTACATGGTAATGTATACACTCAGCCAGGTGTGCCATTAAATTAAATTAAATTAAATTAAATAATAAATAAATAAAATTCAATTAAATTTAAGCAGTCATGTTCTAATTCTTGAGATTCACTCTGTTCTCATTTCCATAAGAAATTAGCAGCATTTAGGGAGTCGGGCAGTAGTACAATGGGTTAAGTGCAGGTGCCACAAAGTGTAAGAACCAGTGTAAGGATCCCAGTTCATGCCCCCAGCTCCCCACCTGTAGGAAAGTTGCTTCACAGGTGGTGAAGCAGGTCTGCAGATGTCTATCTTTCTCTCCCCCTCTCTGTCTTCCCCTCCTCTCTCCACTTCTCTCTGTCCTATCCAACAACGACATCAATAATAACAATAGTAACTACAACAATAACAGCAACAAGGGCAACAAAAGGGGGATAAATATTTTTTAAAAAATTAGCAGAATTTACAGTTATATGTGGTTAATATTAGGTCATCTCTTTTCATAAACATAGCCTTCTGTTTCAGGATCTGAGTCAGTCAGCCGCCAGCCAGTTCTTTGATTTAGGATGAACTTGACCTACTGGCTGCTTTTTTCCCCTCCCTAGATTTGAGTTAGGACCCTCAGTGTGATTTCCTGTTCTACGGTCATGAACATAGGAAAAGACTTCTAGTATTGGAAGAGCTGGGACTAAGGGTTTGGGCTGCTTGCACTTCCTCTGATGCCCACATGAGGGAGCTAGCAACTTTTGATATAAAGGTTTGTGTGCATAAGCTTCTATACAGATTTAGCAATAATCTGTCAGTCTTAAGGATTTTCTAAGCTCCCTCTCTGTTTTCGTTAGAGGCAGTTCTACTATCCCTGAAGTGCACTCTCGGTCAATTTTTCTATTTTCTTTACTAATCAGGATTCCCAGATACTCAACTACTTTAAAAAAAAATTATTTATTTTCCCTTTTGTTGCCCTTGTTTTTTATTGTTGTAGTGATTATTGTTATTAATGTTGTCATTGTTAGATAGGACAGAGAGAGAAATGGAAAGAGGAGAGAAAGACAGAGAGAGGGAGAGAAAGACAGACACCTGTAGACCTGCTTCACTGCCTGTGAAGCGACTCCCTTGCAGGTGGGGAGCCGGGGGCTCAAACCAGGATCCTTATGCCGTTCCTTGCGCTTTGTGCCACATGCGTTTAACTTGCTGTGCTACCACCTGACTCCCCTTAACTTCTTTTTTAAAATAAATATTTTTATTTATTTACTATTGAATAGAGACAGACAGAGAAAACTTGAGAGGGGAGGGGGAAGATAGAGAGACAGAGAGACACCTGCATCCCTGCTTCACCGCTCATGAAGCTTTTCCCCTGCAGGTGGAGACCAAGGGCTTAAACTTGGTTCTTGGGCAGACACTTAACTTCTCTTTTCAGCAATTGTACTTTAGTTTTGAACACTCTCAGCCTGTTCCCTAAGGAAGTTTAGACAGTAAGTAGTTTTCCCCTTTGATCCTCTTCCTCTGTTGTCCTGACAGCAGCAAAGCATCTACATCCTGCAAGAGCTGAGCCTCAACTAGGATAGAAAATGTCTCCATCACCCATCCTAGGAGCGCCCCAAAAGGCTAGGAGCTTCTGTAAACCCATGAGGGGTTTTCTGTATTATTATTATTATTTAATTAATTAATTAATTAATGGATAGAGATAGAGAGAAATTGAGGGGAGTGGGGGAGATAGAAAGGAAGAGGAAGATAGAGAGACACCTGCAGCACTACTTCCCTCTACAGGCCGGGACCAGGGGCTTGAACCTGGGACCTTGTGCACTATAATGTGTACGCTTAACCAGGTGCGCCACTGCCTGGCCCCGATTTTCTCTATTATTACTTCCTCCCTGTCCCAGGATCCTTCCATTCAAAAGCAAACAGGTCCTAGCACCTGGAATCCAGAAGGCCTGCCTAAAAAACACCTTTAAAATCAGCTACACAATGGGAGTCGGGCGGCAGTACAGCGGGTTAAGCGCAAGTGGCACAAAGCGCAGGGCCTGGCATAAGGATCCCGATTCGAGCCCCTGGCTTCCCACCTGCAGGGGAGTCGCTTCACAGGCGGTGAAGCAGGTCTACATGTGTCTGTCTTTCTCTCCCCCTCTCTGTCTTCCCCATCTCTCTCCATTTCTCTCTGTCCTATCCAACAACAACATCAAGAATAACTACAACAATAAAACAACAAGGGCAGCAAAAGGGAATAAATAAATAAATAAATAAATAAATAAATAAATAAAATCAGCTGCACTAAACTGTTCATGCTCATGAGGAATTTTACTGAGCAGGGGATAAGGCGTAGGCATCACCTGGGGAGGAATTTTCACCAGCTGATTTATGGCGCTCAAGTCTTAACACTGCTCTATAGGAGCCCTCTGACTTCTTGGCTGGAAGTATCATTGTATCGAAAGGGAACATGTTGGACTCAAACAGCCTATTCCTTATTAATCTCTCTATTACTGACCTCATCCCTTTCTGGGCTTCTGGGGAGTAGGATATTGTCCCCTGGTCACTACTTTCCCAGAGTGTGTGTGTGTTTGTTTTTTTGCCTCCAGGGCTATGCCTGCACCAAGAATCCACTGTTTCTGGAGGCCATTTTTTCCCTTTTGTTACCCTGGTGGTTTTTACCATTGTTGTGGTTACTATTATCGTTGTTATTTATGTTGTTGTTGGATAGGACAGAGAGAAATGGAGAGAGGAGGGAAAGACAGAGAGGGGGAGAGAAAGACAGACACCTGCAGACCTGCTTCACCGCCTGGGAAGCGACTCCCCTGCAGGTGGGGAGCCGGAGTCATGAACCAGGATCCTCCCGCTGGTCCTTGTGCTTTGCGCCACGTGCGCTTAACCCACTGCGCTACTGCCCAATACCATGTTTGTTTGTTTAATTGCCACCAGGGTTATTGCTGGGACTTGGTGCTAGCACTAGGAATCCAAGGCTCCTGTTGGCCTTTTTTTTCTCTTTCTCTTTTATTAATAGGGCAAAGACAATTTGATAGGGGACAGTGAGATACAGAGGAAGAAAGATAGACACCTGTAGACCCACTTCACTACTTATGAAGTGTCCCCCCAGCAGGGGCAGAAGGGACTTGAACCCAGGTCCTAGTGCACAGTCATGTGTATACTCAACCAAGTGTGCCACTTCCCTGTCTTCCCCAGGGTTTTTTTTTTTCCTTTTGTTGCCCTTGTTGTTCATCATTGCTGTTATTATTATTGTTGTTAGTGCTGTCAGTATTGTTGGATAGGACAGAGAGAAATGGAGAGAGGAGGGGAAGATAGGGAGAGAAAGATAGACACACCTGCAGACCTGCTTCACTGCCTGTGAAGCGACCCCCTTGCAGGTGGGAAGCCGGGGGCTTGAACCGGGATCCTTAGGTGGGTCCTTGAGCTTCGTGCCACACGCACTTGACCCACTGCGCTACCACCCGACTCCCCTTTTTTTTTTTTTTAAAGTTCACTGTGAGATAAGGGTGCATTCACATACCCAGTGACCCCTCCTCTGATTGGACCTTCATGGAGGGGATAAAGTAAATAAGGCCCAGCACTAGTACTTGCTGGAGAACAAAGGTTGCTAACATCTTTCTTGCATTGCTCTAATTCGTCCCTCAAATGGGGGCAGGATTCACTGGAGGAGTCAGAGAAGGGAGTTGCTGACCTGGAGTTAATCTCTAGTTCCTCCAGAAGAGGTCTCTCTCTCCTGCATTGCTTCTTCTTATTATTATTTATTTATTTTGCTACTAGGGTTATTGCTGGGGCTTGGTACCTGCACAACAAATCTATGGCTCCTGGCAGCCATTTTTTTTCTAATTTTTTTAACATTTATTTATTTATTATTTCCTTTTGTTGCCCTTGTTGTTGTAGTTATTATTTTTGTTGCTGTTGTTGGATAGGACAATGGAGAGGAAAATGGAGAGAGGAGGGGAAGACAGAGAGGGGCAGAGAAAGACACCTGTACACCTGCTTCACCGCTTGTGAAGCAGTCCCCCTGCAGGTGGAGAGCCAGGGGCTCTAACTGGGATCCTTACACTGGTCCTTGCTCTTTGCGCCATGTGCGCTTAACCCACTGCGCTACCACCCGACTACCGCTGGTAGCCATTTTTAACTTTTTTTCTATTATTATTATTTTCTTTTCCTTTTTATTAGATAGGACAGAGATAATTTGAGAGGGGCGTGGGAGACAGAGAGGGGAGAGAAAGAGAGACACTTGCAGACCTGCTTCACCACCCTGCCAGCTCTGGTGAAGTGCTATAAAAATTGTGTCTTCTCATTTCAGAATCTGAGTTGCAAGACCTCCCTGAAGTGCTTGAACTCCTTTCTGCACCTGAACTGAAAACCCTGGCAAAGACCTTCCACGTGGCAAATCCCAATGGACAGAAGCAGCATCTGGTGGACACCTTGCTCAAGCTGGCCAGACAACGCTCTGTCTGTACTTGGGGCAAGAATCAGTCTGGCATCAGCACAGTGATGTTAAAAAGGTTTTGTTGGCTCTTGTTCCAGTAACTGTATTTCAAATGTTGGTGGTGCATAGTGGTGATTATATAATCAGTGCTACATTAAAAAAAAAAAAAAAGAAAAAGAAAAGAAAAGTTGTTTTTGTTTGTGCTCAATGGTTGGTTATAAGATTGTAAGATAACAGTGTACAGTTCTCACCACACCCACCACCAAAGATAACCAGAGATAACCATTATAGTTCTCAAAAGTCTTAGAAACATTTTGCTTGTTTCTGTTTTTTTTTTTTTCCCCTCCAAGTTTATGTGTATCAGATCTCTAGATTTTACATAGGAGTGAAACCATCTGGTAGTTGTCTTTCATCACTTATTTTGTTAAACATAATCACCTCCAGTTTCATACATTTTTGTCCAAATGTATTACTTTTTTTTCTCACTGACTTTGGACTTGTAGGGAAATGAGATTCTCAGAGTTATTTTATTTTGTTTGTCTATTTACCAAAGCACTGCTCAGCTCTGTCTTATGGTAATGCTGGGGGTTGAACCTGGGACCTTTGGTATCTCAGGCATGAGGGTCTTTTTGCAGAACCATTCTGCTAGCTCTTCAGCTCCCATTCAGGTTGTTGCAAATGGCAGGATTCCATCTTTTTCTTTTGCTTTGTTTTATTCCACTGCTCCCAACAGAAACCCCCTTCCCACATTCAGTTTTAGATAAGAGACAGAGAATAAGAAAAAGGTGAGACACTACAGAACCATTCCATCGTTCATGGACCTTCCCCTGGTGCCATGCATGGTGTTCCCATGTGGTGTCAGGAGCTCAACTCTGAGTCCCTATGCACAGTATTAGAGTGTGTGTGTCACCTGGCGAGCTATTATTTCCCCCCACTCTACATACTGAATAATATTCTTTTTTTTTTGTTACCTGTGTAAAATGTCTCAATTTTCTTTTTTTCTGTCTCCAGGGTTATCGCTGAGGCTCAGTGCCTACAGTACAAATCCACTGTTCCTGTGGCCACTTTTTCAATTTTTTTTTTTTTGGGATAGGACAGAGAGAAATTGAGAGGGGAGGGGAAGATAGAGAGGGAGAGAGAAAGATAGACACCTGAAGACCTGCTTCACTTGTGAAGTGAACTCCCTGCAGGTGGGGGATCCGGGGACTCAAACTGGGATCTTTGCACAGGTCCTTATACTTCATACTGTGTGCACGTCAGCTGGTGCGCCACTGCCCTGCCCCCACATTTCTCAGCTTTCTGCAAAACACTCTCACCCGCAGCATAGGTTCTCCTCTACCATCATGCACCAAGACCTGAAAACACCCCTCTCTCAGAGTCTTCTACTTCAGTGCAAAACACCAAACCCTGTCCAAATTCTACTTTGTGTTTCCTCTTCCTGTCCTTATTTCTCAACTTCTATCCATGAGTGAGATCATCCCATATTCATCCTTCTCTTTCTGGTTTATTTCACTTAACGTGATTCCTTCAAGTACCTTCAAGATGAGGTGAAGATGGTGAATTCATCGTTCTTAATAGCTGAGTAGCTGAATAATTTTTTTTTTTTTTTTTTAAATTATCTTTACTTATTGGATAGAAACTCAGAAATTGAGAGGGAAGGGAGTGATAGATAGGGAGAGAGACACCTACAGCCCTGCTTCACCACTCGCAATGCTTTCCCTCTGCAGGTGGGGACTGGGGGCTTGAATCTGGGTCCTTGCACATTCTAACATGTGCGCTCAACCAGGTGCATCACCACGTGGCCCCAGCTGAATAATATTGTCTTGTGTGTGTGATCTTTTTTATCTGCCCACTTACTGGTGGGCATATAAGTTGCTTCCAACTCCTGGCTATGGTAAACAGTGCTGCAGTGAACATAGGTGTGCACAGAGCCCTCTGCATCAGTCAGAAAATTATTTCCTTTTTGTATATCTTCTAGAGCTAAGGACCTGGCAGGACAGTCGCTGAGAGTCTGCAGAGGCCCCAGGGCTGTGTTTTCCCGGATCCTGCTGCTCTTCTCCCTGACTGACTCGCTGGAAGATGAGGACGCTGCCTGTGGTGGACAAGGGCAGCTGTCTACCGTGCTGCTGGTCAGCCTCGGCCGAATGCAGTTTCCTAGCTACACAATCAGTCGGCAGACCCCAATCTTCCAAGATAGAGACGATCTCATCAGGTACAATCATGTCAACTCACTCTAAGATCTGTGTGTTTTCTCATTTATGTAAATGATTCTGGGGTGTCGGGTGGTAGCGCAGCAGGTTAAGCGCACATGGCGTAAAGGAGTAAGGGAGTCCCTTCACAGGCGGTGAAGCAGGTCTGCAGGTGTCTGTCTTTCTCCCTCTCTGTCTTCCCTTCCTCTCCATTTCTCTCTGTCTTATCCAACAATAACAATATCAATAACACCAATAATAATAATTACCACAACAACGATAAAACAACAAGGGCAACAAAAGGGGGAAAAATAGCCTCCAAGGGCAGTGGATTTGTGGTGCAGGCACTGAGAGCCCCAGAAATAACCCTGGAGGCCAAAAAAAGATTCTGTTAGTGTTTTGTTTTCTTTTTGTTTTTGTTTTTTGCAGTGCTGGGGCCTCAGACATGCACAGTACCACTGCTGCCAGTTACATGTTTATTTGCTTGCTAAACAAATCTGTCCTCTGTACTCAAAGGATATACTTAGTAATACAATGTGAATATTTTTTATTAGTGATTTAATATTTACAAATTGTAACAGGTGTTTAATTCCACACTGTTTTCACCGTCGGTGCTCTATGTCCCCAGGCCCTCCATTTGAAAGTGCAGTAGTTCTCTCAAGGTCACAGATATGGACTGATATATGTGTGTGCGCCCGTGTGTGTGTGTGTATCCCACTGTATTATTTTATTTCCTTTACTTTTCTAAAAAATTAAAAATATTTTTTATTTTCACCAGAGCACTGATCAGCTCTGGTTTATGGTGGTATGGGGGGATTGAACCTCCCACTGAATTTCTTTTTTTTTTTTAACATGAATTAGGCAGTTTGTTTCTTTTGTGCAAAAGGGTGCCCAGTTTGAAACAACCAAAATGCTCTTTGACAGGTGACTGGATGAAAAAGTTATGGGACATATATAGAATAGAGCATATTATACAGCAGTACAAAGATGATATTGTGTCCTGTCCTTTGGGATAAAATGGATGTAATTTGAGATTATGCTTAGTGAAGCAAGTAAGGTGTTGAAGGACAACTACTGAATGGTTTCACTCTTATGTGGAATATAGAGAATTAAACATATGAATGTGGAAAAAAAATCAACCTATATCTAAGACTGTGGTCTATGTCTATGGGGGACACTGAACTTTGGTGATAGGAGTAGTAAACAAAACAAACAGTGGGAGTAGTTAGCATAATGGTTATGCAAAGAGACTCTCATGCCTGAGGTTCCAAAGTCCCAGGTTCAGTGCCCTGCACCACCATAAGCCAGAGCTGAGCAGTGCTCTGGCAAAGTAAATAAATAAATAAATAAACTTAACTATACTATAAATCATTACTCAATAAAGTTCTGAAGTTAAAAAAAAAAATAGGTCCACCAGAAGTCCAGCAGTCTGGCACCCAGTGTAAATATTTTTTTGGTTTTTTTAAAAATTTATTTATGTGTTAATAAGAGAGAGGGGAAATCGAACTGGAGCATCACTCCGGTACATGTGGCACCGGGAATTGAACTCAGGACATCATGCTTGTAAGTCCCATGCTCTTCTATGGTGTCACCTCCTAAGCTGCAGGTGTGAATGTTTTAATCCCTCAAGTTGGGTCACGTGTCCTAGTTCTAGACCTTTCCAGAGGAGTAAACCATTAAATGATCACTAGAATAAGATTTCAGTCAACTGTCACATTTAAACACACACACACACACACAGACACACACACACACACACACACACCTTCAACCTTTATAGTGTGACCTCAGGAGGAGGCTGTGGTGATTGTTGCTACATTTGAGACCTGGGTGGCCTGGGTTTCCACCCCAGGTATGCGTCTGCTGCATACACGCTGAATGACATCTCTACCGCAATGGCCAGTGGGAACTGGAAGGAGGCTAACGAGCTCGCTCAGTGTGCGAAACGGGACTGGGACCAGCTGAAAGACCACCCTTCCCTGAGGTGAGGTTTGTTTATTTTTTTTATTTTGTTTGTTTTTTCACAAGTATTAGTCAAATTTACTTGACTGACCAAGCAGTTCTATTTCAGATAATTTTTTTTGTGGACAACATACTCCTTTTCATTCATGGCCAGACGAGCTATATAGTTGAATCTCCTCATGCTTTGGGTAGTAGGCACGTGTCATGTGACAGAGCAGGGAAGGTCTGAGATAGTCCTGTGATTCCATCGTAGCTCATCTTTAGCCATTTAGCATATCTTGGCCATTCAAGTGGACAGATGCATGGCTTTTTTTTTTTTTTAATTATTTATTTATTCCCTTTTTGTAGCCCATGTTGTTTTATTGTTGTAGTTATTTTTTTAATATTTATTTATTTTCCCTTTTGTTGCCCTTGCTTTATTGTTGTAGTTATTATTGTTGTTGTTGTTGATGTCGTCATTGTTGGATAGGACAGAGAGAAATGGGGAGAGGAGGGGAAAACAGAGAGGGAGGAGAGAAAGATAGACAGACACCTGCAGACCTGCTTCACCACCTGTGAGGCGACTCTCCTGCAGGTGGGGAGCCAGGGGCTCGAACCGGGATCCTTTTGCCAGGGACAGAGAGAATGAGAAAGAGAGAGGGAAGGAGAGATACCTACAACACTGCTCCACTGCTCATGAAGCTTTCCCCCCAGCTGGTGGGGACTAGGACTTAAACCCAGATCCTTAAACATTTATTTATTTGGGAGGGGGGAGACCAGAGGGCTGCTCAGCTCTGGCATATGGTGATATCAGGGATTGAACCAGTTACCTCTGAGGTTTCAGACTTGGAAGTCTGGAATGTTACCACTGTGCTATCTCCCTGGCTCACAGCTTCATTTAATTGTGGGGAAATCCAGCAGCAGGGGTGGGGGGCTTGCTAGATATGATCTTCCAGTGGATATGTTATGAAAACTAAATAATTTAGAAGTTCCACTACTCACTACATGGTCCATTCTTATTTTGGTTTGACATAAAATCCTTTCCTTTCCTTTTTTTTTTTTTCTTTCTAACTTTATTTTATTTGATAGAATAGGGAGAAATTAGAAGGGAAAGGGATCTAGAAGGAAAGAGAGAAACCTGCACTACTTCACCACTTGTGAAGCTTTTCCCCCTGAAGGTGGGGACGGGGGCTTGAACCTTGGTCCTTGCACATGCTAACATGTGCACTTAACCAGGTGCACCATCACCTGGCCCCCAAATTTCCTTTACTGTTACATAGTGATGAAGAAAAAAAAATGATACTACTACAATAAATATCCCTTTAAAAAACTTTTAGGACATAAATCTTGTACAGGTATATTGTTGACTTTATAATCATAGCCAGGAAAATGAGCTTTGCAGTTAAGAAAAATGTCTGAACGTTCTACCCTTAATTTGTTTGGGTATATTCTGTGATTCCGACAGAATTGAGCCATTTACTTCAAGGCTGTTTTAAAAATTAGATCATCAGGGGTGAGGGGGTGGGGAGTGGGGACAGACAGCATAATGGTTATGCAAAGAGACTCTTATGCCTGAGGCTCCAAAGTCCCAGGTTCAATCCCCTGCACCACCAGAAGCCAGAGCTGAACAGAGCTCTGATAAAAAATTAAAAAAAAAAAAGAAATTAGGAAAAATTAAATTACCAGGGGTTGAGTGGTGGTGCAGCTGGTAGAGCATACATGCTATAATGTGTAAAGACCTAAGTTCAAGCCCCCAGTCCTCACCTGCAGTGGGGGAGGCTTCAGAATCAGTCAAGCAGGACTGCAGGTGTCTGTCTCTCGCCTTCTCTATCTCTCCTTCCCTCTATTTCTCTCCATCTCTATCCAAAATAAGTAAATAAGTAAAATAAATTTGATCATCAGCGTAGACTTATTATCCCTGTGGTGTATATGTAAACTTGATGATTTCCTTTAAAAAATATTTACTTACTCATTTTACTAATGAGAGAGGTGGAGGATTGGAGAGAGAGAGAACCAGATCATCACTCTGGCATTCCTGATCCCTAGCGTTTAACTCAGACCTCATGCTTGAGAGTTCAGTACTGGGTGGGGCACATAGCATCATGGTCTTCTTCTTCTAGCGTTTGCCCTTCTTCCGTAGCCAGTCAACAGCGTCAGGTTGAGCCTGATGTAAAGTTTCAAGACCTCCTTTGAATCTGGAGAGGTGGCAGTCGTTGACTATGTGGGTCATAGTCTGTTTGTAGCCGCAGGGGCAGTTCGGGTCGTCTCTGGCTCCCCAGCGATGGAACATAGCGGCGCACCGTCCATGGCCTGTTCGATAGCGATTGAGGAGGGCCCAATCATAACGTGCTAGGTCAAAGCCGGGTTGACGCTTGCAGGGGTCTGCGATGAGGTGTTTGTTCTTTACCTCAGCTGACTGCCAGCTCTGTTTCCAATAGACTGGAACAGAGAAGTTCAGTGTAGGCGTAGGGGACCAGATTGGGTGACGAGACGTCAAGCATTGGACAGGGTGGGCGAAGATATCCGTGTATATTGGCAGGTCCGGTTGAGTGTAGACGTGGGAAATGAACTTAGATGATGCCGCATCCCGACGAATATCTGGCGGGGCGATGTTGCTAAGAACTGGCAGCCATGGAACCGGGGTGGAACGGATGGTTCCAGAAATTATCCTCATGGAGGAATATAATTTGGAATCGACCAAGTGGACATGGGGGCTACGGAACCATACTGGGGCATAGTATTCTGCAGTGGAATAGCATAATGCCAGAGATGATGATCGTAGTGTGGAAGCGCTCGTGCCCCATGAGGAGCTGGCCAGTCTTGCAATGATGTTATTTCTCGCGCCCACCTTTGCTGCAGTTTTTATGAGATGTTTGTGAAATGACAGTGCGATCGAGAGTAACGCCAAGATAGACTGGCTGGGTTTCGTGCCGGATTCTCATATCGCCAAGCTGCACATTAAGCTCACGCGAGGCCGAGGCATGGTGTAGATGGAAAACAGATGATACCGTTTTTGCAGTGCTAGGGATTAGTCGCCATTTTTTACAGTCATCAGATATCAGAGACATGTCTTTCGTGAGTGTTTCCTCGAGGATGTCGAACTTGGATGCCTGAGTTGCACAGCAGATGTCATCGGCCTAGATGAACTTCCTTGAAGAAGTTTCTGGGAGGTCATTGATGTAAATATTAAATAGCGTAGGAGCCAGAACAGAGCCCTGGGGGAGGCCACTTGAGACAAGTCTCCATCTGCTAGACTTGTCACCCAGATGCACCCGGAATCTTCTGTTTTGGAGAAGAAACGATATAGTGTTGGCCACCCATGGAGGCAGGCATCTTAAGATCTTGACTAGGAGACCACGGTGCCAGACCGTGTCATAGGCTGCTGTGAGATCAACAAAGACAGCACCCATCTTTAAATTCTTCTGGAATCCATTTTCAATGTAAGTTGAGAGGGCCAGGGCTTGTTCGCAGGTAGATCTTCCTGGTTATGCAAAGAGACTCTCTTGCCTGATGCTCCCAAATTCGATCCCCAGCACCACCATAAGCCAGAATTGAGCAGTGGTTTGGTAAAAATAAAAATAGAGAGCCAGGCGTTGGCACAGCAGGTTAAGCAAACATGGTAGAAAGCACACGGACCGGCATCAGGATCCTAGTTCGAGCCCCGGCTCCCCACCTGCATGGGGGTTGCTTCAAGCTGGTCTGCAGGTACCTATCTTTCTCTCCCCCTCTCTGTCTTCCCCTCCTCTCTCCATTTCTCTCTGTCCTTCCAACAACGACGACAGCAATAATAACAACAACAATGACAATAAACAACAAGGGTAACAAAAGGGAATTGAACTTGAGATCTCAGAGCCTCAGGCATCGAAGTCTTTTGCATGTTTCTGTAACCCTAAGTATTAACAATGTTGACGTTTCGCACTTTATTCCACTGCTCCTGAGTGATCTGGGAATCAGTCAGTGGGTGTGAGAATGCCAGTTTGTGGTACAGAACCTCACATAGTGTTTAGAATCTTTGTTTTTTAAAGGTCGAAATTCACATAACTAAACCATCGGTGTCCATCTTCAATCCAGATACCACGAGCGTTTACCACTCTTCTTGCGATGCTTTACTGTCGGGTGGATTTACACCAGGATCTTGTCTCGGGCCGTTGAAATACTGCAGCGCCTTCACCTGTATGAGGTGAGATCTTACCTCCCTGCTTCCACCCTACATAGCCAAGGCAGTGATGCCCCCATGGGAGCCTGCCTGACTCCAGGCATCTCTCTGGGCAGTACAGTAGAATGTGTCAGCCCTCTCTGTCTTAGAAGGATGATGGCTAAAGACCAGTGACTCTGCTTGTGAGTTGTCAAAAATGCCCCAGAGGGTCACAGACTGCTCTATAGGAAGCCACACAGAACCCACCTCTGAGCCTGCGCTCTCTCAGAGCCATTTATGTGATCAAGGAATTGTCCAAAACCTGGGAGGTGGCATTCACACTTCCAAATGAACTACCTTCTTCTTCTAGCGTTTGCCCTTCTTCTGTAGCCAGTCAACAGCGTCAGGTTGAGCCTGATGTAAAGTTTCGAGACCTCCTTTGAATCTGGAGAGGTGGCAGTCGTTGACTATGTGGGTCATAGTCTGTTTGTATCCGCAGGGGCAGTTCGGGTCGTCTCTGGCTCCCCAGCGATGGAACATAGCGGCACACCGGCCATGGCCTGTTCGATAGTGATTGAGGAGGGCCCAATCATAACGTGCTAGGTCAAAGCCGGGTTGAACTACCTGAAAATGACTTACAGCTATAGGTTAAGAGCTGGCAAAATAGCTCGTGTGGATTATGTGCCCTCTCTGCCATGTGCGTGACCCAGGCTCAAGCCGGACTTCCACTGCATTGGGGGAAGCTTTGGTGCTGTGGTCTCTCTGTCTTTCTCTCTAGCTGAAAAAGTCAGCCTGGAGCAGTGAAGCTCCAGTGCTGATAAAAACAAATAGAAATTTGGCTTTATCCACCCCCTCTGCAAAACATTGGGAGACTGCTAGAGTACCCTCTTGCTGTGTTTGACAAAGAGAACGCTTCAAAGCTGGAATTATTGACCTGGGCTCATGAATCCTCAAAGAACTGGCTTTGGAGGATGTGTGAGCCCCACTGTTGTATGTGTGTCTGGGGTGGGGTGGGGTTCCACACATTTTTTTTTCCTCAGGGCAGTCGATAGATGCTTCAGAGATTTCCACAAATCACAAAAGATCATGAAGACTGAACAGTCTGGAAATCTAGCCAGTTTCTCTGTTGAGGTGGAAATAAGAACACTCCTTAATAACTGTCCTGCCCACCCCAAATTCCTCACCCATCAACCCCAATGACTTTGTGTAGATCTACAGCCCTGAGCTGGTTTACTTGGCTTCCAGGTGACAAGGGTTCTAGGCCAAGAGTGGAGATGTCTGGAGGGATGTCTCATACACCTTGTCCTGGGAGGCTGGATCCTGGGCCTTATTTTGGTGTAGCAATATACATGCTTTGTCAACTTTACTGGCTTCTTGATAAAATGACAGTTCTGGCGTACAAGAGCCTAATGAATTCCTTTTGTCATTGCACTAGGAAGCAGTGGTGGAACTTGAAAACCTCTTGTCCCAGAGAGTGTACTGTCCTGACAGCAGAGGCCGATGGTGGGACAGACTGGCCCTTAACTTACACCAGCACCTGAAACGCCTCGAACCGGTATTGTGTTAACTTGATTTATCTTAGTCTTTATTTACTTTTGTGTAAGTCTAAAGAACTGTTAGCCAACTGCTAATACTTTAACAATCTAATATAATTCAAGCTTTTTTTATTTTTTAAGCATATTGGGTTGTCAGGAAGGTCATGTATTTTTCTGTTTTTCTCTGCAAAGATGTGTCATGACTTTTTCAACAGCCAGATATTTTTGTCTTTGTTTTTCTTTCTTTTTTAGAAGGAAAACTATGTTCTCTTTTTTGTGTTACTTTATTTTTATTATTGGATAGACAGAGAGAAACTGAGAGGGGAGGAGGAGGTAGAGAAGGAAAGAGACAGAGAGATACCAGCAGTCCTGCTTTACTACTCATGAAGCTTTCCCCCTGCAGGTGGGGACCAGGGGCTTGAACTTGGGTTCTTGTGCACAGTGATGTGTGCGCTTAACCAAATGTGCCACCACCTGGTCCCCTTGTCTTTGTTTTTCCAACCTGGAGAAGAATAGCCTGGCAAAGAAAGCGGGAGGCTTTTCTTTTTCCTTTTTTATTTAACTAATTAACATCATTTATTTAAAAATATTTTTCCTTTTTTAAAATATTGGCTAGAGAAAAGAGAGAAACTGAGAGGGAAAGGGGAGATAGAGAAAGAGAGACAGCTGCACTACTATTTCACTGTTCATAAAGCTTACCCCACCAGGTGGGGACTGGGTGCTTGAACCCACATACTTGTGCATGGTAATGTGTACAGTCAACAGGGGCTACCACTACCAACTCCTAATCATTTCTTATCTAGAGCACTGCTTAGTCCTGGCTTATGGTGGTGCCGGGGCTTGAACTTGAAACCTACAAGTCTTTGGCCTGAAAGTCTTTTGCATGACTGTTGGGCTGTCTCCCTGCTGTTTGTCTTCTCTCCGTTGAGTTGGCAGTGTGGTCTGTGTTGACTTTGGGCATTAGGAGTTTAAGGAAAAAGAAGGGTTAGACATCTCTGCCCTTAGCAGGTGCTCGACAAGAAGTGCTTTTTGTGGGCCAGGCGGTAGCACAGCGGGTTAAGCACACTTTGGCACAAAGTGCAAAGACTAGCGTAAGGATCCCAGTTCAAGCCTCCAGCTCCCTACTTGCCGGGGGGGGGGGGGGGGGGTGTCGCTTCACAAGTGGTGAAGCAGGTCTGCACTTTCTTTTCCCCTGTCTTCCCCTCCTCTTTTGATTTCTCTCTGTCCTATCCAAGAACAATGACATCAATAACAACAACAACAACGATAAACAACAAGGGCAACAAAAAGAAAAAAATGGCCTCCAGGAGCAGTGGATTCGTAGCACAGGCACTGAGTTCCAACAATAACCCTGGAGGCCAAAAATCAAGAGTGCTTTTTATTATAAAAATGGTGATTTGATTTTTGTTTTCTACTTGGGACTTCCAGGTAGGATGAGAGAGTCAGGAGACATTCCCTTCTGTGTCTTATTACAGTGACTCCATGAATGACACCTAGGGGAGGTATTCTGTTTTGCCATCAGAAAATGCACTTTCCCAAAAGGTGTGTCTCTTTATTTATAAGGGGGCAGGGGAAGGAAAGAACCAGAGGATCCCTCTGGCATATGCACCTCTGGGAGCTTCAGTCTTTCCACTGCCACCTGAGGTGAGTCAGGGTGCTGCAACGGTGGAAAAACTGACTGTGAGTGTGAGACAGGGCAGACTGTTTTTTACTGCCTTCAGCTGAAAAAGCACCATGTCTTCAACACAGCCTTGGAAGCCATGTTCTCTCTCTGGCAGTTGTATGGTGCTGCCAGCTTCCTGGGGTTTATTGAGCAGCAACAGCAAGGGGCTGACCACCCACTTGTGATTTTTGAGACCAATAGAAAACTTTCATCTTGGGAGACGGGCGGTAGCGCAGCAGGTTAAGCGCAGGTAGTGCAAAGCGCAAGGACCGGCGGAAGGATCCCGTTCAAGCCCCGGGCTCCCCACCTGCCCCCAGCTCCCCACCTGCACAGGAGTCCCTTCACAGGCAGTAAAGCAGGTCTGCAGGTGTCTATCTTTCTCTCCCCCTCTCTGTCTTCCCCTCCTCTCTCCGTTTCTCTCTGGCCTATCCAACGACGACATGAATAACAACAATAATAACTACAACAATAAAACAACAAGGGCAACAAAAGGGAATAAATAAATAAATACTAAAAAAATAAAAAAACTTTCATTTCTTGTAGCCTTCTCCCAAAGATTTTATTTGTTTATTACCAGGTTTGTCACTGGGCTTGGTACCTGCATGATAAATTCACTACTTCTGGTGACCTTACTATTATTATTATTACCATCATCATCATCATTTTCCTTATAGACACAGAGAGGGGGGGGGGGAGAGAGAGAGAGAGAGTCAGGCCTGCAGCACTGCTCCACTGCTCATGAAGCTTCCCGCTATAGGTAAGGACAGGGTCCCTTGAGCCCAGGTCCTCACGTGTGGTAACGTGTACTCTACCCAGTATACCACTGCCCAACTCCTCTCCCAAAGATCTATGGGCCACACCCACAAACTTCCTTATTTTGTTGATGGTTCCTCTTTGTTATTTTGCTGACTGTTCCCCTTTGCAATCTATCAGAAGTGTTTATTCCTGAAGAGCCCAGTGGCCAGGCCCTCCCTTCTCTGGAATCTGTCTCCCCACCCCCTCCCAACCTCCTCTGATTCCTGGGGGGCTGACAGTGCCCTTCAGTGTCCCCCAACTTTGGTGACTTTTTAAATTGATTTAATAATGATTGGCAAGATTGTAGATAAGAGGGGTACAATTCCATATAATTCCCACCACCAGAGTTCCATATCCCATCCTCTCCACTGGAAGCTTTTGTATTCTTTATCCCTCTGGGAGTATGGACCAAAGATCTTTATGGGGTGCAGAAGGTGGAAGGTCTGGCTTCTGTAGTTGCTTCTCTGCTGGACATGGGAATTGGTAAGTCAATCCATGCCCTTAGCCTGTTTCTTGTTTTCCCTAGTGGGTTAGGACTCTGGGGAGGTAGAGTTCCAGGACACATTGGTGAGGTCATCTTCCTTAGGCAGTCAGGTTGGGAGAGTTGGGCAGTAACGCAGCAGGTTAAGAGCACGTTGTGTGATCCAGCCCCCGGATCCCCAACTGCAGGGTGTCGCTTCACAGGCGGTGAAGCAGGTCTGCAGGTGTCAATCGTTCTCTCCCCCTCTGTGTCTTCCTCTCTTCTCTCCATTTCTCTCTGTCCTAAAAAAAAAAAAAAGAAAGAAAAAAAAAGTCAGGTTGGCATTATGGTAGCATCTGCAGCTTGGTGGCTGCAAAGCGCTAAGATATAAAGCAGAACCAGTTGTTTAATAATCAGGAACCTAAAGGTAAGAATATAGCAGATCATATTTGGGTTCTCTGTTTTTGGAGGAAGCTAGGAAGTCTATTTTGGGTATATTCCAAGGGGCCCATAACTTTACTAATTCTTACCTGAGCCAATGTACAGATGGGCTAATATGCAGATTGATCACCTGGAGAGGTGGGGTTAGAGTTGGAAGTAGGACTAGAAAGCTAGACCAGGGCAGAGAGTAGCTCCGAAATATGGGGAAAGCATATATATATATACCATTAACTGAAAACCCAGTCAATCTGATCTGGGGCCCATATTCAGCACAGGAGCCTGTGTAACCTCTGCATCCCTGTAAGGTCTGAGCTAACATTCCATGGTCATAGTTAGGAACATCGCTAGGCTGCACTAATTTCAGGATCCATCTTCCTCGAGTGAGAGAGTATGTTGATCCAGCCTCCCTTCAGAGAGTGGGACAGTTTCTGTCATTGTTTTACTACATTGAGGGGCAAGGTCCTGTAGAACTTTGGTGACTTTTAATCCCTTCACTCTCTTCACTGGCTCCCCCCTTCTAGTAAACTAAATAGATCATGTAAATAAAGCTTGCCGTTTTAGCGGTCTTGCCCTTGTACAGTTTTGTGGCTTGATTTGTGCTCACAGTGTTGTGAATCACCATGGCAGATTCCAAATGTTTCTGTCACTATAAACAAACTCTGTAACCTTGATGAGATTACTGCCCTTTCCTCCTCCAGCCCCACCTCTGCCCCCTGGTAACCACTCACCTGCTTTCTGTCTCTGTTTTAGGATTTGGGTTGGTTTTGCTGGCAGTACCTGCAAGATTCCACTACTTCCAGCAGACTTTTTTTTTTTTTTTTAAGGATTTGTTTAGGGGCCAGGTGGTGGTGTATCTGCTTGAGCGCACATGTTACAATGCACAAGGCCTTTGGTTTGAGCCCCTGGTCCCCACCTGCAGGGGAAATGCCTGCACGCACGTGTGTGTGTGTGTGTGTGTGTGTGTGTGTGTGTGTGTGTGTGTGTGTGTGTAGTTTCTGCATTTTGACATGTGAACAACCTTGCCGTGACTCTGAGTGTGCCGCTATCTATTTGAAACTGCTTTCAGTTCTCTTGGGTACAGGCTCAGCGTGGGATTGTTGGGTCAGATGGCAGCTCTATATTTAGCCAACTGAGGAGCTGCCCAGTGGTTCCTGTCAAGTTTGGCTTATTTTCACGTCTCTGCCACCCAAGTGTGAGGGTCCCACTTATGGCCACATCCTCGCCAACGGTCCTTTTTCATTTCTCTGACTGTTGCCTTCTCAGTAGGCGTGAAGCAGTAGCCTTTTATGGTTTTCAGTATTTTTATTAGTCCAAATCTGAGTAACCTTAGGAAGTAAAGGTAGCTCTTCCAGACCTTACGGTTCTTTTCTCAGTAACTGAGAACCTTCGACCAGCCCCAGAGTTCATGGGTGTGTGGGAGACTCAGCTGGTGTCCTGGTAGGAGTCGGGGACAACAGACCCTGCTTTACAGAGGCTCATTCTGTGGGTAGATGGTGGCTGGTGACTTCTTTGTCCAAAGCAGCCCAGGTGGTGCCCTGAGAACCACCGAGCTCACCTCATTCCCTGTGTCCTCCAGCATCTAGAGGTGACCGTACTTCCTTTCCTGGCCTCTGAGGAGTGACCGCTGTGCTCTCCACACTTCTTTTTTATTTTTATTTTCCTATTTTTTTAAATTTGTGATTAATAATAGTTGATTACAGTGTATATAGTTTCACACTACACCCACCACCAAAGTTCTGTGTCCCTACCCTTCCACCTCCCACAGATAACCACCATAGTTCTCAAAAGTCTTAGAAACAGTTTCACATATAAGTGAAACCATCTGGTAGTTTTCATCTCTTTTACTTACTTTGCTAAGCATAATCTCCTCTAGTTCCATCTGTTTTGTCCCAAAGGACACAATATCATCTTTTTTTGATGGCAGAGTAAGTAGTCCATGGAGTATATATAATCCCATAACTTTTTTTCCCCCATTTTAAAAATATTTATTTATTATTGGATAGAGACAGAGAGAAATTGAGAGGGGGGAGATAGAGAGGGAGACAGGGAGACACCTGCAGCACTGCTTCACCTCTTGTGAAGCTTTCCCCCTGCAGGTGGGAACCAGGGGCTTGAACTTGTGTCCTTGCTCCGGTAACATGTGCACTCAACAAGGTACGCCACCACCTGGCCCTTATCCCATAACTTCGTTAGCCAGTCATTGATTGCTCCCCACACTTCTGATCACTTCTGTGCCTTCAAAGGATCAGAACCTGAGCTCTTTAACTCCTGCTCGGCTGCCAGCCAACTGACCCCACCGAGCCATTGTGGCTGCAACTCCAGGCCATTTGGGACCCTGACTGTGTGTGTGTCCTTTGCCAGGCAGTTAAGTGCATCGCCGCAGGGCTGGCGGACCCCGCTGTCAGGACCGGACATCGCCTGTCGCTCTACCAGCGAGCCATGCGCCTCCGAGAGTCTCCGAGCTGCCACAAGCACAGGTCCCTCCTCCTCCAGCTGCCGGAAGTGACTGTGGCCGATGTGAAGCACGTGAGTGATGCCACTGGGCACCAGGGCTCACACGCATCTGCCAGGGCTTTTTGCTGATAGGGGAGGAGCAACCTGAGAGTGGTTCTTAGTGGTTTTCAATTACTTAATCTGCCAGGTAAGGCCTCACACCTGTGTGATCCCAGCGCTCCCGGCAGACTTATTTGTTTTTATTGCCACCGGGTCTATCTCTGGGATTCAGTGCTGGCACAACAAATCCGTCGTTCCAAGTGGCCATATTTCCCTTTTATTTATTTAATTATTTTTTTTATAGGACAGAGAGAAATTGAGGGGGGGAGATAGGGAGAAAGAAGGAGAGACACCTGCAGACCTGCTTCACAGCCCATGAAGCATCCCCCTTTGCATGAGGAGAGTGGGGTCCTTGCACATTGCAATGTGTGCACTCGATCTGGTGCACCGACCGCCCACCCCCAGCCCCTACAGCCTTTTAATAAAAGTCAGGGGAGTTGGTGTATTGTACCAAAGTAAAAGATTCTGGGGGGAGGTGGCGGTTCAGGTCCTGGAATATGATGGCAGAGGAGGACCTAATGGGTGTTGAACTGTTATGTGGAAAACTGAGAAATGTTACACGTGCAAACTACTGCTTTTTACTGTCAACTGTAAACCATTAATCCCTCAATAAAGAAAAACAAAATAAACAAACAAAAAAAGTCAGGGGACCAGCAGGTGGCTCACCCAAGTACCTGGGTTCAAGCCCTTGGCCAACACATGGCAGGCAGCACCTAGCAGGAGAGAACCTTCCCAGGTGGCAAGGTGGGGCTGTGTTGTCTCTGTTTCTTTCTCTCCCTCTCTATGTCTGTCTGTCTCTTTCCCTTACTCTTTCACTTTCTTATCTTTAAGAAAGGAAGAAAAAAAATGGCCACCGGAAACAGTGGAGTCATGCAGGCACTGAACCCCAGTAATAATCCTGGTTGCAAGTAACATAAAATGAAATAAAATAAAATTTCAGATAGAGGCTGAGAGAGAGAAACCATAGCACCCTTTTACTGTTCATGGAACTTGCCCTGGTGCTGTACACAGTGTTCCCATGTGGGGTCAGAAGCTTGCACCTGGGTCCTTGTACATGGGGCAGTGTGCCTGGTACTGTCTGTGCTGTCTCCTAGCCTTGCTTATTTTTGACCAGAGCACCACTCAGCATTGGCATGTAATGCTGCCAGGGATTAAACCTGGGACCTCTCCCAGGTTCTCTCGTGTGCTGCCCCTACCCTGTCTCCCCATTGTGGATGGCGATTTTCACCCCTCCAAGGGCTGGTGGTAGGCATGCTTGCTCAGTGCTTGGGTTAAGCAACTTCCTGTCCCTCCCCGAAGGTGGAAGCTCCCAACCTTTGCCAATTTCGCCTGCTGGTCAGAGCCCCTGGACAGCAGCTCATGGAGTGTGGGGAACCCACTGTACTCAAAATGTGAGACTTTTGGAGAATGTGTGAAGGTGCCTGACTGGGGTGTCAGAGTTGTGCCCCCAAAGCCTGGCTCACTGGGCACTAGCTGCTACAGACTCACAGACCCTCTCTTGCTGCCATTTCAGGTGACTATCACAGGCCAGCTGTGCCCACAGCGTGGGATGGGCAAGTCGGTGTTTGTGATGGAGGCCGGGGCTCCTGACGCACCCACCACAGTCCTGTGCTCTGTGGAGGAGCTGGCACTGGCCTTCTACAGACGTGGCGGCTATGACCAGGGTAATGTCTAATGAAGAGTCTGCTGCCAGCCTTGAATTTAGAGAAGACGTGGCATAAGGGCTCAGGCTTTTTTGGGGTGCTTATTTCTGAATTACTTAGAAGGATCTGACTAAAAAGGATCCATCCCACTCTCTATGCAAACACCCGGCATGGAAGCTCAGGTGTTGAGGAATTCTCTGAATGGATAGCACTCACTGCTGACAGGAAGCAGCCAGATGTCAGGTCCTCGTGCTGCCTCTGGCAGGGCCAGTGCACAGGCTCCTTGTGCAAGGCTGGGTCCTGGCTTCACTCGGGTTCTTCATGAACCTTGCTGTCTCAGCTGCTATTCTCAAAATGTGTGAGGGCTGGGGATCTGGATTGGAACGCTACATCTCTAAGGTAGAAGGACGCTGTGAAAGCTAGAGTCCAGGGAGCACAGCCACTGGGTCGGATCCAAGCAGGAATGTGGAGAGTCACATGAGGTGACTAGAAACGGTACCTGCAAGGTCCGAGGTACCAAATGAGGTGATTAGAAACGGTACCTGCGAGGTCCAAGGTACATGTCCCCAGATGTCAGCCTTTCTCCAAGTCACACCAAGGGACCCCACATGGAGTACCTTCCCCAGTTTTTGTGCGCATTCTAACCTTTGAGCCTGAACCCCAGAGCCCAAGGAGGGATTTTGCTCTTAATTAATTTATTTTAAACATGTTAGTTTGTTCTTTGAGGCAGAGAGGTAGAGAAGGAGGGAAAGAAACCCACAGAGCTGAATTTTCCTGCAATGTGGTGGGGCCCAGCTCACGCCTGGGCTTTGCATACGGTAAAGCAGCGCACTATACAAGTGAACTGTTTCAACAGCCTTTACTTTTTTTTTTTCTTTCCCATTAGTGACTAAGAACCATTGTTTTGTCATTCTGAAAGGTGCGCTTAAATTTTCCCATGATCGCTAAGATTTTTGCCCATAAATGAGACTCTTTTATACAAGGCAAAGAAAGTATAACAAGGAGTGAGTGGCATAAGAACAGCATTTTTTGGTTTTGTTTTTTAAGATTTTATTTACTGATGAGAGATATAGGAGAGAAAGAACCAGACATCACTCTGGTACATGAGCTCATGTGCTGCTGGGATTGAACCACCTCATGCTTGAGAGTCTGGTGCTTTATCCACTGCGCCATCTCCCAGACGACTAGCATTTGTCTTTTTTTTTTTTTTTTAATATTTATTTCCTTTTGTTGCCCTTGTTGTTTTGTTATTGATGTCATTGTTGCTGGATAGGACAGAGAGAAATGGAGAGAGGAGGGGGAGACAGAGAGGGGCAGAAAAAGACACCTGCAGACCTGCTTCACCACCTGTGAAGTGACCTCCCTCCTCACAGGTGGGGAGCTGGGGGCTCAAACCTGGATCCTTATGCTGGTCCTTGCGCTTCGTGCCACATGTGCTTAACCTGCTGCACTACCATCCGACTCCCCCACCAGCATTTGTCTTTTGTTTTTTTTAATTTATTTATTTTTATTTATTTATTCCCTTTTGTTGCCCTTGATGTTTCATTGTTGTAATTATTGTTGTTGCTATTGATGTTGTCATTGTTGGACAGGGCAGAGAGAAATGGAGTGAGGAGGGGAAGACAGAGAGGGGGAGAGAAAGACAGACACCTGCAGACCTGCTTCACCGCCTGTGGGTGGGGAGCCGGGGGCTCGAACCGGGATCCCTACGCCGGTCCCTGTGCTCTGCGCCACCTGCGCTTAACCCACTGCGCTACTACACGACTCCCTTTGTCTTTTGTTTTTATTTAATTAATTTATGTAGAGATAGAAGTTGTGAGGGAAGGGGAAAATAGAGAAGAAGAGAGACACCTGCAGCACTGCTTCACCGCTCATGGAGCTTCCCCAACTGCAGGTGGGCATCGGGTCCTTGAACTCAGGTCCTTGTGCACTGTAACATGCACTCAACTGCGTGTGCCACCACCCTGCTCTTAGCATTTATTTTGAAGTTTTCGGACTAGTTTTTTTTTTTTCTGTTGCACAGGCAGTAAGTAGTTCACACTGGTGGCATTTGAGCTATCAAGAAGGCTCACTGTCCCTCCTGCATGTGACTTTGTCGTAGGTATCCATGGGGAAGGGTCCACCTTCAGCACGCTGTTCGGCCTCCTCCTGTGGGATGTCATCTTCATGGAGGGTGTCCCGGATGTCTTCAGGAATGCCTACCAGGTCCATGCCTGCCTTTATCTTGTGTGCCCGTGCCAGGCCCTCAGGCCCTTGAGAGCCTTGGTGATTGGCACCCCCTCTAGGTCACATTTCTGCAGCCATCACAGCCCTACATCTTGGTCTTTTTATTTTTCTTTTCTTTCCTTTTTAATGAGGGGGGGGGGGGAGGGAGACACACCAGAGCACCACTCAGCTCTGGCATATCCGGTGCCAGGATCTGAACCTGGGACCTCATTCCTGCAAGTCTTATGCTCTGCTGCAGAGCCGTTTCTCCAGCCTTGTTGGCCTTTTGGATCAATGATCCCGATTCCACTGTATGGATTAGCTTTTGCTTTTTAAATCTGAGTCACAAAGCTTAAAATAGAAGTGCAGTGTTTTCGATTCCTTTAAAAAAATTTTTTTTATTTATATATTTTTTAATAGAGTCAACAAGACAGATACTGTAAAAGAGATCACAGCACTGAAGCTTCCTTTAGTGTAGTGGGGCCTGGGCTCGAACCTGGGTCACATACAATGGCAAAGCAACGTAATATCCAAGTGAGCTATTTCACCAGTCTGGTGTTCTAAAATTTTTTTTATTTTAATAATTTATTTAATGAGAGACTGACATTATTTAAAGAGATAAAATTTTATTTAAACAGATTAGAAAATTAAAAATGTGTTTAAATTAAATCTTAAATGAGAAATTTATCGAAAGGGATTAAATTTAACCTTTGTTTATTTAGTGTCAGAGAGGGCCCAAGAATACTGCTCCGCTCTGGCTTATGATGGTGCTGAGGATTGAACCTGGGACCTCTGAGCCTGACGCATGAAAGTTGTTTTGCAGAACCACTATGCTATTTCCCCAGACCTAGTGTTTTAAATTCTATGTCTAGTTTACCTTCACCGTCCTTGTGGGAACTTGGAGTATTCCTATTTAGCTGCTGCCTTTCCTGAGCGCTTGCCCAGGCTGGATACTGCCACACACAGGAGCACCATTCACCAGACCGCCCAACCTCTTCCATGTTCTAGTACATATTCTTGAGGAAAAAGAGGTGCCCGTCTAATCTTTGTGGTCCAATTCCAGAAGTCATTGGCCCTGACCAGGGTTTCTCAGGGCAAGTCTGACAGCTTGTTTCCCGCAACATAGGCCCTCCCGCTGGACCTGTGCACGGATAGCTTCTTCACAAGCCGGGGGCCGGCCCTCGAGGCTCGGCTGCAGGAAATCCATAGCGCCCCAGCCGAGAGCCTGCGGGCCTGGGTGGCCGCCACGTGGAAGGCTCAGGAAGGCAGAGTGGTCTCCATCGTCAGCTGGGACCGCTTCACCTCCCTTCAGCAGGCTCAGGTAAAGATTTGCAGGCAGGCACACACACACACACACCCCCACACACAGAGGTGGATGTGTCTGTGCATTTCTACATGCGTGTGCAAAGTTGTGTGTGTGCTGAAGACCTCGGCATAAGACACACCCCCATTATGCCTTCTCCCCACTTAGCTAATAGCTCCTCTCTTGCTTGGCCTGTGACCCCGGCAGAGACCACCCCTGGGACTGCTGGCCTCAAAAGTCCCTGCTGTCATATGCCTCTGTGGTGACTCAGAAGCCCCTCTCCCTCAGCTGCTGTCTAGAGTTTGTCCAGCCGCAGAGGGGTATAGACTGACCACAAGACAGCGGCTTCCTGAACTGCCAGTAGGAATTTTAGCCAGTGGTTTTAGAACCCTGGCAGCACCTGTTATCCTTGAAATCCTTAAAAAAAAAATATATATATATATATATTTATATTTATATTTGGGTAGGACAAAGAGAAACTGAGAGGGGACTGGAAGATAGAGGAGGAGAAAGAGAAACACCTGCAGCCCTGCTTCACCATTCATGAAGTTTCCCCACTGCAGGTGTGGGGACCAGGGACTTGAACCTGGGTCCTTGTGCATAAATGGCGATATGCTTGTTCAACTGGTTGAGCCCAGAATCTTTTTCTCATGCTGTGTTGGGGTGTGAACATAGAACTGTGTATGTGGGTGATATGGTTGACCCTCCCCAACTCCAGTGTTTCCCCCCCAAAAAAAATTCGTGTTAATGAGAGAGTGGAGGGAGGGAAAGAGAAACCAGAGCAGCACTGACGGGGTTTTGTGGCTGAACTTGGGACCTCACTCTTGAGAGTCCAAGTCTCCATCCTGGTTCTTCCTGTTAAAAAAAAAATATATATATATATATTGTGGGGCCAAAAGGCGATGGCACACCTGCTTGAATGCATGTATCACCGTGAACAAGGACTGGGTTCAAGTCTCAAGTCCCCACCTGCAGGGGGGGAGCTTCGTGAGCAGTGAATCAGTGCTGTAGCTGTCTCTTCCTCTTGCAATTTTTCTCTGTCCTATCAAATATATACATTCTATTCTTTGAAAGACCCCAGGGCACTACAACACCATCTGAGTGGCTCCCTGTTTTCATTCTTGGTGCTCCCATATGGTGCTGGGGCTCTAAGCCAGGGCCTTCCATGTGGTGGGTTTCACCCACCGAGCCACCTCCTGAACTCAGGGATTCATTGGTGCTGAATTGCACCCGGAGCTTCTCTATCTTCTAACCTGGGAGGACGTCAGGGTCTTGGTCACAGTGTGCTGGCTAACTGCTTTTGTATTCCCTGCTCAGGATCTTGTTTCCTGCGTGGGGGGCCCCATCCTCAGCGGTGTGTGCAGGCGCCTGGCCATGGACTTCCGACACTGCCGAGGGGGACTCCCCGACCTGGTGGTGTGGGACTCTCAGGCTCATCGTTTTAAGGTAAATTTCAGCCAACAGGGAAAGTCATACTTGGAATTTGGTGGTAGTCTAGTTAAAGCTATGATCTTAGGCCTATCTTTATTTTTTAATTTACTTTATTTGGTAGAATAGAGACATTGAGAGGGAAGGGGGATAGAAAGAAAGAGAAGGTAAATAGAAGAAGGGGGCCGGGCAGTATCGCACTGGGTTAAGCACACATGGTACAAAGGGCAAGGACTGGTGTAAGGATCCCAGTGTGAGCCTCTGGCTCCCCACCTGCAGAGGGGTCACTTCACAAGCGGTAAAGCTGGTCTTCAGGTGTCTTTCTCTCCCCCTCTCTCTCAGTCTTTCTCTGTCCTACCCAACAACAGCAGCAGTAATAACAAGGACAACAAAAATGGGAAAAGTGGCCTCCAGGAGCAGTGAATTTGTAGGGCAGGCACCGAGCCCCAGCAATAACCCTGGAGGCAAAGAAAAAATGAATAAAAAAGGAGAGAGAGAGAGAGAGAGAGACCTGCAATACTACACCACTTGTGAAGCTTTCCCCCATAGGTAGAGACTGGGGGCTTGAACCTGGGTCCTTGTGCACTGTAATGAATGTCCTCAATCAGGAGTGCCACCACCTGGCCCCCTTTATCTATTATTGAGAAAGAACTAGCAGAATACTGTGGCACAGGTGATGCCAGGGATCAAACTTTGGATCTCATGCTTGTGAGTCCAACACTTTATCCACCCAGGCACCTCCTGGGCAATAGTATGCATAATTTTTACAAATTATCTTCCAGCTGGTGGAAGTCAAAGGTCCCAGTGATCGTCTCTCACATAAGCAAATGATTTGGTTGGATGAACTGCAGAAGCTGGGGGCTGAAGTAGAAGTCTGCCATGTGGTTGCTGTTGGAGCTAAGAGCAAAGGTCTTAACTGAGTTAAGGAATTGTGTCTCTGGTCATATATGGCAAAAGCATCCTTGCCTTTTTTTTTTTTTCCTGTCAGTAATAAACTGGATTGTTTGACGACTCATCGCTGTACCATGTCTGTACATCATAAAGCTTGGTATTGTCCGGAATACATTCATTCATCCGTTCCACAAACAGGTAATAAATTCTGAAGGTCAGAACCTTGGTGGTAGTTTTAGGAGGTAGGTGTCTGTAATTCAAGTCTAAATTAGAGTTTTTAAAAAGAGATTGAAATGAGGATAGGCGGTGATGCACCCAGTTAGCACTTACAGTTCTAAGCATAAGGACCTCACCTGCAGGGGGACACTTCACAAGTGGTGAAGTGGGTCTGCAGGTGTCTGTTTTTCTCTCTCCCTCTTTATCTCCCTTCCCCTCTCAGTGACTCTGTCCTTTCCAATAAATGGAAACAAATGGCCTCCAGGAGCAGTGGATTCATGGTGTCAGTGGCATGGAGCCCCAGCAATAACCCTGGAGGCAAAAATAAATAAACAGAAACATGTTGACTCAATTTTAAGTATTTTTATAAATGTAGCACGTCAACCTGCCAACGCCCATGTTCAGCGGGGAAGCAATTACAGAAGTCAGACCTTCCACCTTCTGAACCCCATAAAGACCCAGAGTCCATACTCCCAGAGGGATAAAGAATAGGAAAGCTATCAGGGGAGGGGATGGGATATGGAGTTCTGGTGGTGGGAATTGTGTGGAGTTGTACCCCTCTTATCCTATGGTTTTGTCAGTGTTTCCTTTTTATAAATTAAAAATAAAAGTAAAATAAATAAATGTAGCATGTTTCTAATATATACTGGAGACACTGTTGAATCTAAGTTTTTATTTTATCCTTTATGCACTAAACTGTTAAAACATTTCTGACTCATGATCCAAGAAAGGCAATGAAAAATTTAATTTTTTTAGGAATTAAAAATCAAACTCTCATTAAGTTATCTGTTAATACTTGCTTTAATGACCAAAGGAATGAAGTCTGTGAAAGGCAATTGTCCCTTCTTGTCTTTCCCCTTGGGATCATCATTTATAACTAGGTTAGGGATAATTTATAGGATTGGACTAGACTGCTTCGCACCACTGCTGGTATAACCTCAGGATGGGGAAGGGGTAAAAAGGCAGCTTATCAAAACCAAAGGATCAGTTATCAGGAACTGGGAACCTGGTCTTTCACAGACTAGTTCTGGGACACAGGTTTGAGCCTGTGCTACCCACGTACAGAGGAACACTTCACGAGCAGTGGAACAGACCTGCAGGTATCTCTTTCTCTCCATCCCCTCCTCCCCTCTTAATTTCTGTCCTAGCAAATAAAATAGGAAAAACAAAGACCACAAAATGTCTCCTGGGAGTGGGAATTCTTAGTGCCAGTACCGAGCCCCAGCAGGACCCTGGTGGCAATACGTAATTAAGTGAAAAAGAAAAGAATATGGTCCCTTTTTATTTACTTTTCTTCCCATCGCTGGGGTTTTGCCACTCCAGGTCATCTTTTTCAGGAGAGAGAGCTCACAGTGCTGAAGTTTCCCCGTGTAGTGAGGCCTGAGCTTGAACCTGGGCAAAAGCAGGCATACTACCCAGGTGAGCCATTCTGTTGGCCCAGTGCACTGTTAAAAATGCTAATGGTCACTACACCTTGCTTTTGTTTATCCTCTAAAACCAAGGCTTTTGCTTCCTGAAGTCACTGTTCTGGAAGACGATTTCATAATAACTATAAAACACTTTCTGTGAAAATTTTATTTAGCAGTCAAAATTCCCTTCACATTCATTACTTTTGAACAAGATCTGACATCTTCCTCCCCGTCCTGCTATATAACTTGAGTCATCATTTTAGGCACAAAAGGTTTCTGTTTTCTCTCAAAATCAGGTCTGAACTACTTGAGGTTACTGCCAGAGCAAGCAGGTTTTGTTGAAAAAAGAAAAAAAGAACAGTTTTACAGTCTTTGTTAGCACAAGTTAATATACTTTTCTTAAATAAAGTTAGATTTTTGGTTTTAAAGTTGACTTCCACATCATACAATAAAGTTAGACATTGTACATCTTTCATTTTGCTGCTAGCAAATCCAGAGCCATCCTGTCTGCCGGGCACCCACTGGGACAGATCTGTGCAGGGCCTTGGGGGTCACACTCAGGGCTCCTGTCACCACATCCGTTTTGCTGGCAGAGGCCAGGCTGTTCTAGTTGCTTTTCATATTATGCACAATAAACTGTGGCATAATAATCATGACACAACCACTCTCCAGCCAAAATTTTAAAAAGCTATTTTACTACATTTGATTATCATACAAAAATATGCACATTTCCTATTAAAACAGTACTAATAGTACCTAATCTTCTTTTAAACTTGGAAATCAGCAAAATATCAGGTTGTCTGAAAAGTCATGGGACATTTTTATGCAGAAAAATACGTCATGACTTTTTCAACAACCCAGTAGTTACTAAAAACATTAAAATGTGAGGGGAAAAAATATCATGGAAAGATAAATTATCAGTCTAAAAAAAGAGTGACAAATGTGAAACAACTTGTAACCTTAAAAAAAAAAAAGTTTAGTGGGGGAAAAATTATTATGCTTAAACAGCAGAATATGCTGTGGTATTTTAAGAGGACTGACTGGGCCTGGCTTGCAATCAAGAACTATAAAAGGTTCAGTGGCAGTAATGCTTATTTCAGAAACTGGGAAAAGCCCTTAATTCCTAGGCAATAAGTTGGCAGAAACTTTGGGTTTATGCACAAGAGGGTTTTCTTAAGACACTGTGCAGGAACTTCTGTCCCTCTAAATCCAGAAGCAACATGAAGACAATTTTACAAAAGGCAAATTTTTCAAATACAAACAGCTACTAAGTACATATAAAGGTACAACACTTCTTAAGAAGCCTGTTTCAGAGAAGGACGTAAGCTACACAAGACGCCTTAATGTAAAATACTTTTTTAAAGTTGAATGTGGCAGTGTTAAATAGCCAAATGGCTATTTAAGTGTCAAGGTTAGCCCTAGTGGGCGCTGCCATGAGAAGCTTAAGCTTTGACACCCCCCACCCCACCCCACCCCCAGTTTTAGCAAAGCGCTTGGCACACAATGTGAGGACATATCACACTGTTTACTAAAATGGCAGCATTTGAGAGATTATTTTTTCCGTTCTCTATCCCCAAGACTTCAGAACTTTGAGGGAGAAAGGGCACCTGTGACTTTATGACATCATCAGCTATACTCCAGAGTGCCCATGACAGCTCCCAGGGGAGACAGCAGTGGCTTTGGGGCAGATGGCACTCACACACACACACCCACTTCCTGTGGCAGTGGTGGCTTTGGGGAGGGATGGGAATGTGGTTCTGGGGATTCATGGCATTTAACACCATAACTGTAAAAACAAATCATTATTCATCCTGTGTTCTCTGTCTCTTAATGTCAAAGGCACTTTTACGTTTAATTGTATTATCTATAGCAAATTCAAAGTTTAACAGTGCATATATCATTTTAAAGTTAGTCCCCATGAAGCTACAAGCCAGCTCCTAATTTTAAAGCACAGTGATCTCAAGTTCCCCTCCCCCCCCCCCCAAAAAAAAAAGTGTTCCAAAAGAAGTAATGGCCTTGGAACCCCTGGTGAGTCAAAATAGAGATGACAGAAAGTGACTAGAAAAACACAGGAACACCTACTGCCTGTTGGGGGGCTTTACTGGATGCTTCTTGGACATAAACTCCATTTCTGACATCTGTTCCTTTGGGTTGCTAATCTAGTTAGTCTTGAGTAGGTGGCAGGGAAAATGGACGCAGACAAAACTGGTGTGATACATCTGGTTCCTTTGATTATACTTACTAGGAAGGAGGGACAGGGACGGCTGCCTGTTGAGTCAATTAAGAGTGAGCCAGACCTAAAATGACAAAGTAGACATAAAAACAAACATAAAAAGATCTAGGCATATCTTTAAAAAAAAAAAAAGTATGATTGATTCAACATGTTTTTAAATATTAGTGCAAATGCCAACTGTTGTTCTTAGTATAAAATCACTAGGGCTTCGAAGACCCAGGTTAGCAATTTTAGCTCAGAGGAAGAGTCTGTGGCTTCCCTGGACATGTGCTGCTAGTCCTCGTTAGCTAGTGTCTCAGTAGATAACCATATCTTGGGCCCACTCAAAAATTTGCTTAGTGGTGTCCCTAAAATGCTTCGCTTACAGAGATTGCCTACAGGAGAAAATGGGAAGGAGGAGGAGAGGAACTCCGGTGTCCCTGAGGTACTGTGCGGGTGAGGGCCACTGGCTTGGAAGTACATCCTGCTCTGGTCCCGCTCTGCAGAGCAGGGCCCCCCGGGACTGGCCCTTGGCTGCCGCAGCGTCCTACTGAGCATGTCCACCTCATCGGCCAGCAGGGAGAGTTTGTGGAAGGCGGTGATGAAGCCCCCCAGGTTGATCTGGGCTTCGGGGACCCAGCGGAAGTAGCACAGTTTCCACAGTTTTATGTGTGTCGCTGACAGATGTGGCAGAAGGATACCGTGCAGGTCAACAGGCTTGGAAAACCATTCTTGGAAGTACTCCTCCATTCCACTGTTCTGGTTTTTGGCTGGCTGAGGAGGCTTTGGCCTTATTTTTAATATTAATGAATTTCTCCTTGGAAGTAATTGTTGGTCACTGATGATTCCATTCTTGAAGGGAACTGGCATTCCTCTGAGCGTGGAGCTGTAGCTTTTCTGTACCGGAGAGAGATTTCAGCATTATTTTCCTGGAGTCAGTCTCTCCACCTCTCTCCCTCTCCCTCTAAGACAGTAATAGTACAATAGCTAGTATAAACTGAAAATCTGGTGGGGTTTCAGTCTTCAGAAGCATGCTTCCATTACAAGATTTATTCCATTTCTCCTCCACTGGACTTTCAGATTGTTAGGCCTTGACTCCTGAGCTATTAAAAGGGTGGGAAGGTGATGCACCCTTCCTTTTGCTTTGCTGGAATTTTTTCTTCCTCCCCTCTCCTCTCTTCTCCTTCCCTCCCCTCCCCTCTCCTCCCTTCCTTTTCTTTCCCCTCCCCTTTCCCTCTCTTAAGATTATATTTATTAACACAAGATAGAGAGGGAGAGCGAGAACTAAAGCGTTACTCTGGCACATGGGGTGCCAAGGATTGAACTCCGGACTCCATGCTCCCAAGTCCAGTTGCCTACTCACTTAAGACTTCTCAGAGGGAGAACTGAGAGCTGCCTGGTTCTGAAAGAACAGCCAGATTTCTGCATGAGTTTAAAGAAAAGGGCTTCCAGGCTCATGAGTCACTACTCGCTGATTCTCACTAGCTAACTGTCAAGATGAAGTCATTTCAGTTAGAAAGTGAATGACCCCTTAAAATGCAGGCTGGGTCCTGAAATTAGTGCAGCCTAGAATGTTCCTAACCATGACCACAGAACGTGTGCTCAGACCTACAGGGATGCATAGGTTACACAGGCTCTTGTGATGAATATGGCCCCCAGACCAAATGGATGGGGTTTACAGTTAACAATATTCATATACTTTTCCTATATTTGGAAGCTACTTTCTTCCCTAATCCATCTTTCTGGTCTTATTTCAAACTCTGACACCATCTCCCCAGACAATTCCTTTGGTCCATCTCCATGTTAGCTGTCAGACTCAGGCAGAAATTAGTCAAGTCATGGGCCCCTTGGATTACACTCAAAATTAGACCTACTAGATTTTTCTAAAACGGAGACCCCAAATCTCATCTGCTATGTTGTTGCCTTTAGGTTCCTATTATTAAACAATTTGTTCTGCTTTATATCTTAATGCTTTTTCAGCCACCTAGTTGCAAATGCTACCATGACATCAACCTGACTTCTCTGGGAAGACAACCTCCCCAATGAGTCCTAGAACCCCACCTCCCCAGATCCCTGCCCCACTAGGGAAAGACAGAAACAGGCTGGGGATATGGATCCACCTGCCAACGCCTGTGTCCACTGGAGAAGCAATTACCTCCCACCCCATAAGCAATTACCTTCTGCACCCCATAATGAATGATCTTGGGTCCATGCTCCCAGAGGGATAAAGAATAGGAAAGCTTTCAAGGGAGGGAATGGAATACAGAGCTCTGTATTGGTGGGAACTGTGTGGAATTGTACCCCTCTTATCTTATGGTCTTGTCAATATTATAAATAAATTTTTAAGAAAAGCATGCTAGTGCACGCTGGCAGTGTTGACATGGGAAGTGACTTCATTTTTAAGTAATGTGAATCAAGCGTTGGCCTCTCAGGCATGAGGTTCCAAGTTTGGCCCCCAGCTTCACATGTGATGGGAGTGATGCTCTGGTTCTTTTCTCATTCACTGTCCTTCCCCACCTCGTAAATAAATCTTAAAGCTCTCTTTCTTGTGCACACACACATGTAGTTTCTGTGTGCATACCAGATTTTTATTGTTAATACAGGTTTGTAGTTTACCTTTGTCCGTTTGAAAGACTTCACAGAATGGCTCTGTACACAAGGTGTGCTCTTTCCAATGTACATGGGGTTGTGGAACAGGGTGCGATCCTTCGCTGTGAACTGAAGCGACCAGTCCCAAGCTGAGGGGAATTTTAAACCCTTTTCATCACCCAGTTGTATGTTTTTGCTTATAGCAAACTCCTGGAAAATTAAAAAAAAAAAATGTTTGAACATTTGTGAAAAGATGTCAGACTCTTCTTTATTCTGGATGAGTCGCACTGTTCATCATGCAAGTCACATGTGCTAAAGGAGAACACCTCTGATATGCTGGGACCACTGGTACCTTGGGGTGAGAGCAACCTCTCCTGGCTTGTGTGATGCCAGCGAAAAGCACTCTGGACATTGAGTACAGTATCATGAGAAGATCTCATGGAAGTCCGCAACCGTCTGCCATGTGTCAAAGTTATTCTTCTAGTTGCCAGGCTTTACTTTTTAAGCACATGATCACACATTTGAGCAACTACATATAGGAGGTGTGCAATTTGGCAAGCAAATTAACAAAATTATTTGTAGATAGAAACCACTGCCTTTTTTCTTTTTCTCCCTTGAGGAGCCACCCTTCACTTCCCTAGGGGCTCTTAGATGTCTGAAGCAAAGCCCAGGAGTGGGAACCAGTTCCCTGAAGTCTTAGCATGTGGCTGGGACCCTCCCTCCCAGAGGGCCACCTCTGGCTCCAATCGGCTGTTCTTGCCTGGTGATCTGATGTTCCCTCCACAGCAAATTCAAGCTTAGTTGAAAATAAATAAAGAAATAAAGTATTTAAAAAATAGCACTGGTACATGAAAAAGAGTAGGGAGACAATGAACTTTTATCTCTGTATAACAAACTGAGGACATAGCAGAGTCCAGTCAAACAGGTATGAAGAGCTGGTGTTTCTTGGCCTTTGAAGTCCTCTAAGTCCTAAGAGCTGGTGTTTCTTGGCCTTTGGAGTCCTAAGTCCTAAGGTGCCCTGCCCTCCCCCTCTCCCCCCGCACCTATTCCCGGGACCCAGGCTCATGTGCCCAAGTTTCACTCTATAGTCTAACAAGGCTACTGGGGGTCTTGCCTTGTGTCAATTTGAAAGGCTCAAACTGAGTGTGTATATGTGTGTGTTGTGTGTGTGTATGTGTGTGCACACACTCACAAACTAGAGTGTGCAAGGAGTGCAGTGAAGGTGGTGAAAGAAGGAAGCCAAGGGCAAACAGCTCAACTGGCAAAGCCCAGAACTTGCCTGTCTGAGGTTCCTGGCTTGATACCATGTGTAGCAGAATGGTGCTCTGGTGTCTTTCTAACTCTGTATCTCATATGAAACTCTTTCATATATAGTACATAAAAGATAACATTCATATATATATAGTTGAGGGCAGGGAAGCAGCTGTGTGCAGGGCCAGCTCATAATCAAAAGGATCTGAAAGAAGCCATTTAAAAGCCACTGGCATGGGCACAGTACTAGGGGCGCCTGAAATCTCTTGAGAAGCAAAGGATTTGTGTATAGAGAGAAAAATCCACGAAACGCTCCTTTGTACGAGTTCCTCAATTTTGTTTTGCAATAATTTATTTTCAAACTAGAACTTAGGAAAAAGTGGTTAAGACAGTATTAAATTATCTCATGTAAATATGCAGCTATTTTCAATGAGATGTCAATAAAATGTTAAAGAAGGGAAGAGTAGCCGTGGCCACAGAGGGGCTTACTGTGCTCTGCTTCACACGCTGGTGAGGAGAGTTGAAGAGGAAGGTGCCGAAGAGCGAGATGCGGGTGCTGTCGTACAGCACGGCCAGGTAGGTCTCAGAGAACTCAAACGCTGCCGGGTATTGTTCTAACAGCTGCCATGTGGCATCCAAGAACAGCAGAAACAAGGGCGACTGGCAAACAGAGAAAGTGGGGGGGGGCTTTAGTGGCAATCTTCAGTTCACACTCATTCTCACATTTACCTCTGATATGAAGAACAAGGAAGGAAAATTCTAAGTCTGGAGCACTTGGCTCCTGAGTTGAGGCAAGGGTATGCGAATAGGTATCATATCTTTGTAGGGTCTAACTGTTTAAGAAGTTTGTCCGATGGTGATAAATACCACAGTCCTTATTTGCCTAGCAAGGATGTGGAAGTGAAACGGGGGCCAGGTGGTGGCGCACCCATTCAAGCACAAGGATCCAGGTTTGAGCCTCCCACTCGCTACCCACCCCCCTGCAGGGGGGTGGGTGTTTCATGAGTGGTGAAGCAGGTCTGCAGGTGTCTCTCTTTCTCCCTATCTCTGCTCCTCTCTTGAATTTCTCTTTGTCCTAACAAGTAAAATAAAATAGAAAAAATAAAGGGGAAAAGATGGCTGCCAGGAGCATCAGCACCAAGCCCCAGTGATAACCCAGGTGGCAATAAAAAAAAACCCAAACCAACAAAACCAAAAAGAAATGAAACAGTAACTATATGAATGGGCAGAATATATATATGCCTAGTCTGGAGGCAATTCTTCAGAACACTGAAAACAAACAAGTACATGAAAACCAGTATTTTTGTATTAGTATTTTCACCACCAAATATATACTAACCTTTAAAAATACAACAATTTAGATTCTAAACCATCATTTAGACTTGAAATAGGGAAACTAAAATGTACTAAATCTAACACTTAAAAGAGCCAACCCTTCTCTTTTAAAGAAGGGCCATCTCTTCACAGAGTGGTGTAAATTTTATCTTCTGCACTGAATTTAAAGATTGACAGGCTTTGAAGCCTTGGTTACCTCTTTCTCTGATCTCTTCAAGTGGTTGCATCTGTCTAGGAACTGATAGCCTGCCATGACCCACTCCTTCTGTATCAGACTCTGAAATCCAGTAATTGTCCTGAAATAGGGATCCGCCATCACTTGGACAAGAGAAGCGATAACACAGCTTAAGTCTCTTCCTTCCTCCTCTGTTAATAAAATAGGGGGAAAAAAGATTATTGCATTGAACAAAGACTGGTGAAGCAGCTTTGCAGGTCTCTTTCTCCCTATCTCCCTCTTCCTCTTAATTTCTCTCTATCCTATCAAAGAAATTGAATTAATTTTTCAAAAAGGAAAATGTGAAGACTCTGCAAATCTGAGAACTCAGTATGACAAAGGGCCTAACTGGAAAATGGGCCAAAACACTCTATATTTCACCAAGTATGAATCAATGGCAACAAGCAGATCAGGGAAGTGCAAGTGTAAGTTATGGCAAGCTCTGCATATCGTACACACTAGAATGACTAGGATCCTGAAGACAGGCAACAGCGCTGCTGATGATATGGCAAACTATCGTGAAACGCTACTGGGGGGGAAGGAGGGGGGGAGATGCTGCATGAATGAACTAAAAAAAAAATCACACCTAAGTGAAAGGTGCCCAGGGCGAGGGATCAGATGTTACAACTACTTTCTGTATGCAATATGCAGGTAAAGCAAACCTAGACACTGAAAGCAAACTGACTGAGCTGGCTGTACAAGCAGTTTTCCGGGAAAGATAGAACATTTCTATAGTTACTAAAAATTACTGAACTGGATCTGTAGAATGGGAGGGTTTTTTTTTTTTACTGATTTTTTTAATTATTAGTGATTTAATGTTGAATTACAAAATGGTTTTTATTTTCTACAAAAAAAATAAAGTTTCAGGGTAGGGTGGGGGTAAGGTCTCTTTGCATATGCAAAGAGACTCCGATGCCTGAGGCTGGTAAGTTCTATCCAAAAAGATCTGTGTACACATTATGTTCTTAGCAGCACAATTTGTAATAGCCAAAACCTGGAAGCAACCCAGGTGTCCAACAACAGATAAGTGGCTGAGCAAGTTGTGGTATATATACACAATGGAATACTACTCCTGTAAAAAATGGTGACTTCACCGTTTTCAGCCGATCTTGGATGGACCTTGAAAAATTCATGTTAAGTGAAATAAGTCAGAAACAGAAGAATGAATATGGGATGATCTCACTCTCAGGCAGAAGTTGAAAAACAAGATCAGAAGAGAAAACACAAGTAGAACCTGAACTGGAATTGGTGTATTGCACCAAAGTAAAAGACTCTGGAGTGGGTGGGTAGGGAGAATATAGATCCAAGAAGGATGACAGAGGACCTAGTGGGGGTTGTGTTGTTATATGGGAAATGGGAATGTTATGCATGTACAAACTATTGTATTTATTGTTGAATGTAAAACATTAATTCCCCAATAATAAAAAAAATAAAGTTATCAGGAGGGGATGGGATACGGAGGTCTGGTGGTGGCAATTATGCGAAATTGTACCTCTCTTATCCTATGGTTTTGTCAATGTTTTCTTTTTATAAATAAAAATTTTTTTAAAAAGCTGATAAGTTTTAGTAAGTTTAGTACAGCCATATACACAACCATATACTACACATTGTGAATATATTAAAAAGTTTGCTTATCCTTTTGGTGGTGGGAGTGGTTGTTTATGTACAATCCTATTGAAGTGTAAACATATAAACCACTATCTAGTTAATATGAGAGGCGAAAAATTGATCTTATGTCTAGAACTTCTTAAAACACAGACTGAGTCTTTTTAATACATAGGCTGTCTTTGATATGTTCTCTCTCCCAAAAGCCTAGACCAGGGAGAACAGAAGCAACTGGTAGTACAGCTATATACAAGATGCTGGGTATTATACCCTAAACCCTATCAAAGGGACTTTTCAAAGTTAATCCTATCACCAAATAATGTGACGATAACAATAACTATCCATTGTCTTCTTGAACCCTAAGACAACAGGAACCTCACATTTCCACTATAGAGCCTATATTTCCCCCAGTCCTGGAACCTTAGGGTGGGACCCACTTTTCTGCATGCTGCTCTCAATTCAAATCAAATAATATTGCATCAGCGGATCGCAACCTAATCAACGCAAGGAGTGCCACCCCAACATGCTTCACTTCAGACTGTGACCAGAGACTTCAGGTGTGGAATGATAACCCTTCAGCTTCATCACTCGGGTGAGACCTTTCCTTTCATAGTATTCTCTAATTCCATTCTAGGTGTTCCACTCCCAATAAAGTCCCCAAACCTAGGTATAGTCCAAGTCCCCTGAGATAGAGCATAGGGTCACATGTGCCCATAAACTAGGGGAAAAATATATACCTGAAAGCAGAAGTACACAAGAGCATGCAGGGAATACCCCCCAACACTTCATCTACACTATTCCAGGCGTTAGGTCCATGATTGTTCAACAATTTGTTTGGCTTTGCATGTTAACTCTCTTTTCAGCCACCAGGTTCCGGATGCCAGCAAGATGCTGACCAGACTTCCCTGGAGAGACGACCCCATCAATGTGTCCTGGAGCTCCGCTTCCTCAGAGCCCCACCCTACTATGGAAAGAGAGAGGCAGGCTGGGAGTATGGATCGACCAGTCAACACCCATGTTCAGCGGGGAAGCAATTACAGAAGCCAGACCTTCCACCCTCTGCAACCCACAATGACCCTGGATCCATACTCCCAGAAGGATAGAGAATGGGAAGGCTATCAGGGGAGGGGATGGGATATGGAGATTGGGTTATGGGAATTGTGTGGAATTGTACCCCTCTTATTCTATGGTTTTGTTAATGTCTCCTTTCTTAAATAAAAAAGAGGAAAAAAAAAAGGTTGCTTATCAAACTTCATATATGCCACTAAGCTATAATTTCATGTATACTTATCCTGTTTAATCAAAAGTTTATTTCTCTCTCTCTCTCTCTCTCTTTTTCTATCAGAGCAATGATAAACTCTGGCTGAAAGTAGTGCAAGGAGATTGAACCTGGGTTTTTGGAGCCTCAGGCATGAGAGTCTCTTTACATAACCATTAAGATATCTATCCCATCTTTTTTTTTTTTTAACTGTAGCTTATCCCTATCAAACACTAAAGAAAATTCATACTACTATCTCAGTTAATTTCTCTACACCAAACTACTTCTTCAGAGACACAATTTGTCAACAGCATAACCCACAGACATTTAAATTAGAATTTGAATCAATCAGACAAGACAGCAAGGCTAGAAAAAAAAAAAGATGTTATGTCAAGATGAGGATTTTGCATAAATTCTTAAGTGCTATGATCCACCCTTTCGAAAAAGGAGGATTTAGTATAGGACAAAATATTGGGCTCTTCTCTGTTCTAGTTGCCAACTTTGTGCATCACTTGAATGATAAGTGAAATCTGAAGTACATTTGGCGGGATTTTAGTAAATAAGAGGTAGTTAAGATAAATGTAATTTACACAAATGTGGACAATCATCAAGTTTGCCAGCCTGGGGATCAGTATTGGATTTCAGGGATGAATTACCTTGTAAGACAACTGAAAGACGCCTGCTTTCTAGAACATACACAAGTTCTGCTGAATGTTTAAGGAATGTCCTGAAATGAGAGAAAAAAAAAAAAAGATTTTAAAAAAGTTTCCACTACTGTTTTTTTTTTTTTTTGCTTCCAAGATTATCTCTGGGGCTCGGTGCCTGTACTACGAATCCTCTGCTCCTGGAGGCCATTTTTTCCCTTTTGTTGCCTTTATTGTTGTTGGATAGCTCTGAGATAAACTGAGAGAGGAGGGGAAGACAGAGGGGGAGTGAAAGATAGACACCTGCAGACCTGCTTTGCTGCTTGCAAAGTGACACCCCCCCGCCCCCCGCAGGTGGGGATCCAGGGGCTTGAACCGGGATTCTTATGCCGGTCCTTGTACTTTGCACCATGTGCACTTACACTGTTGTGCTACCACCCAGCCCCCTACAAGTATTTTCTAAAGTACTTGAAGTCCAGTACATCTTATATTTTGTTAAACATGTCTGTATTCTCAATAACCTTTATGAATTTCTCCAGTGGTTACATCATTTTCAACAAAATACATATTTATTTATTTATTTATTTTGAAGATTTATTTATTGGCAGGAGAGAGCAGCACAGTACTGCTCTGGTACATGTGCTGTGGGGGATCAAATTTGGGACCTCAAGCTTTTTAAGTCCATCGCTCTAGCCACTATACTACCTCCCGGGTCACTACATTTACTTATTTATTTTTTTGTAACAGTGGAAATCCACTAACTTTTTATTTTTTTAAAAAAAAAGGAGGAGGAGAAGCAGGAGGAGATGGGGAGGGGCTGAATTATATGACATTCTTGAAATCACTCAACTACAAAGATGGGAGATTAGCCAGGAGGCAGAGTGGGGTGGGTATAAGGAGGGTGAAACATTAAGGGTACAGGAAGGGGCCTGTGGTTCTGGTTACTCAAATCTACACATATGATTACCCTACAGAGAAACACACACATGCACTCACGCATGCAGAGAGGAGTCTTGTAAACTACAGAAATCTAGCAAGACCTGTAAACTGAACCACTGCTAGTCCTGGTTTTGATATCACAGTCTTATTTATGCAATATGTTACAGACAGAGAGAGCTAGGTGTATGTCTGTGGTTCTCTACACCTTCTGTGTAGCTGTAATTATTTTAAAATGAGGGGAAAAAAAGGGAAATAGTTATACAAACCGTATATATTCTAACCACCGAGTATTTTCCAATGAAGATAACCATTTATCTTCAGTTTCTTCAAAAGGCTCTGTAGTGACAATAATTATATACAGATGGAATTATTTTCATGCGTACACTTAAACTTAATCTTACATGGTCATTATTAGTGAAGTGTCAAGCATTTTCACTTGATAGCACTAGGCTGTCAGAAAAGTCATGATCTACTGTTTGTAGGTTTTTTTCTGGGCAAAAAAGTGTCATGACTTTCCTAACAACCCAAGATAAACATTTAAGATGTGTTACGACTGTACACATAAGCAGCATGCCCCTGGACCTCCACTTTCTCTGTGGCTCCTCCAGGGAAATCTCATCGAATCTCAACACCTCATAAAGGTTCAGGATTCCCGTGGTCTGGCAGATGGTGCAGAGGCTACATCACTGGACTTAAAAGCATGAGATCCTGAGTTAGATCCTTGCGATGTATTTGGAGTGATGTTTTGGTTCTATTTCTCTCTTTAAGTAAATCATAAAATTCTCTCTTTAAATCTTAAAAACAACAACAACAACAACAAACCCTTGGTGATTTTTGGTCTTTCTGGTCAGCCCCTGCCTTGGTGGTGACCTGCTGCCTTTTCTCACTTTCTCCTGCTGTTGTGGTTGCCGCTGCCCCCGTGAGCGTGGTTTACGTGCCTTTGGCCACTGGCCACCACAGAGATGGGGGGGGGGCACCCTTCCTTGCAGGGCTTTCAGTGTCTCAGCCAGTTGTGTCCTGGTCTTGCACCTCACAAATGCCAAGATACACTCACTTTCAACAGACTGGATAGCTGCTAATCATTCAAGCCACTGACCTTCTCACCGCCACCTACACCTCTTCTTCCAATCCCCCTTCCAGGAAAACACTACTCCAGACTTCCGTCCTAGCTGCTTCTCTTCACTTTCAGGTGACTTAGGGACACTTAGTAAACACCTCAAGGAGGAGCCACTTTATATGGGATGCCTCCCTGTGAGTCATCCCTCCAGGGCACATGGCTTAAAGCACTGGGTGTATGATGCCTACACAGATTATAACAGAGCTCTGTTCAAAATCAACACGTCGTATTTCTCAGAGTATAACTGTTTAGATTAAAATCTTAGAAAGCTTATCTGTTAGTAGCACATGGTTCTACTTGGCAGACACTTATTTTTTAAAAATATTTATTATTGAATAGAGACAGAGAGAAACTGAGAGGGGAGGGAGAGGGAGAGAGACAGAGACACCTACAGCCCTGCTTCTTCACTCTTGAAGCTTCCCCCCTGCAGGTGGGGACCAGGAGCTTGAACCTGGGGCCTTGTGTACTGCAGTGTGTGTGTTCAACCAGGTGCACCACTGCCTGGCCCCTGGGCAGACATTTATTAAAGTGTCACTAAGTGATTAATTCCTTCCCCCTAAAAATGATTTATACATCATTTCCCAAGAGGTTTGGACATTCTGAAACAATAACAATTAGTACAAATATATCAGTGAACTTCTAATATAGTTCTAAGACTTTAAAGGAATATCACGCACCAGGCACCAGTACTCTTATCTCCCACTTGACCATACACACATCTATGTACAAGAAAGAAAGAAACTTACCATTAATGCATAATTGCTTAAGTTTTACAAAAGCCGCTTGTATATCCTGGATATTGGGCAAGGTCTTATCCAAATCTGACTTATACACATCACTTCTTTGAGGGTGACTTTTAGTTACTGCATTGCAAATCCTAGTAAAGACCAAAATCTTTGAGTCATTATTCACTTATTCAGCATTACTATGAGCCCAGAAACTATTCTATAGGCCAGGAAGAAAGTGATGAACCAGATGGGGCAGGTGTCTGCCTTCATCTTGGAGGTCTAAGGAATGAGAAAAACCAGTTTGTGGAGTAGCCCTTGAGTGATGCAACTGAGTGAATGCAGGTGAGTTCAGTTATATGCTCAGAAAAAAGGCTTCTCTAGAACGATACCAAAGTTAAAGCCTAAATGACTAGGAACTGTGTAAGTGTTAAAAAGCAGCGGGGCAGTTAGTGTAAAGGTCCTGGGGTAGACCACAGGCATGGAAATTGGAATAATGAGAGACCAGTGGGGCTATGAGAGGAAGAGGGGAAGAGATGAGGTTTGACAACAAGAGAATCTGTTCTAATTATAAAGAACAGGAAAGGAATCGAAACAATTTTGTTGTGGAGCTGGGGTCTGGCACATGTGTAATTCTTTCCAGCCCCGAAAATAAATAATCCTAGCTTACTAAGTTAAACAGCTGAGACTATGAATGAGTCTGAGCTTTTAAAAATTAACTCATCTAACAGTGTTGCAGTCTCTTCACTTTCAACAGCAATTTTCCTGAGCAGACACTGAATCAGCAGGTAACTTTGTAAAATCAAACGCTTGGGGCATGACATACTGAACAGTTATTTTTTTTTTAAATAAAGATTTATATTTAAAATTTATTCATTTATTAGAGAAAGAGAGAGAATAGACACCAAGCAACACTCTGGCATATTCAGCAGGCAAACTTAAGACCTTCTGCTTGAGAGCCTGATGCTTTTTCTACGGTGTTACTTCCCAGGTCACAGTTAATTTTGAAAACGATTAAGAGGAAAAGAAAATGCACCAGAGAGACGGAGTTGTGTAAACGGCAGTTATCTTCCTCCTCAGTAATCTCTAGGGTCATAGGAAGCTCCCTGACAGCTGTTTCAGCAGATGCGGCACTGTGGGAAGACCTGTAAGTTTTGGTTTTACCACATAACTATGGTCAAGCTCTGAGAAAAGTCTGAATAAATATTCAGTATCATTAAGTAGCACTTTGGGGTTGAACATACAATGGTGTGCCAAAGAGACCCAATCCTTTTACCTCAAGGAGCTTACACTCGAGGAGGAAGGAAGACAAGCGGCGATCAAACTGTAACTCGTATACTTAAATAACAGAAGTAAGTGTTTGAAGAAAAATTGGAGCTCTGTAGGCTGATCTAACTTATAAGGAGAGTGAACAAAGTCTATCATTGCGGACTGGGGCCGGCCCATCCATCCTTAGCCAACCTGGTGGTCCCTGCTCCTGTGAGGTCACCATATTGAGGCACAACTTAGTGTCGATACCTGATTGGCAGAGCACACACAGAGTACGTCACTGCCGCCCAGTAGCTGGGACGGCAGGTGTGTACCACCCCACCGTGTCCGGCAGGAAGACTTTTGTTTGCGCCACCAGGGTTATTACTAGGGCTCAGGGCTGGCACTAAGAATGCACCGCTCCTGGTGGATTCTTTCTCTCACCTTTCTTTCTCTCACCTTTCTTTCTCCCTTTTTCTTTCTCTCATCTTTCTTTCTCCCTTTCTTTGTATTTGATTTGCTAAGACAGAGAGAAATTAAGAGAGGTGGGGGAAGACAGAGAGAGCTAGAGAGACAACTGCAGACCTGTCTCACCGCTTTCTCCCTGCAGGTAGGGAGTGGGGGCTCAAACCTGACTCCTTGTGGTAATGTGTCCACTCAACTAGGTTCACTGCCACCCAGCCCCAAGGCAGCCTATCTTTAAGAAGTGATGTCTGAATTCTTATCTAGAGAATGGACGAGTGCCAAGTGGATGGTGTGGTGAGTGCTCATGGATGAGTCTGCAGAAGGCAGCCCAGGGATAAGGACCAGCATGGACAAACACCAGCATGGACAAACACCGGGAGATGGCCACATCCAGGACAGCTGCAAGTGCAGGGCCTGATACTAGAAGAAATGTGGAAGGAAGAAATGAGGGCCCCTGGCAATATATTGGAGGGATGAAGCTGAGGTGAAAGTCTGTGGGTTTCTGATATTCTGAAAAGTGAGATCACAGATTTGATGATGGGCTTGACGTGGTGCAGGGAACTGGGGGTGGGCAGTGTGTGGAAATGTACCCCTTTTATCCTATGGTCTTCTCAATGTTTCCATTTTATAAAAAAAAAAAAAAAAGAAAAAGAAAGAAACAAAGAAAAAAAATAAAGGCTCCTAGGCTGCTGAGAGCAGGCTGGGATGGGGCATGCTGGTCATAACATGGACTCTGGCTTTGGATATAATGGGTCTGAGTAAATATTTATTCAGACACAATGAGCCTTTGAGATCTTCCATGCGGGAGATGTCAAATAGGCTGATATCCCTAGGTGAACTTATTTAGGAAGGAATGACAGCGTGGGACGAGGAAGTGGCCTTAAAGTCTCTGCAGTGTTTGGAGAGAGGAAGACAGACCAGAGAGGAGGAAGAGGAGTGTTAGAGTAGAGAGGAACAGAGGCTGAGAGCCCACAGGGTTTAGAGAGATCAGTTGGCCACAGTGTTCACTGCTATGAAGCAGATGCTGTGAAAAGGGCTATTACTCCCATGACATGAAGGTTCCTGGTGACATTAGCAGTTTACGGTGGTTAAAAACACTGTTCCAGGGCTGGGCAGTGGCAGAGTCAGTTGAGTCCACACATTACCACGTGCAAGGACCCAGGTTCAAGGCCCCTGCTTCTCATCTATAGTGGTGGTGTGGGTCTATAGGTGTTTACATTTCTCTCCTCTCTACCTCCCCTCCCCTCTCATGTCTCTCTGTATTATCAAATAAAATAAAAATAAAATTTAAAAAAAAGGAAAAAGTGGCCTCCAGGAGGGGTAGATTTGTAGTGCTGGCACCAAGCCCCAGCAATAACCCTGGCAGCACTAAACAAACAAACAAACAAACAAACAAACAAAACAGTATTCCAGTAGCTGCAGACCCAAGCAACACTGAACTACCAGGAAAGTCTAAGCCATCCAAAAGTGTCTCAAGAGGGAACGTTTGATTTATCCAAGTGTTTCAAAGTCTCACTATTTTTTGAAGGTTATGTTAAAGGCAATGCTGCAGCAAGATGGCAGCAATATAAGATCCTCAGCTATATTGATGAACTTTTAATCAGTACAACTTGAACTTAGCTAATCATAATACATCTTTTTTTTTTAATATTTATTTATTCCCTTTTGTTGCCCTTGTTTTATTGTTGTAGTTATTAATGATGTCGTTGCTGGCTAGGAAAGAGAGAAATAGAGCAAGAAGGGAAGACAGTGAGGGAGAGAAAGATAAGACACCTGCAGACCTGCTTTACAGCCTGTGAAGCAACTCCCCTGCAGGTGGGGAGTCAGGGGCTTGAACCGGGATCCTTCCGCAGGTTCTTGTGCTTTGCGCCACCTACGCTTAACCCGCTGCGCTACCGCCGGACTCCCAGTTGTAATATATCTTACTGTGTTCAAATAGGTTACTTCTTACATAGGCTAGAATATGCTAGTTAAGAAGACGCAGCCCATTTCCCAGCTGTTTTCATTGATAGGGCGTGTGCCTCACTTATTTAAGAGAAACACTCAAGTCTGAAGGAGCACTGCTTGTGTCAGTACCTCTGGTCGATCTTCCTCTGCTGCAGAGTGTCCTTGATGAGGGCCATCCGCACAAGAGCGCTGCCATTGGCATGGCTCCAGCACCATAGCTAGGAGAGAAGCAGAGCCTTCACTTAACTGGCTAGCAAAACGGGACATCAGTTTTATTGAAATCCAAACAGACATCACTTACTGGCATCCTTCTTCCAACAAAAGAATGGGAAAAGTTCTTCAGATCTTGGTCTGCTAAAGAACTTGGCACAACAAAGTATTCTGGAAGGCTGGAAGGGGAGAAAACTATAAAGTGAGAGTCCTGTGCTTTTTGCTTCTGGCGAAGTGTGCTCTGTACACCCCTTCATATAAATACATGTGTCCCCACTGAATGTGAACCCAACTTCGCAGCGCATGGTTGGCGAAAGACACTGGCAATCTTGATGTCTCAGTCTCAAAGGTGTGAGGGAGCCAATTATCACAAAACTGATACTCATATCAACTGGAAGATACAAATGGGATACCTGAAATATCTGCAGATCAACTACTAATCACACACATACGCAGTTTCTGAAAAATTGATCTGCCTGGTTCTCTTGACAGGCAGAAGCTAAAGAGATTCCAGATGTGCCAAACCAAACTGAGCCCAGAGATCTACCAACCAGTGTTTGCTCTTCCCTTCTGTTACTTGTTTCTCAGCACATTAACACCAGAGGGCACACTGGCTGCAGAGTTTAAATTCAAGTGGAGATAGAAGATTCAAGTACCAGCCTCAACTGTACTTCCTAGATGCGCCCGGGATGGAATCAACCAGTAACAACTAGCAAAGTTGTGCTCTAAAGCATCGCTTATTGAGAAGAGATACTAAGGATTTCAATGAACTTAAAATCAGACATTCCAGGGGCCGAGGGGGGTAGCTCACTTTACCATTTTCAAGGACGTGGTTTGAAGTCTTTAGCCACCACATGGGAGCCCCTGTGTGGGGGAAGCTTCAAGAGTGGTGGAGCAGTGATGTGGTGTCTCTCCTCTCCCTGTCTCTCCCTGTCTCTCACACTTTATCTGAAAGAGAGAAAGAAAGAGCAAAAGAAAGAGTGGAAGGAGAAAAGAAAGAAAGAGGAGCCTTGAAGGTACAGAGTCCCTTCAAGAGGTTCCAGGTCTATAACCCTGGTGGTAAAATAGTAGTTTGAGAAAAAACAAACAAACAAACAAACAAAAGCACTCCAGCATACCCATTTATACTGAATAGCATTAAACAAATTTTACAACCATTTCTTAGTTCCTTTTGAAGTAGTCTAGGGAACCAGTTCATTATTCGGAAAACTGGGTAAGTAAAGTTCTATTCCCTTTCCTATACTAACTGTATTTCAGGGCACTAAAGAGCTGATGAGAGAAAAGTATGATAGGAAGCAGAAAGAATGATGGATTAGAATATGACCAACAGTCATTCTCAGTGAAATGGTGAGTCAGGGCAAAGACTCGTGTTCCAAATCAAAACTGCTCTTGGTGGTTTAATCTGTCATATAAAAGGGGCATTTAGACTGAGGCTAGATCCAGGGTCACTCAGTATCGCAGAGGGGCCCGGGTTCTGGGTGAAGAAAGAGGAGGCACATGGCACAACAATATTTTGCCTCCAAACCTGAGACCTGGAACCTCTTAAGCAATCTCCATTTTATGGGAAAAAGGAGACAAAGACACACATTCAGAACACCAGTGTAGTGAGCAGATATATCAGAACACAGAACTTGCATTCCTGATCCCCTAGACGTCACAAGTTCAATACCGTCACTTACTATCACAGCCGAGTAGTGCCCTGATCTCTTATTCCACAAACTGAATTAATCTTAAGAAGGGGGGGGGGGGGCTGGGATAGGAGGAAGGAGAAGGAGGGGATCATCATCATCATGGGTGTAATACCAGAAATATCTATAATGCAGAAAATTGTATAGAAAAAAAAAAAAGGCTTGGTTTTGTCCAGAAATGATTTAAGTTAGCAAGGGGTCAGAGCCCTGGGTTCATACTCCCAGAGGGATAAAGAATAGGAACACTATCAGGGGACGAGATGGGATATGGCGTTCTGGTGGTGGGAATTGTGTGGAGTTGTACCCCTTTTATCCTATGGCTTTTGTCAGTCCTTTTTATAAGTAAAAAAAAGGGGGGGGGTCAGAGAAGACTAAACAATACAACTGTCAGAGACATTCACAAAATACAAATGTTAACTAGACTAAGGCACTGGCAAGTCAATTTCTTTCAGTAGACAGAGATAAAAAAGTGATTTTTCAAAAAATATTGATATATTTCTTCTGGATATATAGAAACTGATTTTTAAAAAGAGAGATAAAGAGGGAGAGGGAGAGAGAGAAAGAGTAAGGCAGAGAGACCTACAGTACTGCTTCACCACTCATAAAGCTTCCCCCACCCCCTGCAGGTGGGGACCGAGAGCTGGAACCTGGTCCTTGTGTACTGTAACAGGTGTACTCTAGTGGGTATGGCATTGCTCAGCCTGATACTGTGACTATGTTAAAAAAAAAAAAAAAAGGTACCAATGATAGCAAAGCTTGATTACTACTCATAAAGAGTCACTCCCAGCTCTAGATAACCTGGGTAGAACTGGACTTACCACGTGGATATCATGTAGCCCTCATTAATAGAGCAAACTCTCCACCCGGAAGCACCTGTCCTTTTGATTTCTCTGTCCCAGTCTGAGTACGTTTCAAACAGTGGAGTCTGAGGGCCCTGGCCACCGCCTACAGCACTGCTGCTGCCTCCTCCTCCACCTCCTGAGGGCAGGCCATTAATTCCATTGGCTGTTAAGAAAAAGCAACATTATTTTGCTTTAACCATCACCTTTCCTCCCAATTGCTCTCCTCTTAGCGTTTCTATCACAAACATACTCGGGTGTGGTATCTCTCCCTGCTTCCACCACAGGACAGTCTTATCTTTTCAGCAGCTCTGAGAAAAAGACAACTCTTCCTCTCGCAAAAGAACTCTGTGAGTCTTGTTCTCACCCGCCTCTCCCCAACAACTTTGCTCTTCCTCTCCCTCCACTGGCTTTCTCTCCTCTGCCTTCAGATACAAATGGGTCCTCCCCGTTTTGAAGCCACTTTTATTGGATCACTCTGGATGCCCTGAGATAACTACACCCTGCCCCTATCTCCCACACCTGCGGTTTCACTTTTTGAAGTCAGCCACCAAAATATGGAACACACTTTGAGAGCTCACATTCATATAACTTTTATTGTAGTGTACTGCTACAAATGGTCCATTTTATCATGAGCTATTATGGCTAACTTCTTACAATGCCTTGTTTATAAATGAAATGCTATCATAGGTGTGCATGTAGAAGAAGTGGTGTGTGTTTCATACTCTCCATGATTTCAGGGATCCCTGATGTATGTGTGTGTGTGTGTGTGAGAGAGAGAGAGAGAGAGAGAGAGAGAGAGAGAGAGAGAGAATGTATCCCATGTGGCTAGGAGAAAACCACTATGTAAATCTTCCATCCTTTTACTAACCATGTTACTAAATGAATAAAGTTTGTTGTCCATATTTCTACTACCTTTATTTTCTCCAAAGCTTTCTTTTCTAAAAATTTCAAAATGTTATTTATTCATTGGAAGGAAATAGAGAAATCCAGAAGGAAGGGGGAGGGAGGTAGAGAGATACTTGCAACACTGCCTCACTGCTCCTGAAGCTTTCTCTCCCCCAGGGGAGGACCAGGTGTCTGAATCCAGGTCTTTGCAAGTGGTAACATATATGCTCAACCATGTGCACCACCAGCAGTCAGCCCCTCCAAAGCATTCAACTGTCTTCTATCCCTACTGTTCTACAGAAAATATTCTTCACTCTCCCTCAGTTCCTTTCCCTAAATTTGGGGTAAACCCCAGTCATTCTCATCACACTTTGTTCAGAAAATGAACATATGCATCCATTCACCATTATCTCTTTTCTTAAGCTGCCCTGGTTATTCATTTTTCTTTTTTTATTTAATTTTTCCCCCTTTGTTGCCCTTATTGTCATTGTTGTCATTTCTGTCACTGTTGTTGGATAGGACAGAGAGAAATCGAAAGAGATGGGGAAGACAGAGAGGGGGAGAGAAAGACAGACACCTGAAGACCTGCTTCACTGCTTGTGAAGTGACCCCCCCAACAGGTGAGAAGCCAGGGGCTCGAACCGGGATCCTTCTGCTGGTCCTCGCGTTTTGCGCCATGTGTGCTTAACCCTCTGCACTACGGCCCGGCCTCCTTATTCATTTTTCTAATAGTACCTTCTCAGCCTTTACCTATCACTTATTCCTAAATCGGTGGTCTCCTACTTCTACAGTCAATCTGCCACTGAGAAGTCCACAGGGGTTCTTTGAGCTTCCCCAGAATGTCAGTCTCATGTGGGGGTTCCGGAAAGGGAGATGCTAGACTTGAAGTCACTTAGCAGGGAGAATCACTGTTTTGCACCCACTGCCACAGGAGGACCTGCACAGCGACTGGAGACAAAGCACCTCAGCAGTCCATCAACCCAACCCTGGCAGTCTGGGTGACAGCAGGCACAACTGCTCCTGGCCCACTGTCCCCACTCCAGAGACAAGTTTCCCAGCTAATGTCCCTGACAGGTATTCTGCTACTGTACTGACACCAGTCTGCAGTTTGCGCTTGGCCTGAACTTGGAATCATATTCATTTGCAGCTCAGTCAAGCAAACCTAGATGGCCCTTTGTCTCAAGGAGCCCTCTCATAATTGAGCTGGCCTTGACTCCCATTATGCCCTAGCTCCCATTCTCCCAAGGTCCACAAAAAACAAACAAACAAATAACCTTCTTTGTCCTAGGAACACACCAGCCCTGTTCCCACAATTTACTGATATCTAGTGCAAGACAGGTGTTTTCTGAGAAACTACCACGAGCGAGGCCTGAAAATTTTAAGGTAAGATTCTATCTTCTACATTGAAAGCAACAACAAGAGGGAGGTGGGGAGGCTCAGGCCTAGCCACAGTGCACTCCACAGATTGGGAGGAAAGGTCTCATGACAAGGACACATCTGGCCAGAGTCCTAAGAATTGAGTCCACTGTTGCCAGGTGGTTGGTGAGAAGGAAATGGGTATGCTCTGTCTCTATCAAATAATAATATTTAAAAGATTAAAGAGTTGTGCAGTTTAGAGAATATTCCTATTTGAGAACTAGAATTAAATGCTTTTTAGTGTTCTGAATGACAGACTTTAGAAGCTAGGAGAGAACTAAGCAATACTAGGGCAATACTGGGTCAAGAACTGGCAATATGAGGGTCGAGATGTAATAAGAGACATTGTTTTTTTGTATTTTTTTTTATTCCTGAGCAGGGCTTTAGGTCATTCACAGCACTTTGCACTGTTTGCCATTTTATAGGGTTTGCTTGCTCAAACTCTGTCCACTTCTCGACAACCAGGGCAAAGTCTATTAATGTTCTAGAATTTCTTTAGGGAGAGTCCGTGACAGAACAAGCAGTGGATATACAACCAGGCATTGGAGAATCTAGAAATTCATCAACAAGTCACAACAGCTGACCCGGGGGCCTGGTCTACAAACCAGAGGGGTCAAAGTAACATATTGGCAAAGCTGGTCAGTCTCAGGGAGCTCTGGTTTCCACTGCAAAGGCTTTGGGACATAGCTACTCAGCTGACCAAAGTGAAATTAGATACTGAGACCTCCTTACCTTGACCATCTTTTCTTAAAGTTCAAAAGTCTAATCTTGGACTCTGCTGAGACTCTTTCAGAGTGCTGACTTAATTAGCCCCTAACCACCCATGTTTAGACTGACCTCAAGTAACAACAAAGACAATAAAAAGTGGCCCAATATGAAAAGAAAGTCTATCACTTTGATGATACTGCTGAAATTAAAAGAAGTGTTTTAATTTGGCTGTAAATTACAATGGGCCTCCAGTAATTCTGATGTATGTGGCATTGGCATAACTTAAGAGACGAGAGCATCAACCCTAATAAATGAAGAGCTACAAAGAGGATTTTGAAAGGGTTATGAAACAATCCTTAAAGATTCCTATATTCCCTCAAATGTGTGCTAATAGTTTTCTTTTTTCTTTTTTTGCCACCAGGGTTATTGCTGGGGCTCAGTGCCTGCACTACAAATCCACTGCTTCTGGAGGATATTTTTTCCCCTTTTGTTGACTTTTTAAAAAAATCATTGTTGTGGTTATTATTGTTGTTGTTACTGATGTCCTTGTTGGATAGGACAGAGAGAAATGGAGAGAGGAGGGGAAGACAGAGAGGGGGAGAAAAAGACAGACACCTGCAGACCTGCTTCACCTCCTGTGAAGCGACTCCCCTGCAGGTGGGGAGCCGGGGGCTCGAACCAGGATCCTTACGCCAGTCCTTGCGCTTTGCGCCATGTGCGCTTAACCTGCTGCACTACTGCCTGATCCCCTGCTAACAGTTTTCAAGCAAACACTAAAAGGAAAATCTAATCAGTAAATAAAAAGATTAAAAAAGAAAAAAAAAATAGAGCAGGGGCTGTTGTGTAGCTGGTTGAGTGAACATGTTACAAGTACAAGGACCTGGGTTCAAGTACCTGCAGGGGGAGGCTTCATGAGTAGTGAAGCAGTGCTGAAGTCTCTCTCTCTTTATGAGCAGTGTAGCAGTGCTGAAGTCTTTCTCTCTCTCTCTCTTCATGAGCAGTGAAGCAGTGCTGAAGTCTCTCTTTCTCTCTCCCTCCCTCCCTCCCTCCTTTCCCTCTCAATTCCTGTGTCTCTATCCAATAAATAAATGAATATTTAAAAAAATAAAACAAAATGGGCTAGGGACACACATCCGAGGTATATAAATATATAGCACATGCTCCACAGGTATCTCTGACAACCAAAAATAAACAAACATCATTGAAAACATAATTGTTTTGTTGTTGTTGTTGTTGTTTTTATTGCCACCATGGTTATCACTAGGGCAGCAAGATGAATCTACTACTCCTGGCAGCCATCCCCCCCATTAACTTTTCCTTTCTATTTTACTTGATAGAATAGAGAGAAATTGAGAGCGGAGAGGAGACACACACACAAAGATAGACACATGCAGACCCGCTTCCCTACTCATGAAGCATCCCCTCCTGCATGTGTAGAGTGGGGGCTCAAACCTTGGTTCTCGCACATGGTGACGTGTACACTCCGCCTGGATCCCCAAAACATGCCTTTCTGATGTGAGATTATGCTATCACCTCAAGCTTATGATTTCACCAGTCTGTGATGGAAACGAGCTGGAAACATTGACGCTGCTAATAACTAATTTCATGGGGATATAGGTTCCTTAGCCACGAAGCATAATCTGGCATATTATCACAGTTTTCTAGCAAAGATGAATTTGGACTTTTCAGATATTATTTGCAAAGTAACAAACTGGCTGAGGAAAAACAAAGTCTCTGCACTTCCTTTCATGTTACAAAGGAAACACAACTGCCGTTCTGGTTTGTGCTAGGGCCTCCTGCAGTGTTAGCACAGTGGGGAAAAAAAAAAATCAAAGTCTGTGGATGCTCTCTGTCTTTTTGTGCTTCTAGACCCTCAGACAATGACATGGACATAGCTGAGCCTCACCTTTTCAAAGGTAGTTTCTTTCTTTCTTTTTTTCTTCTTTCCTTTTAAATTTATTTCCTTTTGTTGCCCTTGCTGTTTTATCGTTGTAGTTATTATTGTAGTTATTGATGTCGTTGTTGTTGGATAGGACAGAGAGAAATAGCGAGAGGAGGGGAAGACAGAGAGGAGGGAGAGAAAGACAGACACCTGCAGACCTGCTTCATCGCTTGTGAAGCGATTCCCCTGCAGGTGGGGAGCTGGAGGCTCGAACTGGGATCCTTACGCCGGTCCTTGCGCTTTGTGCCACGTGCGCTTAACCCGCTGCATTACCATCCGACTCCCCAAAGGTGGTTTCTCACTTGTGTGATGTGGACTACAAAAGAAAACCTCAGACTGGCTGCAGCCAGCAAAAAGATGCTTGTCTTAAATAACTGCAGGTGACATCTTCCAACTTTAGATCGTATTTGTGGAAACAGCCTTGTCACCTACCTGCCTGCAAAAAGGACTTCTTTGATCCAGCCAATGAATCAAGGTGTCATCCAGAAGGTCAAGAGCAGATTATAGGGCATTTTTCTCTCACAAATTAATGAATTCTGACTGCAGTGTGTGGAAATTGCAGGCTTCTTTGGATCTTAAAGATGCCGTTTATACTTCTGCAACAGCATGGAAGGACATTAAAGGATGTCACCTTGTGAGGAATTTTAACAAAACTTTGGCCAAGTTGTTATGTTTATAAAGTGCTCGTCAAAGGAAGAGTTTGGAGGATGAATGATAAATAAAAAGTGTCCATGAATACTTTAATTACTCTCAAATTTCATCAATAAACTACCTAAGATTAGAAGAGCTAACTGATGCAAATAAGAAATCTCAGTTAAAGAACTATGGGTTGGATGCAATCACAAATTCGAAGGGACATGGGCACCCCTTTGTTCACAGCTGCAGTATTCACCAAAGCCAAAAACATAGAAGCAGCCAAAATGTCCATCAACAGATGACCGGTTAAGAAATTATGGAATATATATTCCATGGAATACTATTCTGCAATCAAAAAAGATGATGCTGTGTCCTCTGAGACAAAATGAATGGAACTGGAGGTGATTATACTTAGCAAAAAAGTTAAGAGATGGAAGACAACTACTAGATGGTTTCACTCATGTGGCATCTAAAGAACTGACATTAAAAAAAAAAAAAGGAGAATGGACATACATGAACTTAAGGAAGGAAGGAAGGAAGGAAGGAAGGAAGGAAGGAAGGAAGGAAGGAAGGAGGAGAGGAAGGGAGGAAGGGAGGAAGGAAGGAAGGAAGGAAGGAAGGGAGGGAAGGAAGGAAGGGAGGGAAGGAGGGAGGGAGGGAGGAGGGAAAATTTTAAGACCTTGTAAGAACTGTAGTGGTTATCTGTTATCTTTGGGAGGTGGGAGGGTAGGGACACAGAATGTTGGTGGTGGGTGCAGGGTGGAACTATATAATCTTGTAACCTACCATTAATCCTAAGTAGAAAGTGAAAAGAAAAGAAAAGCTATGGGCTGAATACACTGTGGGCCAAGAGATGCCCAGGAGAATGAAGAGAGCTGTGCAAGCACCTGGCGCAGGCATCACTCAATGCATACTGGAGTTTGCTATCTGCTGGGCGCAAGGAGTTACGTCACTGCAGAGATCATGGATCTGTACATACTGGGCTGAGTTGTTTCCACCAAAAAAGGAAAAAAAAACACCAAAAAACAGCAAGAAATGGCCTGTATCATAAAATCAAGTGGGAACCAGAGACTCTTCTGTTACTCCTAAACCTCTTAAACTTTCAATTCAGCTGGTCCCTTCCAAATTTGAGATCTTACTGAGATAACCCTGATGGGCATGGTCTGTAGTATGATGATGAGCCAAAGGGATATATATATCCACCTAACAGTGCAAGATAATATAATGGCAGTCGTGTGCTACAATGCCACTAGACAACTTTGGGGATTGTTGTCATATATATATTTGCCACTGACCAAAACATCATAATATGGCAAATGACAGCATTTTATTTTCAGACAGTAAAGAAACTTATTTTAATTTTTAACCAGAGCACTGCTCAGTTCTGGCTTATAGTAGTATTGGGGACTGAACCCAAAACCTCTGGTGCCTCAGGCATGGAAGCCATGTTGAAAACCACTATGCTGGGAGTCGGGCTGTAGCTCAGCGGGTTAAGCGCAGGTGGTGCAAAGCACAAGGTCGGCATAAGGATCCCGGTTCGAGCCCCTGGCTCCCCACCTGCAGGGGAGTCGCTTCACAAGCGGTGAATCAGGTCAGCAGGTGTCTATCTTTCTCTGCCCCTCTGTCTTCCCCTCCTCTCTCCATTTCTCTCTGTCCTATCTAACAATGACAACATCAATAACAATAATAACTACAACAACAACGAAAAACAACAAGGACAACAAAAGAGAAAATAAATAAATAAAATATAAAAAAAAAAAGAAAACCACTATGCTATCTCCCCAGGCCTAAACTTCCTTTATATTAAGAAATACAACTAAAAACTAACAGTATTGCCTCAGACGAAGATAATTAGAAAGAAATGTCCAATTTGAATTAGAAAAATTAATCTACAAACACACCATCACTCACTTTCTGCAAATATATACCACAAGATAAAGCAGCTCACTCAGTAAAGCGTGAGTATCACTTTCCATCTCTATAGTGGGGATAAGCATCATTAACGTACAGAAACATGCTTATGTCAGATGAATCTACAGATGTTGTGTGTTATTCCTACACTTCAATGTAGTAACAAAATAATCATCCTGGAATATACTGTTATTTACAGGCTACTTAAATTACTACTATGCTTTGAGAAAAGGAAGTATCTTTTACTGTAATGAACAATTTGTAAGATCTTCTTTAATATCATGCAAGAGTAAGCAGATCAGAAATATATAACTGATCTGTGTTTAAAAATGGGAGAGTTCAGTATGTAAATCAAGGTGAAATCACTGACTTACAAGGAGGTTAGCATGAAACATACCCTCTGGCTCCTCCTCGATCCTTTCCTAAGATTTAAAAATAGGCTGATTAAAATGACTTTTATGCATAAAAAAATTACACGATGTGTTTTCATGTGGTGATACTGCTGACAAAGACATGTGGGCAGAACTATTTTACTTTTATAAAAACTGTCTAGAATGTACCTGTCCTTTGGATTAATGCTCAACTTCCTTCATTTTATGACATTTTTCTCATTTTTTGCTCTGCGAAGATGGGGCTTCATGCATGTGCAATCTTACCACCCTTGGGCTGCCTTTTCCGTCCAGACAAACAGAAAGGGAGAGATGCCAGAGATTCTCCTTGTGTCATGGCACTCCCACGTGGTGTTGGAGTCTGTGTCAATGGCAAGGCATGTGCCCTACATAGTAAACAATCTCTCCGCCATCTTTACCAATGTTACTCAGAAGTAGAAAGTCATTACTTTGAAAATCTCAATATGGCCCACTAAAAAATTTAATCACTACCAGCTTTTACATGAAACTAACTGTTAGTTTGGGGGTGGGAGGAGTGTTTCAACTGCCTTTTAGGTTTTTTATTTGGGGGGGGGGTGGCCAGTTTTCTTAAAAGACCAGTTTACTTTCCTTCAAGCTACCAGTTAGAAAAAAATGAGGTGTGTGTGTGTGTGTGTGTGTGTGTGTGTGTGTGAGAGAGAGAGAGAGAGAGAGAGAGAGAGTGTGTGTGTTATGTCTGGGGATGGGGGTAGGAGTGTCCTTTCATCACAAAATATAGTTTTGACTGCAGGTGAAGTACTTAACATGATTCTTACTTGAACCTATGTTAGTTACTAGTGGTAACTAACCTTCCTGTCACCTTTTAAGAACTAGTCTGACAAAGACTATCTTTTCTTTCTAGCATGTAGCTCGTACTTCTCTAATAGTTATGAAGTTAATAATTCTACACTCATTAAAGTTGGTGTTTTTTAGAAACATAAAAGAGTATAAGTTACACAATGTAAAAGTTAGTTACAATATTTAATTTTTTTCATATTTACCTGTATTGTGGTATTTTTTTCCAACATATTCAAATGCAAAGAGTAGCTGGAGGTCTGTTGGCTGGGAATAATGAGCTATTGCAAGGCATACCTAGGAAAAATTCTACATTTAGAATTGGATTTTAACACAGTTAATGAAATGTACATTAAGGCCTTGACTACTGAGGGGGTTATCATTTTGGGACAGAGACTACAGGTAACTTATTTATGTGTTCTTCTGTTGACTGAGATTATGAAAAAGCTCCTTTAAGCCAGGTGTGCCCATCGTTGTTATACCCAACACTGTTCACTCTCTAGATACTGCATATGGCAAGTACTCAGTGTTTGTTCAGTTCAAGTTTAATTGGCAAGTGATTCTGTTCAAATAACTGATACCTGAGAACTAAAGAAGCATTCTCTATAATGGAAATGCGTGACATGTCTACTTGTAAAACAAAGAGAAAAGAAGTCATTTGGGGTGGGCTATAATAATTTAATACCAGAGATTTGGAAGATGTCATGGGGAACAGGCAATGTCAATGTTCATACTTCTGAGGTTAAAAGAAAAAAGTTACAAACAAACAAAAGATTGTGAGTTTGGATAATTATGCATAATGTATCAGGAGAAAGAAAAAGAAAGCAGTAGTAAATCTGTTTCTTTTTTTTTTTTTTAAGTTAAACTGGGGGCATGGAGACAGCTCACCTGGTAAAGCACACACTTTATTAGGTGTGAGGACCCAAGTTCAATGGGTACCATGCAAAGGAAAGCTTGAAGAGTGGCAGAGCTGTGCTCTGAGGTCTTCTCTCTACCTCCACAGTCCTCTCCCTCCCCCCTGTATCTGGAAAAGTGCCAGGAGTGAAGGAGTCAGGCAGGCATAAAACCTAGGCAGTAGGGGTAGGCGAAAACTAACAAAAGAAAGAAGCATGATCAGACACATACATCAAAAGTGAGCAAAAAAATCCAACAGTCCATGGGTGGCTAAAGTGGGAAATCAGCACACTGTTTAAAGCAGACTGGTAAGGAGACTGGTTTTGGTGGGAAAAGTGAGGGTCTTCCAAGCAAACAGATCAGGGCTTGAGTCCCAGCTCTAGCAAGGTCGTGTTATGCAACTGGTCTGAAGGCAGTGCATCTCTGTGAGCCTCAGTGTTCTGTAAAATGGACAGTCAGTAAGATGGACACAACACTTAGAGTTGTCAAAAGGAATAAGACACTTAACACATGCCTGCCTTTGGGAGAAGCTCCATACCTGGCAATAATAGTTTTTATCATTCTTAACTGCTGCTGGGCAAAATGAAGGGTGATATTCTTTCTTTCTTTTTTTTTTTTTTAATTTTTTCATATTTATTTATTTTCCCTTTTGTTGCCCTTGTTTATTTATTTTTTATTGTTGTTGTAGTTATTATTGTTGTTATTGATGTCCTTATTGTTGTTAGATAGGACAGATAAAAATGGAGAGAGGAGGGGAAGACAGAGAGGGGGAGAGAAAGATACTTGCAGACCTGCTTTACCGCCTGTGAAGCAACTCCCCTGCAGGTGGGGAGCCAGGGGCTGGAACCGGGATCCTTAAGCCGGCCCTTGCACTTTGCGCCATATGCACTTAACCTGCTGCACTACCGCCCGACTCCCAAAGGGTGATATTCTATGCTAACAAAACCCTGAACTAAACTGGGAGAAAAGAGCCTTAAATAAGCAAAGAAATATATTTCAGATACATACAAGGAAAGAATACTAGACGACCTCACTTTAAAAGATTACATATTGTTCAGACAGAAAAGCATTAAGCCAGAATGATGCACTTTTGACCATAAGCAAGCAAGACATGTTCAGGTTGCTATTCCATGTCAAGTGAGTGGTACTTGGGCTGAGTGGGCTGATGCAGAGTCTATTAACTGGTAAGTAAGCCCCAGGTTTCTTGTTTGAAAAAAATATTTTAAGAAGTGCTCTATAGAGTTAATGTTTCCTGTTACTAATTATACAACCAATGAGACAGAGATAACATCTGCATCAGTTATTACCACAACAAGCAACAAAAGTGTCTTGAAACTTATAGAAAAATCCTGATTTTTCTCAGCTTGCAGGAGAGGGACTGTACCTTCATATAGCTTTCTACAAAAGTCTCCCTGAGAAAGCTTTGATTCTGAGAATTTTCCAGTCTGCTTCCTAGCTTGCCCAACAGTCTTTCTAAAGCACTTCTAGCAGTGAACTCTGCCCTTTGTTTTATTTTTTAAATCTTTTAATTTGTTTATGATTAGATAGAAAGAGAGAGAAACTGAGAGGGGATGGGAAGATAGGGAGGGAAAGAGACAGAGAGACAAACCAAGCTTTGCCCCTGCAGATGGGAACCAGGGGCTTGAACCTGGGTCCTTGCACATTGTAATGTGTGCCCTTAAACAGGTGCACCATAGCCTAACCCCGGAAGTCTGCCTGCCTTTTAAAAAGTCCTCTTCACTTCCCGGTCCTCTGAACACAATGCTGCAAGATTTGCTGCAGCTTCCTCAAGCCTGTTGTTTATTTCTACCCATCTTTCCTGTGCTGTCACAAGCCACATCCTCACTCCTCTTGTCATCTTGGGGGGGGGGGGGTCTCCTCACATTCTACAATCAATGCAACAGCATTAAGAATTCTCTTCTGAAGGCGAATGTACTCTCTGGAGAATCTGTGATGGATGCCAGACAGAGGCATAATGAGTTGAATCTTTTTACTCATCTGTCACAGAGCTGACTCTCAGCTATAGATGTCTCTTATTTTCCCCACATTCCCTCAGCAGTGTCCAGTCAGAGAAAAACCCGTGTCCACAGATTCTGACTAGTCCCAGCCATCTCTCCTCCCACCTTCTACTCAAGAGATAATTTCCTTTCATTCAGTCAGTTACACATTCTTGGAAATTGTCATCTCTGCTCAATTCTGCCCTTCACAAGCCTTCTGAGACAGAGCTATGTTCACAGTGTTAATTGAAGAGACCCTTCTGTTCTCTCTGAATAACAATTTGATATAAAATTTCTGTTTAACTAACTGTGTCTGTGTAGCTATACTTTCAAAATATTCATGTAATAGTCACACAAGTGGTTTATCCACTTTGCAGGTGGTTTGTCCACACATAAAGCAGAACACTGGGGATCTCTGGTTTACTTCCAGCATTAAGCTCACTTTCACCAAGGTAGATGCCACAACTCTCAACCATTCAACAGATGCTTACTGAACATCCATGCAGCAGTGAACCAATCAGATACAAATCCTTGTCCCTTTTAAGAATCCAGTGTGAAGACAAACACTCAACTTCACAATAGCAATAGAAATGAATTAAAAAATAGGCAAAAAAAAAAAAAGAACAGATAGGTAGGTAGATAGATAGATAAAGTAAAAAGCATACACTCACATTCCTATATTGTACTACTACTACTGAGTTCCAAAGACTGAGATTGGGGTCAGGCAGTGGTGCACCTAGTAGAGCTCACACATTAGCATGCGCAGGGGCCTGGGCTCAAGCCTGATACAGAGGAATGGCAGGAGGAGAAAGACAAAGAGAAGATGAGACACTTACAGCACTGCTTTACCACTTGTGAAATTTCCCCGCTGTAAATGAGGACTTGGGGGCTTGAACCTGTTCCCTTGCACATGATAATGTGTACCGTCTACTGGGTGCACTACCACCTGGCCCCTTTCTATCTACCTTAAAAAATGTCTGTGTGATGGAGTTTTACCACTCTTATCCTATGGTTTTTGTCAGTGTTTCCATTTTATAAATAAAAATTTCAATTAAAAATACATATGCATTTAAAAATGTCTATGTATAGGATATAAAGAAAATGTTGGTATAGAGTAGTTGAATCTGGTAAATATTTTAGTGTGTGTGCATGGGGGGAGGGGGGAAGTAAACTGCCCCTGGACTAAAGTTGCTGTTTTTATCTGGACAGAAGACAGGGACCCACTGTCAGTGGTTTCTCTTCTAAAACCAGCTGGGCTGCAGCTTTGGAGAAGTTCAAATCTCATCAAGTTGTTGTTGTTTTTAATTTTATTTATTTATTGGATAGAGACAGGCCAGAAATCGAGGGAGGAGGGAGATAAAGAGGGAGAGAGAAAGAGAGACACCTGCAGTACTGCTTCACCCCTCGCAAAGCTTTCCCCCTGTAGGTGCGGACCAGGGGCTCAAACCCGAGTCCTCATGCATTATAATGTGTGCTCAATCAGATGTACCACCACTCGGCCCCAAATGCATCAAGTTTTAACAAAAACGGTTTCCTATAATGTGGTCTGAAAGTCACCAAGGAGAATATCTCATATTTAAGGTGAAAATGGCAGATAGTTCAGGAAAAGGCCACCTTATTCTTTAGATAGACAGGGTACAGTTCTCACTTCTAGAAAGTATGCCTGGGGACCAGGCAGTGGCACACCTGGTTAAGCACTCACATTACAGTGCACAAGAACCTAGGTTCAAGCCCCTGGTCTCCACCTGCAGGGGGAAGCTTCATGAGGGGTGAAGTCGAGCTGCAGATATCTCTCTTTCTCCCTCTCTATCTATCTCTCCCTCGCCTCTCAATTTCTCTGTCTCTAGCCAATAAATAAATAAATAATAAATAAATAAAATTTAAAAAGAAAGTATTCCTGAAAAGTAACTTAGAATCAGCTAATCTAAGTACAGACATAGAGCATATGTTTCAGGTACCATCGTTATATGTAGATGCATTCTATTTTATAGTATCTGTATGTTATATAGACATGTCTTGTTATAAATGTTATCATTAAAATATTTTTGTTTCTCAGCATTTGAGCCAAAAGTTTTCCAAGAGGACTTGGTAGGGCCAGAGAGAGAGCACACTGAATAGGGTGCAAGCCTTGTCATTGGTATAGACTAGTGGGTGTTCCAGTGCGGTGGTGTGTCTCTTTTTCTGAATGAAAAAGTAGCCCCCGGGTGGTAACGTGTGCTCGACTATGTGGCCCTAATACCAGAGTGGTGAAGTTACACATAGGTCAGGCTGTGACTCTGGGGGACATATATAGGAAATGGTGGCTCACTTGCTCTGAGGTTGGAAGTTCGGTTCGTATTATCAAGTTCCTTTTTTTTTTTTCCCCTCCTTTTATTTAGCTCTTTCTGAAATAGCTGTATTTTCTTGAATAATGAGGATGGACGCTAGTGAGTGCAGTAGTACAGTGTCATTTAATGTTGTCATAATAATTTTCACCAAGAAGTACTAGGACACCCTTAACAGAATATGAACCAACTTAGCATCTTGAGATTACATATTTCAAAGAGAAATATAAATGCTGCCAGTATTTTAAAACTAAACTAAACAATGGTATACCCCACCACCCACAACCCCAGAGAACTCTGAATATGCATGTGGTCATTTTAAAACAACTTAGGAAACCAAAACATTTCTAGAGAAACCTTACCACTCAAAAGTTTCTAAGTGATAGAACCAATCTGTGATTTGCCAACTGTTACCTAATTTTAGATGAAAATGTTCACGTCAAAGAATGGGTGGGGGTATAGCATAATGGTTACGCAAAGAGACTTTCATGCCTGAGGCTCTCAAGTCCCAGGTTCAATCCCCCACACCACCATAAGCCAGAGCTGAGCAGTGCTCTGGTAAAAAAAAATAATAAGTAAAAAGAAAGAAAGAAAGAAAGAAAGAAAGAAAGAAAGAAAGAAAGAAAGAAAGAAAGAAAGAAAGAAAGAAAGAAAGACTGACTGACTATGTGGTCTGGGAGATGGTGCAGTGGATAAAGCACTGGACTCTCTAGCATGAGGTCCCAAGTTCAATCAATGCCTTGCAGTACACATACCAGAGTGATATCTGGTTCTTTCTCCTCCTATCTTTCTCATTAATAAATAAACAAAAATTTAAAAAGTTTAATAAAAAAGAATATGCTGCAATTTTTGTTTATACCACATGAAATACTGAGTTTTGATAATTACGACTTAATCCTCGTTTATTATTTTTTTCAGAACATGTAAATCAGAGACAAAATTCTTTATAGTCTTATTGCCTCCATTTTTCTCCATGCTTTCCCCCTTGCCCCCATCCCTCTACAGAAAGTTACTTCTTTTAGGACTGAGATAACTTGCTTTCTTTATTTTAAGACAGGAAGAAAGGTTTTCTACAGAAAGCTGGTTCTGAGAAAGGACAGAAATATTTGGACTAAGTCTGTTTCATGAAGACAGTTCAACAAAGTACCCTTTATCATTTACCACAACATAACAGACAAGGGCTATCCTGAATTTTCAAAGCACTTATTACCCATTTCATTCATCTGGCAACCAATGGATTTATGTGGCAATATCTTTTAAGATGCTACTTTGTTTTGCTATTTAATTTGTTCATATTTTATTTTCTCAACTAAATTTAGTATTGGTTTATATATCAAAAATGATCAACAAGTAATCTGAATGGCTCAAGAACTAAGTCAAATAAGTATGATTTCCAATTACTGCAACAGTGTCATCTGAGAGCCCTGCTCAGCTCTGGCTTATGCTGGTGTGGGGGATTTAAAGTAGGACTTTGCAGCCTCAGAAATGAGAGTATCTTTGTATGACCATTACGTTATCTACTCGCCAGTTTCTTTTTTTTGACCAGAGCACTCCTTAGCTCTGGCTACTGGCTATGAAAGGAGTCAAGCCTGGGACCACTTGTAAGCAAGTCCTCTGTATAACCACTGTGCTATCTCTCTGACCTAAAAGATGTAAGTTTCTGAAGAATATTAGGTCATGATATCAATCTCTATTTTTTAAACTCTTTTACTTATTTTATTTCTTTTTAAATTTATTTTGTTTTATTTATTAGATAAAGATGGAGAGAAATTAAGACGGAAAGGGGAGACAGAGAGGGAGAGAGACAGACAACTGCAGCCCTGCTTCACCACTTGTGAAGCTTTCCATCTGCAGATGGGGACCAGGGGCTTGAACCTAGATGCTTGTGCACTGTAATGTGTGTGTTTAACCAGTTGCGCCACTGCTTGGCCCCTTATTTATTTTACTTCTTATTGCAGGGGACGGGGGCGCGGGGAAGCCAGAGCACTGCATAACTCTGGCTTAGGCTGGTGCTAGGGGATTGAACCTGGGAACTCAGAGTCTCAGACATGAGAGTCTTTTGCAGAACCATTATGCTGTCTACCCAACCCGACTGTCCTAACTCAATTGCCTAAATTCTGTGGTACCTGTTGTTGAAATGTTATACATTCTAAATTTAACATTTTCATAAGCAGATTCTTGATGTTTTATAAAATGACTAGTATATATTTAAGCTCAAAAGTAACTTAGCTAAAATATTTTTTATATAAGTCTACCAAAAGCCTTTCTGTGTAAGATTAGACATTGCAAATTAATAAAGCATCAAAATCACAAACTAGGGAATTGAATATCTAAAAGTCAAATGAAAAATTATCTAGTTGGTTTTTCAAATCGCAGCACACTGGAAGATGGCTATAACCAACACTGTTTGAAAACTTTTTAATCAGAGATTCCACCACACAGCTTGACAGTCTATTGGTGGTTGTGCAGTTTCAGATATCATCTCAAACTAAACCTGCTGCCACCTCACAGAAATACATGAAAACAACTGCCTTCAGATCTTTTATAACAGTCTCTTTTTAATATCAACAGAAAATTTATGGCGGTGTGTCTACTGACAGTAGACGACAAATGCACCCATTTGGGGCTGGTGCACAAGCTGTCTCATTTCTGAGAGACAGCAGCTTCTTATTTCATGAAAACACTCCTTCTGTATTTCCAATAAATGAAAACAAATTTCTCCTGGAAATACTATTGTTATCCTCTGCATCTGCAGAACCACAGACTAGACCGGGAACTGGGACATTAAGTCCAGTATCATTTCTCTGCCAAAGCCAAGACATGGAGTCAAAGAAAAGTGAGTGAGTGAGTGAGTGAGTGAGTGAGTGAGTGAGTGAGTGAGTGAGTGAGTGTGTTGAGTGGGAGGCTTTCTCCGTGGGCAAGCAGTAAACACCCTCCAGATGGCAATTAAAAAGTTCTTAGCTCTGGCTATGTCTGTGGAATATCATTCAAATTAATTCATTAAAATGCCTTTATATCTTTTCTTTTTTTCCTTTTCTTTTCCATTTATTTATTTATACTAGTTCTGGCTTAGGAAGCTGGGGATTGGACATGGGATTTTTAAACCTTATGCATGAAAATCTGTTGTGTAACAACTGTACTCTCTCTCTTGTCCTAAGACTTCCATAATTTTATTTTTCCAAATATTTTTATTTATTTGATACAGAGAGAAATTGAGAGGGGAGAGATAGAGAGAGGGAAAGAGACAGAGAGATATCTGAAGACCTGCTTCAGCATTCCTGAAGCTTTCCCCTTGTAGGTGGGGATCAGGGGCTTGAACCTAGGTCCTTGAGCACTGTAATGTGAGCGCTTAACCAGGTGTGCCACTGTCTGACCCCAATTTTATTCTTGAATATTTATTTATTTATGAGAGAGAAAAGTGGAGAGAACCAGAGAGTAATTGGGGCTGGGAAGTGGCACATTCAATTCAGAGTACACATTGCCCTGCACAAGAACTCCTATGCGCTGCAGGGGGAAAGCTTCACAAGTAGTGAAGCAGTCTCAGCACACATTAATGACAATTATCTCTTCATTTTTTCAAATAAGAAAGAAATGGGGCTGGATGGCGGCGTATCTGGTAAGCACAGCTGTTATAATGTGTAGGTAACCCCAGCTCAAGGCCTCCCCACCTGAGGGGTTACTAGCTTCCTGAGCAGTGAAGCTGTGCTGCTGGTTTCTCTTTTTCTCTCTCCCTCTCTCCCTTCTTTCTCATTTTCTCTGTCTCTATTCAAAATGAATAGTAAAATAAATGTAGTGAAAAGAAAGAAAAAAGGAAAGAAACTAGCCAGTAAGGGTCATAATGTAAAAGACGTACTAATCTTCACATGATGGCTCTTAATATTTTAGGAGCTGACAAAAAAAATACAGTATATTTTTTAAATCAACTATAAACAACTAGTCCAAAGGAACAAGCCTTACAGACATTCTTTGTGTGTGTGTGTGTGTGGAATGAATCCAGGGCCTCATGTGTGAGCTCAATATTACACTGCTGATCTGTAGCCCCTATCCAATTTCCACTCCACACTTTTTGGGGGTGGGGTGGGGGGGAAAGAGAAGACCAAAATACCATGCTACCACCCACGAAGTTGCCCCTTTTGATGCTATTCATGGCGCTCCCATTGGTACTGGGGATAAAACCCATGGCCTGACACAAAAGTAAGGCATACTATTTACCCACTTTATTTCCCCCTCCAAATATTGTAGTATACTACAGTGTATACTTTACAATGTATAGTTCTCTTTACCTACTTAAAATCACCTCCCAGGCAACCTACTTACACTTGTGACTCTCACTTTTACTTTAGGAGATATCTGATAACTTCCCTCTCTGACCCCCCCCCCCCAAATTTAAACAACTGAGAAATTAAGAACTTCCACACAGAAATGAAATCGGTAAATGAAGTGCAAAGCCCCAAACATGGTAAAACAGTATTACCTTTTTGGCACTTTCTGGACCGGATTCATCAAAGCGAAATCTGACAATTCTGAAATCTTTACAGTAAATAATTAGCTCTGTTGGATTGAATTTCAGTTTCTGGTTGGGGCCGAGAACCTTTTGCTTCCTTTTGTGGTCATTTACTAAAAAAGGAAAGAAAAAAAAAGTATAAATTCTCCCTTGTTATTCACTTAAGCATACATTTAACAAATTCTTAATAAAAATAAGTAAAAGGTCACCTACAATTTGGATACTGCATCTCTGGGATCTTTCCTGCTTAACTATACTACCTAGAATGATGGGCATCAATTTTGTTTTTCGAGACATTTTAAATGAAACTTTGCACAAACCAGTACCAGCTAGGTACACTGATTAAAATTTTACTTAAAAAAAAAAAAAGGCAGATATTTAGAAAATACAAGTATCTTCATTTTTAGAATATTTTCTTGATCTTTTATTAATGTTCCTGAGACAAAAAAAAAAAAAAAAGTGGAAAAAGTAAACCTCCAAAAATAAAATTTCAATACAAGTACTTCAGTGATATGACCCCGTTAAGAAATATCTCCTGGGGCTGGGCAGTGATGAACTCAGCTCAGTACATATGCTGCCACACACAAGGACCAGCATTCAAGCCCCCACTTGCCGCCTGTAGGGGGAAGCCTCACCAGCGGTGAAGTAGTGCTGCAGGTGTTCTCTCTCCTTTATCTCCCTGTCCTCTTAATTTCTCTGTCTTATCAAGTGAAAAGGGAAAAGAAAATACACTGAAACTCCACTGAAAACACTGGTAGCAAAAGAAAAAAAAAAATAAGGAAATAAATACATTATTTCCCAAGTAGGGTCTGCTTTTTATAGGCTGGGTAAATTGTACCACATACCTGTGACAATTTGCTCAATACACGTTAAAGGGACATCATGCTCACCAAGAAGGAGGTTTCTAAAATGGAATTTCTGAAATAAAAAAATATGGTCATGTTATTTGTTAAGCTGGCAATGTACTATGAACCTGACTTTATGAGAAGTTACAATGACTCTCTATAAGAAGGAGAAAAAAGCTTTTACCTGTGTATCTCTGACAACTCTAAGGATGCATTATCTTCAAACACACTTTAGTAGTAAAGCAAGAGAGAGAGATACTTGCTACATCCACATTCTTTACACTGTTAACCACTCCAAAAATTAAATTAGGTTAAACTGTATACTACAATATCATAGTAATAGACAAGAGATGTACTATTCTTCCCCCCCCTTAGTAGGGGATTAATGTTTTATATTTGATAGTAAATACAATAGTTTGTACATGTGTAACATTGATCAGTTTTCCACATAATAACAGAAATATATTCTTAAGTATATGTAAATGTCAACCACTTTATAAGCAAACATTTGCATGTAAAACACACTAAAATAAAATAAATAAATAAGAGAGGTTCCTAGGTCATCATATTTTAATGGGGAAAAATCATGTCCTCATTTCCACAATGGGGATTTTAGAAAGGTAATTACACTTTTTTAAAAAAAAATTTATTTATTTTCCCTTTTGTTGCCCTTGTTTTTATTGTTGTTGTAGTTATTATTGTTGTCGTTGTTATTAGATAGGACAGAGAGAAATGGAGAGAGGAGGGGAAGGCAGAGAGGGGGAGAGAAAGATAGACACCTGCAGACCTGCTTCACCACCTGTGAAGCAACTCCCCTGCAAGTGGGGAGCCAGGGGCTCGAACTGGGATCCTTATGCCGGACTCTGCGCTTCGTGCCATGTGCGCTTAACCTGCTGAGCTACCGCTCAACTCCTGGTAATTACACTTTTAAAAGTAGAAAGTATAGGGGCCAGGTAGTGGTGCACTTGGTTAAGCACATACATTATAGTGTGCAAGGAACCAGGTTCAATCCCCTGGTCCCCACCTGCAGGGGGAAAGCTTCACGAGTGGTGAAGCAGGGCTGCAGGTGTCTGTTTCTCTCCCTATCTTCTCCTCTCAATATCTCTCTGTCTCTATACAATAAATAAATAAAACATTAAAAAATTAAAAATAAAAGTAGAAAGTATAAACAAAAATCTTTAGGCAAAGTATCACTCACTTTAAGTTTAAGTGCACACTAAGGATAAAGGTGACAATCTTAATCTGCTGTTAGTACAGCACTGTTTATTCGATCAAATTTATTTACTGGTAGATTTACCTATTAGTTGGTATTAGTTTTAAGTTATTCCACAAGCATATGCTTCCCTTACAATGAAGTCTGGGGCTAGAGATCAAAATGAAGTTTAAAACAAAGGGACAAATCCAAGTTTAGAACCAAATGTGCTACTGTCTTGACATATTAGGTACTTATATAAATGTATTAAATTTAACCTAAATATACCTACAGGTGATTGTACTGAACAAATATACTGTGTTTTGAAAAAATAAGGAATGACTGTGGAATCTATTTATCTATTTTTAAAGCACTCATCAAAAGTTTACAGTTACAAGGTCTGGTCGATAGAGCAGCAAGTTAAGCATACGTGGTGCAAAGCGCACAGATCCCAGTTCCAGCCCCTGTCTCCCCACCTGAAGGGGAGTCACTTCACAAGCGGTGAAACAGGTGTCTATCTTTCTCTCCCCACTCCTCGCTCTATTTCTCTCTATCCTATCCAACAACAATGACAGCAATAACAACAACAATAATAACAGCAATGATGAACAAGGGCAATAAAAGGGAAAAAATGGCCTCCAGGAGCAGTGGATTCATGGTGCAGGCACCAAGCCCCAGTGACAACCCTGGAGGCAAAAAAAAAAGAAAAGTTTACAGTCACATCTAAGTATTTAGTTAGAGAGCAATGCTATCTCTGAAAGTACAAACCACTGTATAACAAAATGAAAAGTGGGAGTCAAGGACAATGCTGGGATTTTAAGCTATACAAATGAAAGCTCAAACTTATACAGAACTGACATTTTCCATTAAAAAAAAAATACAAAACAGAAAAAAGGTTATCAAAGAAAATCTTTATCAATATTTTTCCTTGCTCCAGCTGCATTAGAATTTGACATGCTGGGGAAAAAGAATCAGTTGGTTTGAAATGCTGTGAAATCTGCAGAATGTATAGCGCATTTATAAAATTGTTTGGCAAACAATTAGGTTTTCCACTTCATCAATAGTAAAAAAAAAAAAAAAAAGACATATTTGCTTTTGTAAAGTTTATGAGATTTATAAACAAGAGAAGAATAACTCCACAGCAATGACTAGAAATAAGCAAAGTAAGGTAATTTAAAACCATTCCACTAATTCTAATCTACTCAGCTCAATATTCCCCTTAAGCTTACTTTGGATTTTAATACATTCCTAACATTAGCCACTTGACAATAATTCTATGATTGCTTCATTCCTGTGATATATATATATACATATATATATAATTTCTTCATTCCTGTAATATATAATATATATTTATGTAATATATCTGAAATGGGTATTTGTGTAATACATAATAATATGCATCCCCTTAGAGTCAAAGCCTTGATACAATCACATGATATACAAATAAAACACACCTGTAATGGCATTGGGTCATCCGTAATAAAGGAAATTCTGAAGTTACTGCATATCAGTTTTCCCCACAAATCATACTGACTGGTGTCCGTTGCAATGCATTTTCTCACGAAACTGACTTCATTTACAACAATTTCTCCTTAAAATAAAAAAAAGAAAGAAAGAAAGAAAGAAAGAGAAAAAGATGTAATTGTGTAGACTATGTAATACCACAAAACATTAACAGGTATTGTGAACTATTTTTAAAAATACAAGGAATGTTTTGTGATGATTATTACCATGTTTCAGAAGTAACACCAAAGGTACGTAAGAAGGAACACTGCTGAGGAGCTAGAACAATGGTTGCACATCAGACTTTCACACCTGAGGCTCAGAGGACCCAGGTTCAGGCCCTGGCACCACCATAAGCCAGAATTTGTGCTTGTTCTCTCTCTTTTTCTTTCTTTAAAATAAATTAAATCTTAAAAAGGAGAAGGGGGGAGGAGAAAGGGAGGAGGAGGAGGAATATGGAAGGTATGCTAGGTGATCAGCACTGTGAATACTTTCATTCTTACAAAAGTGACAGTGCTAAAAAGGATTTACACACTAAGACAGGAAATGAGGCACAGATGTCTTAGGAATCAGATGATTCCAACCAAAGTCTGCATTCTCCACTACAGGAACACCTTGTTAAGCTGCACTTCTCTTTATTACACTTTGGGTTTATTTCTTTTGCAAACCCTACAGAGACTAAGACTACAAACACCTAGATTCCAACAGCATGTTTTTCACTTCATGCTTCTGTGTCACATTTTGGTAGCTTTTGCAATATTTCAAACCTTTTCTTTATGATTGTATCTGTTATGGGGATCTGTGCCCAGTGGTGTTTGAGGTTACTACTGTGATTGAGAACACCATGAATCGTGCCCATAGAAGACTTCTAACTTAGTTAAGCATCAATTAAATGAATACACTGATAAATGTGTAACACTGTCCCACTGGAAGTGAGGTTAGTGAAAGGAGGGACTGTTGTTCTCTCACTGTAAATTAAGGGTAGAAATGACTAAGCTTCCCGAAGGCATGCTGAAAATAGCCACAGGCCAAAAGCCAGCTCACCAAGTTGTGAGTGCAAATAAAAAGTTCTTGAAGGAAATGAAAGGTGCTACACCTACGAATACATGAGCGGTAAGAAAGCAGGACAACCTTCTACTGAATGTGCTATCCCTCCTGTTAGGGAAGGCCAGTCGTTGGTCTAGGCACAACATATCCTTACACCAAAGACTAATCCAGAGCAAAGCCTTCACTCCCCAACTCAAAAAAGGATGAGAGGTAAGCAAACTCCAAAGTAAAATTTGGAGCTAGCAGAGGCTGACTCATTAAGGTTAAAGAAAGAAGCCGATTTAGTAACTTCAAAGTATATAAGGGCCAGGTGGTGGCGCACCAAACTGAACAGATAGGTTAGATGCACAAGAACCCTGCTTCAAGCCTCCGTTCCCCACCTGCAGGAGGGAAGCTTCACAAGTGGTGAAGCAGGGCTGCAGGTGGCTCTCTTTGTCTCTCTTCTCTATTTTTGTTCTATAAAGTGTAATAGAAAGAGAAAAACAGGGGATCGGGTGGTAGCACAGCAGGTTAAGTGCACGTGGCACGAAGCGCAAGGACCAGCATAAGGATCCCAGTTCAAGCCCTGGCTCCCCACCTGCAGGGGAGTCGCTTCACAGGCAGTGAGGCAGGTCTGCAGGTGTCTCTCTCTCTCCTTGTCTTCCCCATCTCTCTCCATTTCTCTTTGTCCTATCCAACAATGATGACAGACACCATCAACAATAATAATAACTACAACAACAATGAAAAACAAGGGCAACAAAAGGGAAAATAAATAATAAGAAAATTAAAAAAAAGAAAGGGAAAAACAAAAAAAGGGGGAAAATGTCTGCTGAGAGCAGTAGATTCTGTGGTGAGTGCAATGGAGAAGCTGAAGCTCTGATCACTGATGGAGGTGCTTACACTAAAAGGCACATGTTCTGAGTAGGTGAAAACAGCCATGCAGAGAAAGTCAATGGAGAGAGAAACTAGTGTTCTCACCTCCTCTGCTCATTTCTATCATTATGAGAAACCTTTAATACTGATGGATAAGACCTGTTTGCTTAAAAAAAAAAAAAAGAAGGGGGGGGGGGAAACCTGTTTGCTGACAGGCCCCAAACACCTACCAACTCATGAAGAATGCTGCTAGTCTCGAAAATCACCTGCAGCCTTAAGAAAAATGCTGTAATATATCTGAGTGGCAACGGCAACTTTTAGTCAAGTTTGTAAAAATGTGTAATATGAATTTTAAGAAGAGCATTTTAAAACAGAGGCCAGAGGACTGGATTCAAACGTGCTTTCGCCACAATCGTGGCTCAAAGCACATGTGCTATTGTCCATTCTGAAGACAACTCCTCACAAGCCTCCTCCATAGAGCCCGAGAGGCTCTGCACCCTGCTTCTGCACACTGAGTTCTCCTTTCCTCTCCATTCTCTAGCCATGGTGGCCTTTTTTTTCCTTAAATATTCTTTTTTTTTTAAAGTTTTTTTTTTCATTTATTCCCTTTTGTTGCCCTTGTTGCTTTACTGTTGTAGTTATTATTGTTGTTGCTATTGATGTCATTGCTGGATAGGACAGAGAGAAATGGAAAGTGGGGAGACACAGACGGGGAGAGAAAAATAGACACCCGCAGACCTGCTTCACCGCCTGAGAAGCAACTCCCCTGCAGGCGGGGAGCCAGGGGCTCGAACTGAGATCCTTATGCCTGTCCCTGCGCTTTGCACCACCTGTGCTTAACAGCTGCGCTACCACCCGACTCCCCCATGGTGGCCTTTTAACTGCACAGAGATACGATACCATTCTCATCTATGGGGGCTTTGTACACGCTGTTCCCAGTTCCTAGATTGTTTTTTCTTCCTTTTCCCTTAGCCTAATCATTTCTTGGGAATATTCTTTCTATTTTTTTTTCTTAATGCAGCACAACTAACCAAAATTTTAATTTTAAATTTCTTTTTTAAAATATTTATTTATTTATTTCCTTTTGTTGCCCTTGTTTTATTGTTGTAATTATTGATGTCGTTGTTGTTGGATAGGGCAGAGAGAAATGGAGAGAGGAGGGGAAGACAGAGAGGGGAGGAGAGAAAGACAGACACCTTGCAGACCTGCTTCACCGACTGTGAAGTGACTCCCCGCAGGTGGGGAGCCGAGGACTCGAACCAGGATCTTTACGCCGGTCCTTTTGCTTTGCGCCGCCTGCGCTTAATCTGCTGTGCTACTGCCCGACTCCCAATTTTAAATTTCTTATCCCTGCCCAATACTGCTGAAACACTCCCAAAATATTCTATAACCTACCTCCTAGTTTTAAATGAGTAATTGCCTAAATTAAATGCCTTAATTACAGCTTATAATTCTTATAAGTATTTTAATCAGATACTTATTCTCCTTTAGGTCTCTTTTAAAATTATTTTTATTTACTTATTGAATAGGGACAGCTAGAAATCGAGAGATATGGCAAAGAGAGAGGAAGAGAACAGAGAGACACCCACAACACTGCTTCACCACCTCCAAGGCTTTCCTCCTGCAGGTGGAGACTGGGGGCTTGAACTCAGGTCCTTGTGCACTGTAGCACACGTGTGCTCAACCAAGTGCACTACCTGATCCAGCCCCCTATAATTTTACCACTTGCCACAGCTATAATTTTATTTTTTAAAAAATCAGTGTCTATCTTCCTCTCAGAATTATGTGGAGGTATGAGGACTGATTTTTGTCTGTTGCTGATGTTTAACATTGAATAGTTCACGTTTAGCATTTAACAAGTGAGTAGCACAGGGCAGGTGCCTATTAATTGAGTGTTCAATGTATGACTGAATGGATAAGACCATTTCACTACTGGTTTATCAGACTGAAACTGCTCCAGACAGAACAGAAAGCAATAATTTAACTGGCTACACAACCAAGTGGCCAGGAGATAAGTACTGTACGCCTGAGCTTAAGTGAAGTGACAAGTCACAGAACCGCCACCAGCAGCCTATGGTGTATACAGAGAACTAGATACCATATTTCACCATTTTTCCTGCCTGTTTCTTCAAACAACTGATAAGAAAGGTAGGTAAGAAACTTGAGACTGAGTAGATTAGAAGACTTCCTGAAGATATTAAAAATAGCAAGAAGTAAATTTAGAACGGGTAAGCAAGTGCTCTGATTTCAAATTAAATACTTGCTTTTTTATACTTTTTATACTTACACAAAACTAAGTGTATGATTGCTGAGCCACTGCAAGTGCCAAAACTGAACTAAAGACACAAGTCTTAACTGGATTGTAAGGAGGGAAAAAAAAATGACAAAAACATACATCAAAACTCACTGAGTAACTGAAGTACATGAAAAGTTAAATGTTATCAACTTCCCACATCAGAATCTGAGCCACTGAATACTCCATCTTCTCTCTCCACCAGGAAATTTTACCTGTCAACTACAAAAGGAGATCTTTAACTAGAGGAGGAGGAAGAAAGAAAAAAAAAAAAAAAAAAAAAAGCAACAAATGCCAAATTATTCCCAGTTCAGTTAATCACATATTCTTGCAACACTGACTCTGTTACAGTAAATCTACTGGTTCACAAAGCCTAACCATACCATTTATAGCTATGCCACTTTCCTTAACTAACCAGCTCATCCAAAGACTTTCAAAACAAGGCTACTATGCCATAGTTGTAACTCGTAGGAAGCAGATATTTCTAGATAGGACAGAGAGAAATTGAGAGGGAGAGGGGAAGAACAACACCACTTGTGAAGCTTCCCTCTGCAGGTGGGGGCTGGAGGCTTGAACCTGGGTCCTTGAGCATGATGTGTGTTCAACTGCATGTGCCACTGCCAGGCCCCTGCATACAATTTTTTATACTCAAATAAACACTAATTAAAAAATCCCCAGCACCATCAATGAGTCACATTTATGATGTGCACATTTGGGGACAGTGTTTTTTTAGTGACCTCAATTGTCTTACCCACACACGAGTGAAAAAATACCAAGCCTACGAATAAAGAGAGAACAAGACAGTGAAAAGGAGTGTGTGTGTGTTCAGTGGGCATAGACACTGGCTAACTACAGCCTGCGGGCCAAAGCTGGCCCTCACTTTTCATATATAGAATCTTATAGAAAAGCAGTGAGAACCATTCATGTACCAGCTGTGACAGGTTTGATGGGCAACTCTGAAAATCACAGGGAACAAGTTTAGAAGATGGGGTTTGGTGCTACCTGCCAGAGCTGGCATTTTCCGTCTGAAATGGTGAGGTGCTCTCGGAGCTCAGGGAACCCACTCAGCATGGAGGGTGACCCATGGCCTTTCTTTGGAATGCATCTCCAAAGGTCAAAAGGTTCCTTTTTCACCGAAGAGCTGCAACACTCAGTCAAAGGTGAAACTGCAAACACAGGTCTAACCACTCCACTACCCATCCTCCATTATCAAAATGCAAAATAAAAGCATATATCTCAATGACCTCTCTGTTCAAGGTTAGAGTCTGAGATGCTAGTATAAACTCAGGCTTATCTTTCAGTATACAGATGGGGAGACACAGAATCAGAGAGACCTATGCAAACATGGTTTAGTATACATGTGTGCATTTCCTACTGTGTCTCCTCAAAGGGGTATGTACTGAAACTCCCCGCAACAACACTCACTTGGTATGTGCAGATCTCGGTATTAAGTAAGTGTCTCTGTCCAATGAAAAGAGCTGAGGTTCCTTGGAGAAAGAGCTGACTTCAGGGCTGGGGCAGAGGAGACAAAAGTCTGAAGCCTCTGCTCCAAAATGTCAGAGTAGGGGAGAGGAGAGGGTAAAAAGAAGATGGGAGAAGAGGAAACAAGCCAGGCTGGAGAGATAGCATGGTGGCTATGCAGAAAGACTTTCATGCCTGAGGCACCAAACATCCTAGGTTCAATTCCCAGCAATGCTCTGGTAAAATAAGTGATAGGAGCCAACATGAAGAACTTATCAGCCATCAGTTAAAGATGTCGAGAAACCAACAAAGACTGGTGAAGTTGAAGAGACAGGATGACAAAACATGGGATCATATCGTGGGGCAGATAATGGCACAGGCAAAAAAATAAAATGAGAGAAATGTGAATACAATTTGCAGTTTAGTTAATAGCATTAGTTCAGCAAAAGTTATCCAGGTTTTGTTAGACATTAACGTTTGGGAAACTAGGTGGTGAGTATGTACTAACTCCCTGTTCTCTTTCATACAACACATTTTTATTTTTTGAACACAGACACAGAGAAATTCAGAGGGAAGGAGGAGATAAGGAGAGAGATATCTGCAGTACTGTTTCACCACTCATGAAGCTTTCCCTCTGCAGGTGGGGACTGTGGGCTTGAACCAAGGCCCTCGTGCACTGGTTTTAAGGGGGGAGAAAGGGGGGGAGACTGGGAAGAAGCTCTTCTAAGCTACAACCATGCACTGCAATACCAGGGGCTAGAGAGCTGGTATAGACAGAGGAGAAGGAAGACACAGAAGTGGCTCCTGGGGCTGGGGAAACAGCTCAAGCTAGCAGTGTAGCACTGGCAAAGCAGCTCTTTTCTAAAGACACAAGAAACATAACGGAGGAAGCAGAACAAGAGTGCTCTTGCAATGTTTCACATTAGAGAGCCGGAATCTCCCAAACACCACAAATGGCCTCTTCCCTGAGCTTTGTAAGGTGGTAGAGCAGGGCAGACTAGATGCTCACACAGCCTTTGGAGAAGCACTGGGCCCATCTCTCAGCCATTAGGCTGACAGGCTACATCCTGCTGGGTGGGAACATTTTTACCACTGAGCACTTTCCAGCACACCCCTGATGAAAAGTTATAGGAGGCCCCAAGGAAGAATCGCTAAGTAGGGCACTGGCTTCATTGTGTGGCAAGTAAAATAAAATAAAAGCCATCTAAGGAGAAGGATTAGTACCAGATGATCTCATTCACAGTTAGGATTTAAGAAACAAAGGACAATACTGGGTGAAATGGGGCCTGGTAGTAGCAGGCCTGGATAAGTGCACATGCTACAATGTGCAAAGGCCCAGGTTCAAGCCCCTAATCCCTACCTTCAAGGAGGAAGCTTCACAAGCAGAGCTGCAGATGTCTTTCTTTGTCTCTTCCTCTCTATCACCCCCACCTCTCTCAATTTCTCTGTCTCTATCCAATAATAATAATAAAAGTGTTATATTAATAAATTCATAATCAATACAAAAATATTTTAAAGTAAAAGAAATGATGTATCTATCAACCTTGGTTTGGAAAACAATTTTAGACATTCTTTTTTTTTTCTTTCCGACAGTCAATGTGCAGTGGCTGATACATCTACAGAACGTATATAAGTCAAGAACATTCATGGCTTTACCTACGGTGACTGGCTGTCCCATTCTGCCTACTTTTAGCATGAAAACCAGGACAGTCACAGACACTGTAACGGGTTGTCACCTTAGCCATAAATAAATTCAGAAATTAAAGTGACCTCAAGTTGAAACTATGAAGGAGACAAAGAGTGTCTTGATCCTGGCTCTGGTTAACACAGAACTCAAAACAAGTATGCAATCAATCACCACATCCAGAGGTGAGGCAGACCTCAGGGAGAGAATGTCAGCTTGAAGGTTGAAGGCAGAAGAGAGCTGAGCTCGAGAGGTGCGATAAGTAGGAATAAGGGGTCTGGGAGAGGAGCAATGAGCCAGTCTGATGGAGCAAATTCTAGCGTTAGGAGGCAGTGTAGAGGGCCGAGAGGCAGAGAGACCTGACAGACCAGATGCTGAAGGACTTGGGTTTTATCCTGTCCAAGCAGGATTTTCTTGTGGGGGTTTACAAAGCATATCTAAGCAACTATATGGAACAGAGAGGCGATGACTACAAGGAAGAAGGTGAGTAATAGAATGCTGACTTCAGAATAGCCCAGTGGTAGAACATTTGCCTGAAGAATGCTGACTTCCCCAGCCGAGGAGAAGTCAGCCCCAAGGCCTCCTGACAAGGCAGCTAAGACCCGTGCCTGAGGCTAAGCTAGTTGCCAGAGTGCGATGTAAGGCTCGCACTTACATCACACTCACCCCCCACCCCATCCCTTTTTTTTAAACAGACTGAGTGCCAGAAGAGGCAGAGAGAGAGTGTAAGAGACCATGGCATGGAAACTTCTTTCAAAGCAAGGAGGCTGCCTTCAAACCTGGATTATGCACATGGCAAAGCAGCTTTTTCACTGGTCACTGTTCTCTGGTCTTTCAGTGGCGACAGAACCATGGACTAAAAGACTACAAAGCAGAGGAGGACTTAGAGGGGGTTGTATTGTTATGTGCAAATGTTATGCGTGTACAAACTATTGCATTTTACTGTTGACTGTAAACTATTAATCCCCCAATAAAGAAATTAAAAAAAAAAAAAAAGACCACAAAGGTGAGCCTACTAGCATTTCTAAAGCCCATCCATAAAAGGTATGTTTAAATAAAGCCAAACAAAACACCCCAAAGAGAAAGCCTTTTGCCTTTCTGGTTGTTACAGTCCAGTTGAGGAAATCAGACAGTGGAGCAGAGAACAGAGACATTTCATCAACAGTGCAAACAACAAATACGGAGAGAGAGAAAGAGAGCAAGAGAGAGAAGAAACAAGAGATCTAACAACTGTGGCTATTTTTATTTCCCAGATGGTCAGATGCCCTTCCTGATGCTTGTTACAAAAGGCTCAGACAATCAGTGCATTCACTATCGATCTCGCAGCTAATCCTGGTATTGAAAGTGCTACTGGCTTTGTAGATGGACACAGGAACAAGCTGAGTTGACACGCAAAATCTGCGTTGGGGGGGGGGTGCTTAGAAACAAACCATTTCCTCTCCCATGACTGGCTCACGTGACCCTCCTTCTAGGCTGTCACCACTTCTGTCTTTCTCTGCTGATGAACTGAAGCCATCCAAGGGCAGGACCCCATTTCTTTCAGTGTTTTGTTTAGTTCCTCCACCAATCAGCATGGGAACATGCATTCTATACTTGCAGCACAACGGCCTCATTGTCAACTGGGACGTTTCAAGTCGTCTTCCCTCAACTTCATGGATCCTTACAAAAAAAAAAAAAAAAGATCATGTCCCAGGGCCGGAAGGGAGAAAAGGCCATCAAGTGGCACTCATTAACAATCTCACATCCTCACAACAGAGCCACTGGGCGCCACCAGCCTCTGCTGTAGCAGCCAGCGACAGGCAGGAAGTCCACTGCCTCCTAAGACACCTCATTTTCTGGCGGCTCAACTTATTTGAAGGCTGCTCTCTTCAAGCTGGGTCACAGTCTGTCACTGCTGTGGGAAGGGTAGAGCCAGACAGGGACAGAACCTGTCCCTTCACTAGAGACTTTGTGTCAAGCAGTCCACCACTCAGCACATAAATCTGAACATTAAGGGAGACCCCCTCCTCCTTCACTGATTCAACACTAGGCCTGGGTATCAGGCTTGGAACGCTGACTCTGCTCTCTGCAAAATGAGTTAACTCCTGAAACTACAGTTTTCTCACCTGTTACGTCAAGATAAACTGGACCCTAGCTCAGGAGGTTGTTATGAAGAATACTCTGTGAGTTGGGTTATGTATTACTTAAGGATCTTAACAGTTGGGCGTGCCACAAACATTTCAAGAAGTCAGCTAAGAAAAAGAAGAATTTTGTGGCTTTCGCATAGGGCTAAGGAAAAAGGAACTTCAAGGAAAAAGGAACCAAGGAATATGGACCCAGTCAGAACTCTTATCTTGGTGTTTGCCTCTGTGTTTTTTGTTTGTTTTTTGCCACCAGGGTCAGCACTGGAGTTTAGCACTGCACAATGAATCCACTGCTCCAGGTGGCCATTTTTCCCCTCTTTTTTCTTTGCTAGTAGACAGAAATTGAGAGGGGAAGGGGAAAGAGAGGGAGACAGAGAAATACCTGCAGTAATTGCTTCCCCGCTTGTGAAGCTTCCTCCATGCAGGTCCTTGTACGTGAGTACATGTGTGCTTAGTCAAGTGCACCAGTACTCGGCCCCCTCTGGCTCTTGCAATATGTGATTTGGGTTTCTGGAAAGGCTTTCTGGACCTACAGGCCACTGGAGTTCTACCAAAAAGGATCTCTTCCTTTAGCACCCATCCAAAAATACCCAGAGGGAGAGGGGTAAGTGATTATCTTCACTGGCCACACCAGAAGCCGAGATTGGGCTGAGATGGGTACGAGCGATTCGTCAAAAAGGGGAACCTTTCTCAGAAACTGGTGGAAGGACTCCCAGGCAGACAAAAACCACTGATGACCTCTGTGTGAAAGCAAAATGCATCTATCACACAATAGTAGTGCCACTGTGTCATTTTCAGTTCATATTCCAGAGACCAGGTACACTACAGAAATCACTGGGGAACCAGCAGAACTACCCTTTCATTTTATTCACGTAAAAAAATCTTAACAGGGCTGGGGAAGTAGCTTCTCATGGTCAAGCACAGAGTTAGCATGCCTGAGGCCCTGGGATCCCAGGTTCAACCCCCAGCACCACCATAAACCAGAGCTTTGTCATTAAAAAGAAATCTTTATAAAAATAGCTAAAACTATCTAAATAAATAAATAAAAGGATTGTTTAATTAATGAGAGACAAAAAGAAAGGAAGAAAGAAAGGAGAGCGAGAGAAAAAAAAAAAGGAAAAAACAAAATAAAACAAAACAAAAAACAGAGCACAACTCTGGCATATGCAGTGCCAAACCTTGGATCTGCAAGCCCTGCACTCAAATATCTGCAAAGTCACAGCTCTGATTGCCATCACTTAACAAAAGGACATTATCTACACCAAAGCTGCAAGGACGATCTCAGATAAAGAGCAGCCGTTGGACCATTTCAGCTTTATGAAATAATGCTGCATTTTTCTAAATTTTCTCCACTAGACTAAAGGCTGGAATACACTGCATCTGACTCTGGCTAGGCTCTGAGACACTAATCCTAGTGACTGTCTTCTACCTTCTCTACAGACAACCTGGCTCTTGCCCCAGGCCTTTGGGTGATCTGGGCACACACTGCCCTGGCACTTTCTCCAGCACAGAGCTGGGCACCCAGTAGGCACCTGCATCCTCATCAGACCCACTTCAGCAGTTACCAGAAAAGGACAGCAGCACAGTGTGCCTGCCCATACTTGCTTTTCACAAATATATATACATATACATGTACATATACCATTTAAAAAATTTCAAAAGGACTGGGGTAGTTTTACACATATGCAAAGCAACCATGCAAAGAAGAGGGTTCGGGTTTGGGTCATGATAGGAAGATGAAGAGGAAGCCCAAGCAAAGGCAAATTTTAGACAGGGCACTAAATTTACAGATAATGACGTTCCTGGGAGAACAGGGGAGATAGCACAAAGGTTATGCAAAGAGACTCTCATGCCTGAGGCTTGAAAGTCCCACTTTCAATCCCCCACACCACCTTAAGCCAGAATTGATCAGTGCTCTGGTTTAAAAAAAAAGAAAAAATTAAAGGGGGTAGCTCGGCGGGTTAAGTGCACGTGGCACAAAGCACAAGGACCGGCATAAGGATCCCAGTTTGAGCCCCCAGCCCCCCAGCTGCAGGGGGGTTGCTTCACAAGTGGTGAAGTAGGTCTACTGGTGTTTATCTTTCTCTCCCCTGTCTCCCCCCCCCTCCCCTCTCGATTTCTCTCTGTTCTATCCAACAACAACATCAATGGCAACAATAACTGCAATAACAAGAGCAACAAGGGCAACGAAATGGGAAAAAATGGCCTCCAGGAGCAGTGGATTTGTAGTGCAGGCACCGAGCCCCAGCAATAACCCTGGAGGCAAAAATAAATAAATAAACAAACAAACAAACAAACAAATAAATAAATGATTTCTGGGGACATTCCTGGGAAATGTGCCATTAGGAGAAAACACAGATGCATGGTAGAAAATGAGTGTTTTCTCTCTCTCTCTCTCTCTCTCTCTCTCTCTCTCTCTCACTATTGCAACTGTGAGCTGGTTTGTCTCTAGTCTCTGGCTCTCTGTTTCTCCCTCTCGCTCTTTTTTAACCAGAGTACTACTCAGCTCTGGCTAATGGTGGTTCAGGGGACTGAATCTGGAACTTGGGAGCCTCAGACATAAGAGTTTCTTTGTATAACCATTACGCTATCTATCCCTATCTTCAGTCTCTGTCTCTGTGTGCATGGTTATGATAACAATCTGGCAGGCGGCTGAGGAGGGAGGGTGGGCATCCACTCAGCCGGCTTCTTCATGCACTGTGTTAGGCTTTAGGGCCACAACTTCAAGTCAGGCACAATTTCAATAAGGACTGTCATGAATCAGGCAAGATGAAATGCTAACATAAACCACAGGCTAGTTCGCTGCTTCTGTTTTCTTCACTTGATATGAAGATCTTTGTCAAGTTACCCTGTTAGGCTCTAACAAAGCACGTGGTAACTGCACACAAATGAACCAGTGACTTTGTGTTCTAATTTTCATCTGCTCGCTGAATTAAAAGTTCAAACTTTGGGCAACTGAAGTAGGATATCCTTGAAGCCAAGGCATTATGCCAAAGCATAACACAAAACACTATATCCCTGAACAATTAACTGCTTGTTCCTTGTCTCTGTGGGAAGGCCACAGGTGATCTGGCCAGGTGTGCCCTAGGTTTCTGACAGTATCAAAGGGCAGAGCGATCTTAAGCCCTCTGAATAAAAGCTGTATCCTAGGTCTTCAGATATCAGAGGACTTCCAGTTATCTCAGGAGCGTAAGGAAATGTGGAACACAGAGCAGATACCTGTGGCCTGAGATGTGAAGTAGAAAGAAGATATAAGAGACCATAACGGTGGCCAGACAGAAAACAAGGAAGAGAGTGAAAAGGCCAGAATGAGAAAGTAAGAACAGGAGGGCTCAGGCAAGACAACAAAACAAAACTCACTATTTTAGGACTGGCTAAATTACAAACAGAATGCTGGGTGACAGGATGGACCATCGTGCGTGCACAGAAAATGTGTATAAGGATAAAAGAGCTCAGGTCAGAAAACCCAGATACAGCGGAGGTTTCTAGAATAACAAAACCACTTACCATCAGGAAACAGGTTTCCATCTTCTTCAGAAAACTGATGCTTTATCAGAAAAGCAAGTGTTCAGTAAATTCTACAGTAGCAGCACACACAGTCAGTGTGAAGTTATTAAAGTTTACTGATACTTAGTAATACTTTTCACAAGCATGTCTTAAATATAAAAACTAATTAAACAGAGTTATGTGGTTTGGAGTTGAAATGTGCTATTTACGAGCATGGATGGTAAGAGGGAAATCAAAGCCTAATAATGGGCCTGTTCAGACAAAGTAAAAGAAGTCAAAGTTCGAGAGCTCATAGGCATTCATTCAGGATGAGTGCTGTTCCCTACAACTGACTTGTAAATGCCTGGGATGACAAGGATTCACACAGTGTACATGCAGGGAGCAAAGGTCACTTATCAGTTCCATTGCTCCTTCGGAGGAAGAATACAAAATATAATGTGCACAGATTGGGGGGGGGGGACTAGCAAAACTCAGAGAAAATATTTATAACTCCTGCAATAAAGTTTAAAGCAACTTAAAAAAAAAGATTAATGAGAGACGGAGACTTGTCATACGTATGTGGTGCTGGGGATTGAACCTGGGGCCTCTCATAAGCAAGTCCTCCCTTCCACCTGCTTTTCCACTTCTCCAGCAGCTAGGTTTTTGTTTGTTTGTTTGGTTGGTTGGGTTTTTTTTGCATTGTATAAGTGTTTACTGAAGTTTTTATTAAAAAAAAAATCATTAGTGATTTAGTACTGGTTTATAAAATTACATGTCAACACTGTTACCACCACCAGAGTTCTAAATCCCCAATCCCTCCATTGCAAGCCACCAGTTTTTCAAAAGTTGCAGACATGGGTTAACTATCATCTCTACAACTACCTGTCTACATTTGTACATAACCCCCCCAAGTCCTGTCCACTCTTCCCCTCCAAGCCACTCACAACACTATCACTACATCCAAATGTCCCTTTTTCCTTTTCTTTCTCCAAGTCCTGGAAGCTAACTCTTGAGAGATGTGTTTTAATAGATCTGTTTCTACTTAATATTTAAACTTCTACAGCACAGAATTTAAGGTTTCTATATTTCTTCAACTAGTACCATAAAGTTTAAAATGTTTTACTAGCTTCAGTGTGACAGATATTAATGTGTAATGACAGTCATTAAAGTGTTGGTGTTACAGTTCAGGTTTAAAACAGGACTACCACCCCACCAGTGACTTTTCCTAATTATCACACAATTCAAAAATACCAACCAGATATTTTATATGCTTTAAAAATAACCTACCACCACTACCTCTAAGGTCCTCTAAAGTAAATTTTGTTCTAAATCAGTAATTTTTCAACTGGGAGAAAAATTTGCAAGAAGAAAAAAAGGGAAAATGAGAGAGAGGGAAAAGATAGAGGGACAGACACAGTAATCAACCTGGCAATGTCTAGAAACATTTTGGTTGTCACAGCTAGGATGGGGGGGATGGTTACTGGCATCTGGTGGGTAAAGGCCAGGGAAATTAGTAAACATCTTACCATGCACAGGCGGGCCATTCCCTACAACAAAGAATTACCTGGGCCTAAAAATATCAATTGTGCCTGTGCTGGAAAACCTCATGCTAAACCAAAACAGGCAAACTTGCAAATAAAGCTGAAGTCGTAAAAAAAAAAAAAAACCAACAACAACAACAACAACAAAAACCAAGCAATTATTCAAACATTTGCTATTGATGGAGAAACCTGGTCACAATACAAGTTGTGCTCTGCATACTAGTAAAAAAAAAATATGATGACTTAGGTCGGAGGGTAGATAGCATAATGGTTATGCAAACAGACTCATGCCTGAGGCTCCAAAATCCCAGGTTCAATCCCCTGCACCACCATAAGCCAGAGCTGAGCAGTGCTCTGGTTAAAAAAAAAAAAAAAGAAAGAAAGAAAGAAAAAGAAAAACGATGACTTGAATGTTAATCATTAAGGTATGAAGCTACAGACAGACAAGAAGGCTAGTAGCACTTTCACTAAGCAACTAGAGTCCTTTTTGCTGGAAGCTTCACAAGCAGAGAAGCAGTACTGCAGACTTGCCTCTCTTGCTCTCCCTTCCTTCTCAATTTCTGTCTCTATCCAAAACAAACAAACAAACAAACAAAGTAACTAACTAACAAAAATACTTTTTCAGGAAAAAGGACTGCAAGAAACAAACAAAAGAAGAAGTGAAGTTGTGATATTCTTGGCAATTTCCTATGATGCTTACCCGTTCAAAGACAAAAATCAATCACTATGCTTAGTTTAGTTGCCGGTAAATTCTAACCAGTTTTTTTTTTTACCACTTTCAATTTTATTTATTTATTTATTCCCTTTTGTTGCCCTTGTTTTTTTTTTATTGTTGTAGTTATTATTGTTGTTGTCGTTGTTGGATAGGACAGAGAGAAATGGAGAGAGGAGGGGAAGACAGAGAGGGGGAGAGAAAGACAGACACCTGCAGACCTGCTTCACCACCTGTGAAGCAACTCCCCTGCAGGTAGGGAGCCGGGGTTCGAACCGGGATCCTTATGCCAGTCCTTGTGCTTTGCGCCACCTGCGCTTAACCCGCTGCGCTACAGTCCGACTCCCCACCACCTGCAATTTTTAGCTGCAGTTAGAAGCAAACAAACAGAGGAGGAAAGTTAGCCACACAACACTGTCCCGCAATTTACTCGAGATGGACATGGCCCTACTTAAAACACCTGGCTGGGCTCTATGGATTGTTTACCTGGCAAAAGGACTGGCTCCAATTTTTTAATCTTCGGCTCGAAATTAATCTGATCGTCCGTCTGAAACACAACAGCAAAAGCCCATCAACTCAAAGCAAGTGCGTCCCCGCAGCCCTGCAGCCCCGCAGCCCCGCGAAGCCACCTGCGGCAGACACCGCCCACCGCGCCCCACCCCTTAGGCTCCTTCTTCACTTTTTATTCGAAGGTTTGGCACTTGAGCAAACTGGAGGTGGGGGATCTGGCGACCAAAGTATGAAAACGGCCTGCGATCACGTTTCTGCCCGAGGGTTCAGCCTCCTCCCCGGGTGCCCGCAGGCCTGACAGCCACGCGGGAGGCCGCCGCGGGACAGTTGCGGGGCAGGACGCGCAGAGCACCGGCTCTGCTCCCGGCTCGGGGCTCCCGGGGGCCGGGGCGCTGCATGGCCGCGGCGGAGAGCTGCAGAAGTTTGCGCGGAGCCGGCTGGGGCTCCCGGGGAGGCTCCGGCGGCCGCCGGCAGGAGTCACGGGGCTGGGGCCGGGGGGTTCCGCGGCTCGCTTGCTCCCCAAAGTCGGCCCGGCCCCGCGGCTCCCCGGAAACGCCACGGAGTGGGACGCCGAGGAGAAAGAGAGACAGAGACAGACCGAGAGATCGCGAGCAGTTTACCTGGGCCGGCGGCAAGAGGTAGGACCTGAAGGTGGGTCGGGGCGGCTTGAGGGAAAACATGGTGGCGCCGCCTTGCCGTCCCGGCCGGTCTGGAGCCGGCAGCCGCCGCGGGCCAGCGCCGCCGCTTCCCGACGCCCGTGGGCTCAGTTTCTCGCGCGGCCGCCCAGGCCCAGTGTGAGGCCAGCCGGGCCGGGCGGGCTGACGGGCGGGGACGCGGCGGAGAGCCCGCCCGAGCGGGGAGGAGCCGCAGCAGAGTCGGGCCCAGGACGGCACCCAGGCCCATCCCCGGAAGGGGCGCGGCGCCCCGCCCCGAGAGCGACGGCGCGCTCGGAACCGCCGGACTGCTGCTCCCAGCCTCTAGGCCGCGCCGGCGCCGGGTTACGGGGGTTTGCGCCGGGCGCCGGCTGCCGGGACCTCAGCTCGGGCACCCGGGGGAGCGGTGCCCAGCAGCCATCTTGAGGACGCAGCCTCGGGAGGCCTCTCTACGGCGGCCGGTGGGGCTCATGGCCCGCAGGGACCTACGGCGGCTCGCAGCGGCCTGGCGGCGGCGTGACCGCACACCAGCGAGCGATCTGTGGGCACCTGCCTGCTGTCACGCTTCCTGGGACACCCCCCCCCCTTCCCTCCCGGCCCGGTTGCAGTTCCAGAGCCGCCCAGCTCTCTGGTTCATTGCATTTAGTCATGTAGAGGAGCTCCGGGAGGAAGGGAGAAGGGACCCAGTGTGAGAGGGACCTGCAGCGACCGGGATCGAATGTTCTGCTTAGTCTGTGCCACGAGTGATAATCCTCTTCTTCCACAAGTCCCCATACTGGGAAGGTTGCCTTCAGCCACCCCATCTGTTGTCTTGCTCTGGAGCAGATCTCTGAGACCCGGGTGTCCTGCCAGCTGAGCTACCTGCTGCCCCGCCCCCCCCCCCATGGTCTCCTCTGCCTGGGCTGTGGGGACTCTGAACACGTGACTTGGGCAGCCAGCCGCCCCCTACCACCACCTCCATGTAGTTTATCAATTTCTCTCCTCTCTAAACTTGGATGTGGAGAAAGATACTAAGCAAATCACCCTCCTTTCTTTTCTTAGCAGTCCTGACATGTAAAGATGCCAATGAGCAGATAAATGAATGAAAAAGTCCTAGAGAGGAGGGGGATGATAAGAGGAGGCTTCAGTAGGCTATGGGACCACATAATCCGACTGCCAGTTGCAAAGAACTGATGAATTTCACCAAAAATATTATTGAATTAAAAAAATTATTAGTGATTTAATAATGATTAACAAGATTGTAAGATAACCAGGCTACAATTCCACCCAGTTCCCACCACGAGCGTTCCATGTCCCATCCCCTCCATTGGAATCTTCCCGATTCTTTATCCCTCTCTAGGAGTATGGAGCAAAATTCTTTCTGGGGTGCAGAAGGTGGGAGGTGTGGCTTCTGTAGATTGCTGATTTCTTAACCTATTTCTAAGCTGGAGCAGTCTTTGGTGGGAGGAGGATAGTGATATTATACGTTGCCGAATCTCTTATGTCTTTCACAATGTCCCTGTGTCTCCCTAGCTTTCTACTTGCATTAATGGTGGTTCTTCTCTTAAGAGCTGTTTATGAGAAAGGAGGAGAAAGAGAAGGAGAGAACCAGAGCATCACTGTCACATAGGATGCTGGGGATTGAACTTGGAACTTCACAACTGAGAGTCCAACACTTTCTCCACTGTGCCACCTCCCGGGGTCACCCATTATTGGTTCATATAACATGGAGAATGATAGCATTCTCTGCAGATTATTTCCCGTTCTCCTGTATCAGAACAAAAAACAAACAAAGAAAAAAAAACCAGCATTTCTAGGATACTATTAAATTCCAGGTACTTTACTATTAATTCAATTTGCTACCAAATTTATATTCAGTGCTGATTCTGCCAAGAACAACTCATGTCAATAAAAAGACAAAGTTTCCATTTTTGTGGCATTTTTATAATGGGTAAACAAAATAAAAATCATATATAATTGGGCTGGAGAGATAGCCTAAAGGTTATGCAGAGAGATTTTCATGCCTGAGGTTCAGTAAGTCCCAGGTTCAATCCCCAGCACCACCATATGCCAGAGATGAGCAGTTCTCCATGAAGAAAAACTGGACTGGTAGAGGGATTTGAAGAGACAACTCACCTATTAGGGGATATGCCTTGCCATGCATGTGGCTCAGGCCCAAGTCCAGGCACCACATGGGAGATACTATGTCAATGGAGCAGGCTCTGGCGCTGTGGTGTCTCTGTCTCCTTGTTATCTGAATGAAACAGTGTGGGAGCGTTGAAAGTGAACGTGTATGTTGGAGATCCTGGCTCCACAAATCAAAACAAACCTGAAGAGGATGAGGGTTTTATTTGCCATGGGAGGTGGTTATGGGTGTCCTTTCAAATAAGATGACTTCTGTGCAGGGAACAAAGGAAGTGAGGGAGAAAACTGTCTGGAAGAGGTAGAGCATTGTGGGTAGAGAGAATAGCAACTCAAATACCCATGTTTTTGTAATCTGGTGGGGGAGATGAGAGAGGGAAAAACAGACTAGCTCTCAGAGGCCTAAAAGATGAACATTTTCATAACATTTTGAGCTGAGAGAGGCACAGTCTGGCTATTTTTAATATTCATTTTAATGAGAGAGCAAAAGATCAAAACACTGTTCAGCCCTGACTTATGGTGGTAGGGACTGAACCGGGGACATTGGGATGGAAGTCTGTTGGGTAACCATTATGCTATCTCCCTACCCCCTACCCTATGATGACAATTCTGATGGTGAGCTTTGCTTTCTTTAGAGCCATTATGGAGCTTAAGGTTCCCCAGTTTACTCTCAGAAGACTTTTCTTCTAGACTATGACAAAGGCCTAAATGATGTTTTGTTTTGTTTTTCCACCAAAAGCAAAGATTTAGGAATGAAGTCGAAAGCTACAATTTAAGCATCCACTCAAATACATCGTTGGAGTGGGGTTGATTAGTCTCAGCATAAAAATACATAAATAAGTTACAGGGTTTTTTTAATTAAAGAAATATGATCACTGATCAAATATCAAAGTCCCTTAATCCATGTAATGCATTTCCAGTGCTTTTGATCAATTCACCCCAGTTTACGAATTCTGATTGATCTAACTTTCAGGCTCCTTTTTCTTGTTTGAAGATTTGTTTTATTTATTTATCTCATGTGAGGTAGAAAGTTGAGAGAGAAAGAGGGAGAAGTCAGAGAACCATTCCAGTACATGTGGTGCAGAGTTAAAACCGGAGAGTTCAGGCATATAAAAGTCCTTAGCTCTACCTAGTCTCTGTCTTTTTTTTTTTTTTTTTTTTTTTATCAGAGCACTGATCAGCTCTGGTTTATGGTGGTGTGGGGGATTGAAACTGGGACTTTGGAGCCTCAGGCATGAGAGCCTTTTTGCATAACCATTATGCTATCTCTCTCCATCTCATTTTTTTTCTTTCTTCTTCCTCTTGTTCCTCTTCCTCTTTTTCTACTCTTTCCCTACTCTTTCCTCCCTCTTCCTCCCCCTCCTCCTTCTTTTGTCTCTCTTTTTTTGAAACGTTTTTTAACTTTATCTTTTTATTTATTTATTAGACAGAGATAGAGACAAATTGAGAGAGAAGAAGGAAATAGAGAGGGAAAGAGGCAGAGAGACACCTGCAGCCCTGCTTCACCACTCATGAAGCTTTCCCCCTGGCAGGTAGGGAGCAGGGGCTTGAACTTGGGTCCTTGTGCACTGTAATGTGTGTGCTTAGCCAGGTGCACCACCACCTGGCCCCATCTCTCTCTTTTTAAGCCTGAGCACTGCTCAGTTTGGCTTATGGTATAGTGCTGAGAACTGAACCTGGGACTTTGGAACTTCAAACATGCGAGTCTCTTTACATAACCATTACTGTCTCCCCTACTTTTATGTCTTACTTTCAATCACATTTAGTTGCTTATCATCTCTGCTCCCTAACTTTTGACATAACTACAGCAACCCTCTCTCTCTTTTTTAAAAAATATTTTTATATTTATTTCCTTTTGTTGCCCTTGTTGTTTTATTGTTGTAGTTATTTTGTTGTTGTTATTGATGTCGTTGTTGTTGTCATTGTTGTTGGATAGGACAGAGAGAAATGGAGAGAGGAGGGGAAGACAGAGAAGGGGAGAGAAAGACAGACACCTGTAGACCTGCTTCACCACTTATGAAGTGACTCCCCTGCAGGTGGGGAGCCAGGGGCTCAAACCGGGATCTTACCGGTCCTTGCACTTGGCACCACGTGCGCTTAACGCCCCTGCACTGCCACCCAACTCCCTCTTTTTTTTTTTTTAATTACTGGAAACAAAATTTATTTTCTTTTTTCATATCTATTTATGCTCTTTTAAAATTTTTTTATTAACTTTATTTATTTATTGGCTAGAGACAGCCAGAAATCAAGAGGGACTGAGGGTGATAGAGAGGGAGAGAGACACAGGGGCAGCTGCAACACTGCTTCACCTCTCGCAAAGCTTTCTCCTGCAGCTGGGGACTAGGGGCTCGAACCCGGGTCCTTGAACATTGTAACATACGCTCAACCAGGTGTGCCACCATCCAGCCTCTCTATTCATACTCTCTAACACGATACCATTTGTATTTTGTCTCTTAAATTGCTTTAAGATTAAGTTACAACATTATAAAAAGTTGGCATATACAAGATTCAACATACCCACCCTAAATTTCTAGTGTCATTCACAGCAGCCCTTCCCCCTCTCCAGTCCTCTACCTCATTCTTTCCAATAACCATCTTTTTCAGAGTCTAACAGTTAGTTTTGGACCTCTTCCTTCTTCTGTCTCTGTCCTTGTCCCTCTCTCTCTTCTCCGTTGCTTTCGTGGTGTGTTAGTCTGTGCCTCCAATGAGAGTGGTCACCTTCTCTTGTGCTCTTTTCCCATTTCTGTCAGACACACCTGTCCCTGTCCCTTTTCCATTTACTCCACCCACCGGTTCTTTGTGGGTATGAGATGCTGTGCCAGGGTGGCATTTGTTGGTAGCTCCAGGCATGAAGCTGGCTCTTCTGGGTGCCCCAGAGTCTTCCCAGGAGGTGCCCCTGGGGATGGTGGGGCCCAGGGCCTATTTCTAACCTCTGGGGTTATAGGTGATCTCTACTCTGACTCTTTCTGTGTAGTGAAGAGTGAGTAATGGGGAGGGGGCCAAGCCTGGAAGGTGGGACAGCACAATGGAGGGCATTTGTTAGAATTTACAGGCAGGAACACGGCATCCAGTGTTCTCAGCCATGAGTAATCTCTAGGGATCTTTACAATTTTGACCTTGGATACAACAGCTTTCATTTCTAGGGGACAGGTGAATGGGGAGGTTTCATCAAACCACTACAGTAGACAAAAGCACAGTGGATTTGTGCTGGTTCTCAAGAACCGTGCGACAGTAGGAAAATGTCCATGAGACGCTTTATCTTTCTGCATCAACAAAACTTGTGGTCACTTTACATGATTACAGTGTGATCTTTGAGGCAAAACTTACATCATGTGGTTTGGTTTACATCATTAGTGTCAAAACATAAAAATGTATTTTTTTAAATTTCTTTTTTTTTTTAATTTAAGAAAGGATAAATTAACAAAACCATAGGGTAGGAGGGGTACACTCCACACAATTCCCACCACCCAATCTCCATATCCCACCCCCTCCCCTGATAGCTTTCCCATTCTCTATCCCTCTGGGAGCATGGACCCAGAGTCATTGTGGGTTGCGGAAGGTGGAAGGTCTGGCTTATTTATGGTTCTTTTCCACTTCTGACTTCTGGCACTGCATAATTTTCATTCATTCTTTCTCTCCTTTTTTCCAGAAATACAAAGAGAGGTAGAAAGAGAGTGTGAGAGAGACCAAAGCCTCCTCCAATGCAGTGGGGCCGGGCTCATGCCTGTAGGTCTTGTCCCTGGCAAAGCAGTGCACTATCCAAGTGAGGCACTTCCCTGATCCAATCTTTCTTTTTTCTTTTCCTCATTTTCCTTTCTTCTCTTTCCTTTTTTGTTTGCTTTCTCTTTCTTATTTACATAGATTCTTATCCCTTTAGTAATTACTGGTGACACTTCAAGGCATTTCTTAGGCTATTTGGTGGCATTTAGAAAGAAAAATTGTGTGGTCAGGAGGTAGCGCAGCAGGTTAAGCACCTATGGCACGAAGCGCAAGGACTGGTGTAAGGATCCTGGTTCGAGTCCCCGGCTCCCCACCTGCAGAGGGGTCGCTTCACCGGTGGTGAAGCAGGTCTGCAGGTGTCTCCTCTCTCTGTCTTCCCCACCTCTCTCAATTTCTCTCTGTCCTATCTAACAAGAATAATAACCACAACAACGATACAAAAACAAGGGCAACAAAAGGGAGAAAAATAGCCTCCAGGAGCAGTGGATTCAGGTGCAGGCACCGAGCCCTGGCAATAACCCTGGAGGCAAAAAAAAGAAGAAAAAAAAAAAAAACGGTTCAAGCCCCCGGCTCCTCATCTGCAGGGGAGTTGCTTCACAGGCGGTGAAGCAGGTCTGCAGGTGTCTATCTTTCTCTCCTCCTCTCTGTCTTCCCCTCCTCTCTCCATTTCTCTCTGTCCTATCCAACAATGATGACATCAGTAACAACAACAAAAACTAAAAGAACAACAAGGGCAACAAAAGGGGAAAATAAATAAATATTTTTAAAAAAGAGAAATTGAGGGAACAAAATCAGTACAGAGAGAGAGAGAAGAGAGTAAGAGAGGTATTTGGGAGTGAGGAGATAGCAAAAGACTTTTTTTTTTTTTTTTTGCTTCCAGGGTTACTGCTGGGGCTCGGTGCCACTGCTCCTGGAAGCCATCTTTTATTCCATTTTTTTTTGTTGCTGCTGCTATTATTATTGGTAGCTGTTATATTTGTTGTTGCTGCTGCTGCTATTATTTGTTGGTAGGAGAGAGAAATTGTTGTTGATAGGAGAGAGAAATCGAGAGAGGAGGGGAAGATGGGTGGGGGAGAAAGATAGACATCTGCAGACCTGCTTCACCACTTGTGAAGTGACCCCCACCCCCGCAGGTGGGGAGCTGGGGGCTTGAACCGGGATCCTTGTACCAGTCCTTATGCTTTGCACTATGTGCACTTAACCAGTACACTACCACCTGGTGCCTAGCAGAAGACTTTCATGCCTGGAACTCCCAAGTTTCTCAGGTTCAATCCCCAGCACCACCATAAACCAGAATTGAGCACTGCTTTGGACAAAAACAAACAAGTTTGTGTATGGTCACTAAGCAACTTGCCTCAACTGGAGAATTATCACCTTCATCAGATCCTAATCAAAAAAAAAAAAAAATCTAGTTTTGCTAGCATATGCCAGTGAAATACTGGTTGGTGTGTCATATGTTAAAATTGAATTGGCAGATAAGCCCTGATTTCCAAACATGTTTAATTAAAAAAAAAAAAGTTTCCTTAGTCAACTTTGGTTGACTAAGATGGCACTCCTCCGTGGCTTTGATTGGAAAAATAAATGAGAGGCCAAACCCAGTTAGCATTCAGTTTATGTGGAGGCCTTCTCTCACTTCCCCTCTTGTCCTTTTGTTGTGGTGCCAGATGCCACTGCCAAGTCCTTGGCACTGCTGGCTTGTCCAGTTCTGTCTAGTGTGCCCTGCAGAGCTTTTGCATACCTAGGGTGGCCATGTAAACTTTTGGACCTCAATGCCGGAAACCCTGGTGTGGGCTCCGATCTCACAGACAGTAGTAAGTTGTCCTTCTCGATAGTGCCAGTAGCAGCCAGGGACCCCCCAAAGAAATGAGGAGCTGTCTCAGAACTGCAGTAATCCCCTTCTGGTTCTGTCAGTTGCTCTCTGTACTCAGCCTGCATGGCAGCTTCTGACACAAACGGGGGGATCTCAGTGCTCTGAGAACGTGTGATCTTCTGCACTTGGTAGGTCCACTCAGTCGTCCACTGCTGAACTGCAGAGGGGCTCACTGGGCCCCTGATTGAGCTGTACTTTGCACCCCACTCGTTCACCCCACTGACCACCTTTCTTCCTCGGGAGTAGATGAAGCTTCTGGACTTCATAGTTGTGCAAGTGTTCCTGGTTTCATCAGGGGGACAGCATTGCATTTTTGTTTCCCCCAAAGGGTAGGAAATAGTGTCTTGTACCTCTGTGCTGTCCACCGTCAGCTGAGTGTTCTGAACATCACATCTATTCTGTTCATGCATACTATCAGTCCGATGGAAATTTGGGGTGAGAGAGTCTTCTCTTTTAGCATCTGCCTGTCTTTCATCATCGTTAGCTAGAAGCCCCTGATCTGGCCCAAGTTGCAACACTGAAGGGTTTTCCTTGTGGTCCGATGAAGGTTGCCTGCAGTCTGGTGTGGCCAGCGAACTGGTGCTGGACATAAGCTGCAGGCTGGCCAGGTTCTCTGGTTCTAAGCGTGCCCTAGGGTCCTTCTCTTCTCTCCCCCGGAAGGAACAAGCTTTTCTTCTGAAGGCACTGTCCTCAAACAGCAGCTCTTCCCCGTTAAAGTGGTATCTGAACAGGCTATAGCCATCGGCACTATTGAGGCTGCTCTGCCGGAGGAGCAAAGTGGCTTCACACTCAGAAGATGCCCGGGACCGAGACTGGAGCAGCTCTGCCCTGTCGATGCCTGCCAAACTTTCCAGGGCGGTCACCATCCTGGTGGACAGGTCCTCCAACTGGGAGAGCCGCAGGTCCATGCTCTGCAGAGACGTCTTCATGAAGTTCTCTCTTTCATTGACCTCTTCCAGTCTCATCGACATGTTCTCCACTCTGGAGAATACACACAGACAGAGGAATTAAACCCAGAGTCACCAAGTTAACACAGAAGAGGAAAAATGTTACCGGTATGTGGTCTTTTGAGAATCAGAGGGCTCATTGGGCACATTTTCAAATCTCCTACAATGGGGCTGGAGAAATAGTATAATGGTAATGCAAAAAGACTTTCAGGCCTGTGGCTTCAAAGTTCCAGGTTCAAGCCCCTGCACCACTATAAGCCAGAGCTGACTAGTGTTCTGGTATTTCCCACTCTAGCTCGCTCGCTCTCTCTCTCTCTCTCTCTCTCTCTCTCTCTCACACACACACACACACACACACACACACACACACACACACACACACACACCAGCTTTCAATAAAACAAAACAAAAACAATGTTTTTAAAACACAATCAAATTGGAGGTCAGGCAGTGGTGCATCTGCTTTAGTTCACCTGTTACCATGTGCAAGGACCCAGGTTCGAACCCCTAATCCCCACCTGCAGGGGGAAGCTTCACAAGCAGTGAAACAAATATTGCAGGTGTCTCTCTTTCTCTCTCCTTGTCTCCCTTCCCCTCTCAATTTCTCTCTGTCTTATCAAATAAAAATAAATTTAAAAAAATAATGGCCAGGCAGTGGCACACCTGGTTAAGCACACATATTACCATTTGCAAAGACCCAGGTTTAAGCCCCTGCTCCCTACCTGTGTGTGTGTGGGGAACTTCACAAGCAGTGAAGCAAGTACTGCAGGCATCTGTCTCTGTTTCTCTCTCCCTCTCTTTCTCTCCCTTCTCTCAGTTTCTCTCTGTCCTACCAAATAATTAAAAAGGAAAAAATAGGGGGCTGGGCGGTAGTGCAGAGGGTTAAGCACACATGGCGCAAAGTGCAAGGACAGGCACAAGGATCCTGGTTCGAGCCCCCGGCTCCCTAACTGCAGGGGCGGGGGGGGGGGGGGTCCGCTTCGCAAGCAGTGAAGTAGGTCTGCATGTGTCTGTCTTCCCCTTCTCTGTTGATTTTTCTCTGTCCTATCCAACAACAACAGCTATGACAACAATAACAACTACAACAAGCGCAACAAGGTCAACAAAATGGAAAAAATGGCCTCCAGGAGCAGTGGATTCGTAGTGCAGGCACCGAGCCCCAGGGATAACCCTGGAGGCAAAAAAAAAAAAAAAAAAAGAAAGAAAGGAAAAAGTAAATTAGAAAGCAATCAAATTTCCTCTAATCTGAATGTAACTACTAAGAATTATTGAGAGGAATGAAAGGGGATCTTGGCTCCTCTGCATCCCCCACCATCTTCTGTCCCCACTATTTCTGCAGCCATCTTGCCCTGACTCTGCCAGAGTCACTTTTGCCAACAGCAGGCTCCTGTGGACCACAGCCACAGCTGCCTGCCCTCTGCTGTGTGGGAGGGTCGTCGGCTTCTATTCTTAACTCTTCCCGTGGGTAGAGGACTATTTATATGCCCCTTAGGAAACTACATCATTTGAGCAGGAAAGGTCTGGCTTCCTGGAAGTTTGCCACCAGGAGAACCCAACGTCTGAGGACTTCCAACTTTCTTCTTTCCCAACTCCCTTACCCTACAGCTGTAGGTTCTAGGAGTTCACTCTCTTCTGGCACTTTGGTGACCAACAGGAGACTTTTGCGCCCTCGATTTTCTTATTTATTCTAGCAAGGCTTGGTTTCCTCTGTTAAAGTAATGTCTGCCTAGTCACTTTAAACTTATTGCCTCCCTTGGTGTTAAAAGTCATATTGTGTCAGGTGGTGGTGCTTCTGGTTGAGCACACATGCTACAATGCACAAGGACCAGAGTTCAAGCTCCTTGGTCCCCATTTGCAGGGGGAAAGCTTTACAAACAGCGAAGCTGGTCTGCATATGTCTCTCTGTCTTTCTTCCCGCCCTTCCCCCCCCCCCCCCCGCCCTTCCTGCTCAATTTCGGTCTTTATCCAAAAATAATGAGTAAATGAAATATTTTTTAAAAGATTAAGGGGGTTGGGCGGTAGCGCAGTGGATTAAGTGCACATGGCGCGAAGTGCTAGGACCTGCGTAAGGATCTCGGATCAAGCCCCTGGCTCCCCACCTGCAGGGGGGTCGCTTCTCAAGCTATGAAGCAGGTTTGCAGGTGTCTGTCTTTCTCTCCCCCTCTCTGTCTTCCCCTCCTCTCTCCATTTCTCTCTGTCCTAAAAAAAAAATTCGTTCAATTTATTTATTGAGAGAGAGAAAAGCCAAAGTATCACTCTGGCATTTGTGGTGCTGGGGTTTGTACTGAAGACCTTTATGAATTCACCTCTCACAGCCATTTCTTCTTTTTTTATTTGCTAGGACAAAGAGAAATTGAGAGGGGAGTGGGAGATAGAGAAGGAGAGAGACAGGGAGATAACCAGAGCATAGCTATACCATCTGTGAAGCATCCCCTCCCCCCCCCCCCCCCCCCCGCAGATGGGAAGCAGGGGCTTAAACCTGGTCCTTGTGCATGACAATGTGTGAGCTCAGTCAGGTGTGCCTCTGTTTATTCCCTTTTGTTGCCCTTGTTTTATTGTAGTTATTATTGTTATTGATGTCATCATTGTTGGATAGGACAGAGAGAAATGGAGAGAGGAGGGGAGACAGAGAGGGGGAGAGAAAGAGAGACACCTGCAGACCTGCTTCACCGCCTGCTTCACCTGCAGGTGGGGAACTGGGGCCTTGAACCCGGATCTTTACACCAGTCCTTGCGCTTTGCGCCAGCCACCTTATGCTTAACCCACTGCGCTACCACTGGACTCCCAGAACTTAATTTTTTTAAAGGTAGTTTCAGAGATCAAACTCAGGGTCCGCACATGTGCTATAATTACCAACCCATTACTCCCCACCCCCTTTTTTTTGGTCATCAGGGTTATTGCTGGGGCTTACTGCTTGTAAAGCTCCATCATTCCTGGCAGCCATTTCCCTTTTTCTTTCATCTTGAGAGGAGGTGAGAGACAGAGGAGAGAGAAACACAGAGAGACATGCGTAGCACTGCACCACTGCTCATGAAGCTTTCCTTACTGTAGGTGGGAACTAGGACTTTTTTAAAAAATATTTATTTATTTATTCTTTTTGTTGCTCTTGTTGTTTTATTGTTGTAGTTATTATTGCTGTTGTTGGATAGGACAGAGAGAAATGGAGAGAGGAGGAGAAGACAGAGGGGGAGAGAAAGAGAGACACCTGCAGACCTGCTTCACTGCCTGTGAAGTGACTCTCCTGCAGGTTGGGAGCCGGGGGCTTGAACTGGGGTCCTTACTCCGGTCCTTGCACTTTACACCATGTACGCTTAACCCACTGTGCTACCGCCCAACTCCCAACTTTTTTTTTTTTAAAAAAGAATTTATTTATTCATGAGAAAGACAGCAGAGAAAGAACCAGATATCACTCTGGTACATGTGCTGCTGGGGATTGAACTCAGGACCTCATGCTTGAGAATCCAATGCCCAGTCCACTGCGCCACCTCCCGGATCACAGGGAACTAGGACTTTTAAGAGTCAGTAGAGGTATTTATTTTTCCTTTCCTTATTTTCTCTTGAAGTAGCCTTGGTTTTTAAGACCACATATGTTTTAGAAGTATAATCTCACACCCCCTGGACTATATATGTTGCTACATCGCAACCACCAAATAGCAGGTATTCCCCCGCCAAAGTTCACTGGAACTCCTTTAGACTTTCAGTCCATTCATCACTCCCCACTTTCTGATATTAGTTCTCAGCATAGTTCTAAGAATTTGTTTTTTTTTTTCATAGCAACATGATTTTTTATTTATAAAATGGAAATAAAACCATAGGATAAGAGGGGTACAATTCCCACCACCAGAACTGCCTTCATATATATCTGAGTTAGATCATCCGGTATTGGGGCCAGGTGGTGGTGCACCTGGTTGAGCGCAGGTTACAATGTGCAAGGACCCGGGTTCAAGTTCCCTGGTCCCCACCTGCAGGGGGAAGCTTTGTGAATGGTGAAGCGGTGTTATAGGTGTCTCTCTGTCTCTCAGTCTCTCTATCACTCACTTCCCTCTACTTCTGGTTGTCTCTATCCAATAAATAAATGAAGATAATAAAATAAATAGAGTAAAAAAAATCATCCAGTATTTGTCTTTTTTATAAGTTCTTTTAACATTCCTTGTAGGGCCAAGTTAGTGGTAATGAATTCCTCTTGCTTTATCACTCCTTTGAATCTAAGTGCTAACCTAGATGGATAGGGTACTTTTGATTAAAGGTTTATTCCATTCAGCACTTTGTTCATAATATGTCATTCTCTACTGACCTTTGTAGTTTCTATTGATAAATCAGCTGATAGTCTCATGAGAGTTCCATTTTGTGTGACTCTGTTTTTTTTTTTTTCCCCTGATATCTTTAGGATTTTTCTCTTTATCTTTTATCATTGCCATTATACTTACAGGGTTTATTTTGTTTGAAACTCTTTAAGCTTTCTAGGTTTGAGTATCTGTCTCCTCCCTTTCTTGGGGAATTAAAAAAAAAACCACGTTTTTATTTATTTATTTATTTATTTATTTATTTATTTATTGTTGGCTAGAGACAGAAAGAAATCAAGAGAAGAGGGGGAGAAAGTGAGGGTAAGAAACAGACACCTGCAGCCCTGCTTCACCACTCGTAAAACTTTCCCCCTGCGGGTGAGAACCAGGAACTGAACCCGGGTCCTTGTGTGCTGTGTGCGTTTAACCAGGTGCGCCACTGCCCTGGCCCCCTTGGGGAATTCTTTTTTACCTGCTATTTCTTCAAAAAAGAGTTTTGTCCCAAGGGGTGACTCACCTAGTAGAGTGCACATGTAACCCTGTGTGAGGACCTGGGTTCAAGCCTTTGATCCCACCAAGGGAGGGAAGCTGCACAAGCAGTGGAGTAGTGTTGCAAGTGTTTTTCTTCTTATTATTATTTTTTTTAACTTATTTCTTTATTGGGGAATTAATGTTTTACATTCAACAGTAAATACAATAGTTTGTACATGCATAACATTCCCCAGTTTCCCATTTAACCATACAACCCCCACTATGTCATTTATCATCCTGCAAGTGTTTTTCTTTCTGCCTCTCTCCTCTATCTTTCCCTGTCTCTCACCTTTTATCAAAAAAAAAAAAAAAAAAAAAAAAGGCCAACAGCAGTGGTGGAGTGGTGGAGTGATGTAGGCACCAAGTCCCAGCATAACCCTGGTAACATAGATAATTATCAGCCAGGTGTTGACACACATGGTTGAGTATGCACATTACCATGGGCAAGGACCAGGGTTCAAACCCCCACCCCTCAAGCTCCTACCTGCAGGGGAAAGCTTCATGAGCTTTTATTTCTATCCTACCAAAAAAAGGGGGGGGGGGTTACCAGGAGTGGTAAATTCATTACAAGGGCACCAAATGATAATCCTGGTGACAAAAAAAAAATTACATAATTAATTAATTAATTTAAAAGTCTATCCTTTTCTAGTCTCCTCCTGGAATACCTATAATGAGAATGTTAATCCTCTTGATGCTGCCAGAAAACACTCATGTTCTGCTGATTTGTTTTAGCTATTTAAAAATTATATTTAAAGGAGTCAGGGGGTTAAACCTGCGCAGCGGGTTAAGCGCAGGTGGCGCAAAGCTCAAGGACCAACATAAGGATCCCAGTTCAAGCCCCCGGCTCCCCACCTGCAGGGGAGTCACTTCACAAGCGGTGAAGCAGGTCTGCAGGTGTCTGTCTTTCTCTCCCCCTCTCTGTCTTCCCCTCCTCTCTCCATTTCTCTCTGCCCTATCCAACAATGACAACAACAAGAATAACTACAACAATAAAACAACAAGGGCAACAAAAGGGAATAAATAAATAAAATAAAAGTATATTTAATTTTTTAAAACTAATTTTTTAATTGGTGCAGGCGCCACCATGCAAGCTGCTTGACATGGTACCAGCTTCGCAGGAAGTTCAGCCCAGCTGGACTCTCCAGGCCAAACTGAAACCATCTCGCCTTTTGCCATGTATAGGGCTTGGGATTAAGCTCTGTGTGGTCTTAATAATATTTACCTATGGCCAGGCTCAGAGCCTGACCAATAACAAAAATAATGACAAAACCTGCACTACATTCTCTAAGACTGATCATAATGGAACAAGCAATATCAATAATACAGAATTTTTCAGGAGGCTCCAATAGGAAAAAAATGTTTTCCCCTTTATCTACACCACTTCCTTTAGTATTCCCCCTAAAATATAGAGAAAGATTGGTGGTTCCCACAGTGGAGAGGCCACCTTACATAGCATAATTGATTAATGGAAAGTTATGGTACCTGCCTAGATACAATGGGCCTTTTAATCTACCATCCACCACTGTGCTCCCACTTCCTTATGCAGGAATAGTACACGAGAACCTAGGTCACATAGTAAGCACACAAGAAAGATGGATTCCAGCTAGAGAGTTTAGCTTTATGGAGAGGCTGGCCAGGTCAGCACCACCTTGGTGACTTCTTAGTAAGGAACAAAACAAAACTCCTTGATCAAACAATGGAACAGATTTTATGAAAAATGGGCTGCTCAATTTTGTTTAAGGCCCCTAAAAACATAACAAGCTTGAACTTTCTATGAACCATTAGCTTCTGATGCATAGGGGCAAGAGGATGGCATAAACATACAGGTAGAATATTAATCTTAATCAATAGGACATCTGCCTAGCACAGGTACAGGAGTAACAAAATGTCGTTAAAATTTGTAAGCTCTAGCCGGGCGGGTCTAGCTTCACGGGCGGGTAACAGAGACGCGGAGACAACGGCTGGGCAGGGAAGCTATATTTCTTTATTCAAGAACAACGATTCATAAACTAAGACAAACTAATCACAAAACAGAACTCCGCTGTCTCTTTGCGGTGGCACAGGCACTCTCTCTTACTCTCGAACTCAGGAACCCAGGAACTCTCTCCAACTCTGGAACTCTGGCGGGGCCCCTAGGGGCGGGGCCAAGTGGGCCCGCGAAATTAACTGGACTGATCTAATTCTCTTGGGGGGGGGGGGGAACTAGAACCCAATGTAAAGCATACAACAACAAAAAACATAGAAACGGTGATGTGATCTCTAGGGAGGAAAGTGCCCCTGGAATGTGAATGTTCCACAAAGCAGGAGGTGTTCCCTACCTGTGCTGTTCTTACTTGATTTTTGTTTTGATAATCAAAGCCTTGGTGATATTTGTATTGGTGACTAAAGCCTTGGTGAATTTTTGTTTTAATAATCAATACCTTGGTGATTTTTGTTTTAATGAGCTAAGCCATATGAGACTATAAAAATAAAGTTCTGCTTGAGTATGACAGAGATGTCTGCTTGAGCTTGATTCAGCATCAACTCACTCGTCTCTCATTCTTCATTCTTCGTCAACGCCTCTCCTCCCCCAGGTTACCCTACTAACCTGCTGGGGCTGGCCCCCGGCATTTAATATTTATTTATTCCCTTTTGTTGCCCTTGTTGTTTTATTGAGGTAGTAACTGATGTCATCGTTGTTGGAGAGAGGAGGAGAAGACCGAGGGGGGAGAGAAAGATAGACACCCGCAGACCTGCTTCACCGCTTGTGAAGCGACTCCCCTGCAGGTGGGGAGCCAGGGGCTTGAACCAGGATCCTTACTCCGGTCCTTGCGCTTTGCGCCACCTGCGCTTAACCCGCTGCACTATGGCCCGACTCCCTATATTTAATTTTTTACTTTATTTATTTGTGATAGAAATTGAGAGTGAAGGGGAAAATAGAGAGGAAAAGGGAGACAGATACCTGTAACACTGCTTCACCACTCATGAAGCTTCCCCCTGCAGGTGGGCACCTGAGGCTTGAACCAGAGTCCTTATGAATTATAACATGTACACTTTCCCAAGCCCACCGCTGCCCATCACCGTTTACTATTTTTTAATGGTTCTCTTTTCCCAGTACTCAAGCTCACTGATTTAACCGTTGCCTTCTATCTTTCTGTTGAGGTCCTTTACTGTGTTGTTGTTATTACTATTATTGTTGTACCCAGGGATTCACAACTTTGGGATAACTGTTTCAGACAGAGAAGAGACAGAAGGAGAGAAAGATACCACAACATTGAAATTTCCCTCAGTGTGAGGGGGCTGAGCTGAACCTGAGTTGCATGCAAACAAAGCAGACACCTTCCAGCTGAGCTATCTGACTTGCCTTATATTATATTTTAAAGATTAATTTAATTGGGGCCAGGTGTTGGTGCACCTGGTTGAGTGCCATGTGTTACAATGCTCAAGGACTCAGGTTGAAGCCCCTGGTCCCCACCTGCAGGAGGAAAGCTTCTTGAGTGGTGAAATAGTGCTGCAGGTGTCTTTCTCCCTCTCTGTCTCTCTCCCTCTCTGTCTCTTCCTGCTCAAGTCCTGTCTCTATCCAAAAAATGAATAAGTAAAATATTTTTTAAAGATTAGTTTATTTATCGAGAGAGAAAAGTCAAAGTATGACTCCGGCATATATGATGTTGGGGATTGTACTCAAGACCTCATGCTTCTAAGTCCAGAATTCTACCATTGTACCACCTCTGGAACTACCTCTTACTATATTACTATTATTATTATTATATTTTGGTTTTGCATTTTGTTTTGTTTTATTTTATTTTATTTTTCTCTCTACCAGAGCACTGCTCAGCTTTGGCTAATGGTGGTGCTGGGGATTGTCCTGAGAAATGTGAGCCTCAGATATGAAAGCCTTTGCATAACCACTGTGCTACCTCCCAAGCTCTCTTTGACTGTCCATTTTAGCTTAGCTATTGTGTACTTTAGTTCTGTGGTTTTAGTCAGGACTTTTCTTTTTTTTTAATCTTATTTTAATTTAAAAAATTTTTTTAATACTTATTTATTTTCCCTTTTGTTGCCCTTGTTGCTTAACATTGTTGTGGTTATTGATGTTGTTGTTGGATAGGACAGAGAGAAATGGAGAGAGGAAGGGAAGGGGAATACAGAGAGGGGGAGAGAAAGACAGACACCTGCAGACCTGCTTCACTGCTTGTGAAGCGACTCCCCTGCAGGTAGGGAGCCGGGGGCTCGAACCGGGATCCTTACGCTGGTCCTTGTGCTTTGTGCCAATAGCACTTAACCTGCTGCGCCACCGCCCGACTCCCAGTCAGGACTTTTCTTATGCATTTTCTGATTTTATTGACATTCTCTTCCACTGATCATTTAGACCATTGCTTTGCAATCTATTTTAGGAAGTTTATATAGCTGTATTGCTTTTGGATTTTTTTTTTTCTCCAGGTGTTTGTCTTGCTCCATCAGCATGGGTACTCTCCTCTGTCTTCTTAGTGTAACTGGTGCTCTGTAAGGATCTGGGTGGGGTCTGTGCTTGAATGGGTCTGAGCAGGGGTTTGTAGCTGCCAGTGCCTTGCAGAAGCTATCACATGGAGATCAACCAGGTCTGGGTGGTCTCCAGAAACCACTAGGATGCCATGAACACAGGTGCAGTTCTGATAGCAGGGTGGGACCTTAGTCCCAGGTGGTGAGGGAGCACACACACCATGATGAATAGGAGGCAGAATCTGGCAGGTGTGGACCAGCAAGGGAGCAGGCAGTGGGGACCCCTTGCTTGTTGGTTATGCTTTGTGAAATCTTCAGGCTGCTTGTTGAATGTTAGGCTGGGGCTTGTTTCCTGGCAGTTTGGTGTCACTGGCAAAAATGGCAAGAATAGGATCTGCTTGTCTGCCAGGAGTTAGCACTTTTGATGTCTTTGAACCCCCCCCCCCCTCCAGCTAATTCTGCTACTTGCTAGGGGTAGGTGTGGTTCTCCTTCTGGAATTTCCCCTCAGGGTATGTTACTATGGAGATTAAATTCCAGTCTTTTGTCCACCAGTTTGACTGGCAGTGAGGCTGCAGATGTTATCACAAAGATGGCTACTATAATTCCCACCTGACTGTTTGCCAAAAGTTTATTACACTCCTGTCCCAGTGTTACAAATATAGTATTGAAATGGGGTCAGGGTGCAACTCACACCTCTGCTCCCTAGCGTGGGACCAGGGGCTTTAATCTGGGTCTTTGTATGGTGATGTGTGCATTCAGTCAGGTGACCTCTACATAGCCCCTAACATCTGATTTCTTTATGTGTGCTTTCTTTACTCAATTCTCTGTCTGTCAGCTTAGTGGTCAGCCAGCTGATGATCAGACAGAAATTTCTTTAAGCCTGTAAAAAAATCATCTAATCGAGGGTCGGGTGGTAGCGCAGTGGGTTAAGTGCACATGACGCAAAGTGCAAGGACCAGCCTAAGGATCCCAGTTCGAGCCTCAGGCTCCCCACCTGCAGGGAGGTGGCTTCATGAATGGTGAAGCAGGTCTGCAGGTGACTGTCTTTCTCTCTCCCTCTCTGTCTTCCCCTCCTCTCTCGATTTCCCTCTGTCCCATCCAACAGCGGCAGCAACAACAGAAAAAGAAAAAAAAAAAAAAGCTGGCCTCATAACCAGGTTCCCCTTTTAGTTTGTTTCTATACACCAAAAGGAAGCTTGCTCTGTCCCCAGCGGGGGACCCATCACAACAGCAAAAGCAGCCTGCTAATCTGAGAATGAAATGACATCACAGAGCAAAAGAACTCCATGTCAGCTCCCAGCACATGTAAATAATGTGCCTGCAGGAAGAAGCTGTGTTGGCAGACTTCCAGAGGCTTTCATCTGAATGAAGCTAGTACTGAGGCTACGCTTGACTTTGACCGTTATAGCACTAAGTGTCAGTTTAAATTCATTTATGTTAAGAAACAACATAATCACGTCTAGGCATCTACCCAAAGGCCATGGGAGCTCTAGTTAGAAAAGCTACATGTACCCCTGTGTTCAAAGCTGTGTTATTCACAATAGCCAACATATGGGAGCAACCTAAATGCCCATTGACAGATGACTGGATAAAGAAGTTATAGGGCTGGGTGGTGATGCATCCAGTAAGTACATGTAGTGCCATACTACCATATACAAGGACCTGGGCTTGAGTCCCTGCTCCCCACCTGCAGGGAAGCTGCTTCATGAATGGTGAAGCAGATCTGCAGGCGTCTTTCTTTCTCTCTCCCAGTCTATCTCTCCTCCTTCTCTCAATTTCTTTCTGTCCTGTCAAGAAGGAGGAGAGGGAGAAGGAAAGGGAGAGGGAGAAGGAGAAGAAGAACAATGACAACAACTATTACTACTACATAGAAGTAGTAGTTATGGGCTATATATTCAATGGAATACTACTCTGTGGTTAATAAAAGATGAGATTGTATCATTTGGGATGAAATGGATGGAACGGGGTGATTGTGCTAAGTGAAATAAGAGGTGAAGTACAACTAGTGGATGTTTCACTCTTGTGAAATACAGATGACTGGTGCAAATGAACTTGCAAAAAAAAAAAAAAGATAATCAAACCGTCTCTTGGACTTTGTGAGAACTAGTGTGCTAGGGACAGGACTTTGGTGGAGTGTTTGACTTTCACATGCCATATGTGGGTGTGAAATTATACCCCTGAGATCTTATAACTGTGTAAAAACACTGCTAAACTACTCATAAAAAATCAATTAAAAGGAGGGACAGACGCAGGTTGCTGAGAACCTCCACGCCGAGTAACGGGCTCACCGACAACGTGGAGAGGATAGGAGAAAATGAGAAGATTAATGCAGAGAAGTCATCAAAACAGAAGATGAATCTCCAGTCTCTGCCAACTCGTGCCTACCTGGATCAGAGAGTTGTGCCTATCTTATTACAGGGGCTTGCTGTGCTGGCAAAGGAAAGATCACCAAATCCCATTGAGTTTTTAGCATTATATCTTTTAAAAAACAAGGCACCGTTTGAAGATTGAAACTGACTTACTAGGAAGAACAGAGAAATGTGGTTTCTACTCTCAATTTACATGATTAAGAGGCAGCTTTAATTGCCATGATTCCCCCCACCCTCTCTTGAAAGTATAAGCAGCTTCAGGACAACAGAACTTATTTGCATAACAAAACATCCTCCTGGGGCCAGGTGGTGGCACACCTGATGGGGCGCACATGTTACAGTGCGCAAGGACCCAGGTTCGAGCCCGTGGTCCCCACCTGTAGGGGGACAGCTTCGCGAGTGGTGAAGCAGGGCTGCAGGTGTCTCTCTCCTCTGTCTCCCCCTGCCCTCTCAATTTCTGGCTGTCTCTATCCAATAAGTAAATATAATTAAAAAAAAAAAAAAGAAAGTATCTCCTTACTTTGATTCAGTCACCATACTTATTTAATGAGTGTATTCTGCGTAATTTTCTCTCAGATTGTCTTTAACTTTGTTTTTAAAATGGCCTTCAAAATAAACCATTAGAACATCATTATTTTAAAAGTTAAAAAAAATCAATTAAAAAAGAAATGATGTAATGAAATATGAGATAGCTATTGTTTTCCATCACATTCAAATAACAGTGATACAAAAAAATCCATGGAAGTTCTAGAGTTGCTTCCAAGAGAATACTTGCGCATGGCACAACTTGAATAGCCGTTTCATTAAACCTTTGTCTGTGAAACATCAAGTCCAGGGGACTGAGCAGTGGTGCACTCAGTTGAGAGCACATGTTACCATGTGCAAGGACCTGGCATCAAGCCCCCCAGTCCCCACTTGCAGGGGGGAAGTTTCAGGAGCAGTAAAGCAATGTTGTAGGTCTCTTCATCCCTATTCCCCCTCTCCCTCTCAGTTTCTCTCTGTCCTATCTAATAGTAAATATTAAAAAAAAAACTTCATTTTCTTTCTTCTTCTTCCCATTTTATTGGGTAGGGCAGAGAGAAATTGAGGGGGAGAGATAGAGAGGGAGAAAGACAGACATCCACAGACCTGCTTTGCAGCTTCCCTGTAGGTTGGGAGCCAGCAGCTCAAACCCTGATCTTTGTTTGGGTCCTTAGTACTATGTGTGCTTAACCAGATGTGCCACTGCCAGGTCCCCCAAAACCTCATTTTCTGTATACTCTTTTTAAAAAATATTTATTTATTCTCTTTTGTTGTCCTTGTTGTTTTATTGTTGTTATTGATGTCGTCGTTGGATAGGACAGAGAAAAATGGAGAGAGGAGGGGAAGACAGAGAGGGGGAGAGAAAGATAGACACCTGCAGACCTGCTTCACCACCTGTGAAGTGACTCCCCTGCAGGTGGGGAGCCGGGGGCTTGAACCAGGATCCTTAAGCCAGTCCTTGCCCTTTGTGCCACCTGCACTTAACCCGCTGCACTACTGCCCGAGTCCCTCTATATACTCTTCTTTTTGTGAGCAGCAGTCACCCTTCACCTGTGAGGAATCTCTGAAATTCCACGAGCCATTCCCTTAATGAGAGGGTTCAATGTGCATCATGTGAGCACACCAGCCAGGTCTGGTTCCTACTTGAACAAACCCGCGTTTCATGTTCCCTGGGTATTTAGTCTCCACTTGAGTGCTGAGATGAGGCCTCCCCTATAATTTAACTCTGACTCCCTGGATGGTAAAAGTTGTCTGCCCCCACTCCAAGCTCTAGCTCCAGCTATTTTCATGTCCATCTCCTTCTCCATCTGGGGCTGGCCCTTTCAGTTTTGTAATTGCAGGGCCAACACCCAGGACTGAATCTGCTTGTACTGACTTCCAGAATTTTCCCATGTGAAAAGAAGCAAAACTTCAGCCTGAATTCAGTATTTCCTCCTCATCTGTGTTGTAAGCAAAATGCTGACCAGTGACCAAAGGAACATTAAGTGTCAGGATTCTAACTCTGGGCTGTAGCACTTCTATAGGTCAACCCAACTCTTCTTCAGCCTCCAGCTATGTGGATTTGTGAGATTGGAATACACAGTGACTACAATCCAGCCAAGGTCAAGGGCTGAAATGGTCAGGGTGGTTTGCTATAAGGGATTAGCATTTGATTACAGAACCAAAGGATAGAGGGAATGGCACATACCAAGGCCCGGGGGCAGGAAGGACTCAATGCTTTTGAAAAAAATGAAAGACTGAAAGTGGAGGAGGTGGGCAAATAAATTTTTTTTTTTCTCCAGGGATATTGCTGGGGCTTAGAGCCTGCACTACAATATACTGCTCCTGGAGGCTATTTTTTTCCTTTTGTTGCCCTTGTTAATATTGTTGTTGTTATTGCTGTCATTGTTGTTGGATAGGACAGAGAGAAATCGAGAGAGGACGGGAAGACAAGAGGGGGGGAGAGAAAGACTATTAAATCCATAATTTAAAAACAAAAACAAACAGACAAAAAGACCCCTTCATTTCTCTTCTTCCTTGTTCTGTGGCTGTCTGAGTTCAGGATGACACTACTTTATCTTCAAACTTCTGTTTCTGTGTCTGGCACTGAGCTGTGACTCAGCCTCCAAAGAGTCAGCAAAGGGGACCTGGGTACAGGAACACCCCTCTCTCTCCGGGAGGCCTCTGCCCAGGGGAACAGGAAGTAGCCTGTTTGTATTGCCTGAGCTACTTTCCACCCCACTGCACGTGCACGCAGTCCCCAGGGGGGGAATGGGAATGCAACTTGCTCTTGACCTGATACCCACATTCTTGGACGGGCTGGCTCAAGAATGGTAAAAATCCCAACAATGCAGGAGCCAGGGGGGGGGGGGGGGGGAGAGGCAGGAGTGAAGCAGATCACAATTTCCATTGTAAAGCTTGGGCCCTGATTGAAGGCAAATTAACCAGGCAAAGAGAACACAAGGGCATTTTAGGTGATGGTTGTGAGCAAACCGTAGTTTCTCAGGAAATCAAGAGTTGTAATGTCTTGGAAGCTTAGTTACTGTTGTTAAAACAGCAGAAATGGGTTTTAGAAATGCACTGAAGAAATGCACATAATGTGGTAGCACAGCGGGTTAAGTGCAGGTAGAGCAAAGCTTAAGGATCCTGGTTGGAACCTGTGGCTCCCCACCTGTAGGGGGTTGCTTCTTAGGCGTTGAAGCAGTTCTGCAGGTGTCTGTCTTTTTCTCCCCCTCTCTCTTTCCCTCCTCTCTCCATTTCTCTCTGTCTTATCCAACCACAACAATAATAACTGCAACAATAAAACAACAAGGACAACAAAAGGAAATAAATAAATAATAATAAAAAAAAAGAAAGAAATGCGCTGAAGAGGTAATTTACAAAGGGCAAAGTTTGGTAGGGATCAGCCTTGAGTTTTTTAGCTGGTTGGATTATAAGGTGACAAGATCTGGAAGGGGAATGGGACCAGAGACCTGCAGCTGTGGGGATGGAGATGGAGGTGGGGGCGGGTTCCTCTTTCCTGGGGGCGAAGGTGGAATTCTTGCATGAACATGTACCAGGGAGACATCAAGGTAGATGGTGAATTCTGTTCTAATAGCTGGTGTTTGAAGCATACTGATGTGCTGACCTGGTTTGGGAAGTTTCACCATGTTTCTTTCTTTTTTTTTTTTCAATATTTAGAAAAAAATGTTTATTTATTGAATAGAGACAGAAATTGAGAAGGGGAGATAGAGAAGGAGAGGAAAAGAGACACATCTTCAGCACTGCTTCACTACTTGTAAAGCTTTTCCCCCCCCCCGCCCCCCCACGTAGGTGGGGACCAGGGGCTTGAACTCAGGTCCTTGTGCATTGCCATGTGTGCTTACAAGGATGCTACCATCTAGCCCCATTCTCGTTCTTTCTCTTTGCTAGATTTATTTATTTATTTATTTTGGATAGAGACAGAGAGAAACTGAGAGGGAAGGAAGCTCCCCCTTACAGCTGGGGAGAAGGAGCTTGAACTTGGGTCCTTGCACATGGTAGTGTGCGTGTTCAGCCGGGTACACCAAGAGCCCCTTTCCCTTTTTCTCTTTTCCTTTCCTTCCCTTCCCTTCCCTTCCCTTCCCTTCCCTTCCCTTCCCTTCCCTTCCCTCCCCTTCCCTCCCCTTCCCTCCCCTTCCCTTTCTTTTCTTTTCTTTCCTTTTCTTCTCTTTTCTTAAATAGACATGGAGAAAGTGAAAGAGATGGCAGTATTAAAGTTTGGAACTGGGTTTGAACCTGGGTCTTGAATATGGCAAAGCAGCGTACTATACAAGTGAGCTATTGTGCTGAACTGTCACCATGATTTTATGTTTATTGATAAGCAGGTGTATCTATCCTAGAACAAGAACTCTGGAAACTCAGAGATATATACTGACCCAGATGCCCTAAAACATATCTTCCAGGTTCACATTACTACCCTTAATTGTTTAAACCCTTTTTAACACTATTTTAAAATCATTGCAATTTTGAACACATTTTTAAATAGTTTTATGGACCGGAGAGATAGCATAATTGTTATGCTAAAGGACTTTCATGCCTGAGGCACCAAAGATCTCAAGTTCAATCCCCTGCACCACCATAAGTAAAAGTTGAAAGGTGCAACATCATACTCAATGGTGAAAAACTGGAAGCATTTCCCCTCAGATCAGGTACTAGACAGGGCTGCCCACTATCACCATTACTATTCAACATAGTGTTGGAAGTTCTTGCCATAGCAATCAGGCAGGAGCAAGGAATTAAAGGAATACAGATTGGAAGAGAAGAAGTCAAACTCTTCTTATTTGCAGATGACATGATAGTATACATGGAAAAACCTAAGGAATCTAGCAAGAAGCTTTTGGAAATCATCAGGCAATACAGTAATGTGTCAGGCTATAAAATTAACATTCAAAAGTCAGTGGCATTCCTCTATGCAAACACTAAGTTAGAAGAAATTGAAATCCAGAAATCAGTTCCTTTTTCTATAGCAACAAAAACAATAAAATATCTAGGAATAAACCTAACCAAAGAAGTGAAAGACTTGTATACTGAAAATTATGAGTCACTACTCAAAGAAATTGAAAAAGACACAAAGAAGTGGAAAGATATTCCATGCTCATGGGTTGGAAGAATTAACATCATCAAAATGAATATATTACCCAGAGCCATCTACAAATTTAATGCTATCCCCATCAAGATCCCAAGCACATTTTTTAGGAGAATAGAACAAATGCTACAAATGTTTATCTGGAACCAGAAAAGACCTAGAATTGCCAAAACAATCTTGAGAAAAAAGAACAGAACCGGAGGCATCACACTGCCAGATCTCAAACTATATTATAGGGCCATTGTCATCAAAACTGCTTGGTACTGGAACATGAACAGACACACTGACCAGTGGAATAGAATTGAGAGCCCAGAAATGAGGCCCCACAACTATGGACATCTAATCTTTGACAAAGGGGCCCAGACTATTACATGGGGAAAGCAGAGTCTCTTCAACAAATGGTGTTGGAAACAATGGGTTGAAACATGCAGAAGAATGAAGCTGAATCACTGTATTTCACCAAATACAAAAGTAAATTCCAAGTGGATCAAGGACTTGGATGTTAGACCAGAAACTATCAGATACTTAGAGGAAAATATTGGAAGAACTTTTTTCCGCATAAATTTTAAAGACATTTTCAATGAAACGAATCCAATTACAAGGAAGACTAAGGCAAGTATAAACCTATGGGACTACATCAAATTAAAAAGCTTCTTCACAGCAAAAGAAACCACTACCCAAATCAAGAGACCCCTCACAGAATGGGAGAAGATCTTTACATGCCATACATCAGATAAGAGTTTAATAACCAACATATATAAAGAGCTTACCAAACTCAACAACAAGACAACAAATAACCCCATCCAAAAATGGGGGGAGGAATTGGACAGAATATTCACCACAGAAGAGATCCAAAAGGCCGAGAAACACATGAAAAAATGCTCCAAGTCTCTGATTGTCAGAGAAATGCAAATCAAGACAACAATGAGATATCACTTCACTCCTGTGAGAATGTCACACATCAGAAAAGGTAACAGCAGCAAATGCTGGAGAGGATGTGGGGTCAAAGGAACCCTCCTGCACTGCTGGAGGGAATGTCAATTGGTCCAACCTCTGTGGAGAACAGTCTGGAGAACTCTCAGAAGGCTAGAAATGGACCTACCCTATGACCCTGCAATTCCCCTCCTGGGGATATATCTAAGGAACCCAACACATCCATCCAAAAAGATCTGTGTACACATATGTTCTTGGCAGCACAATTTGTAATAGCCAAAACCTGGAAGCAACCCAGGTGTCCAACAACAGATGAGTGGCTGGGCAAGTTGTGGTATATATACACAATGGAATACTACTCAGCTGTAAAAAATGGTGACTTCACCGTTTTCAGCCGATCTTGGATGGACCTTGAAAAATTCATGTTGAGTGAAATAAGTCAGAAACAGAAGGATGAATATGGGATGATCTCACTCTCAGGCCAAAGTTGAAAAACAAGATTAGAAAAGAAAACACAAGTCAAACCTGAAATGGAATTGGAGTATTACACCAAAGTAAAAGACTCTGGGGTGGGTGGGTGGGTGGGGAGAATACAGGTCCATGAAAAATGATGAATGAAGTAGTGGGGGTTGTATTGCTAAATGGGAATCTGGGGAATGTTATGCATGTAAAAAAAAAAAAAAAAGAAGTAGAAACGCAAAGCAGAAATTGACTGAGTTTGGAGTATGGCACCAAAGTAAGAAAGCAGAAGTATACTAGAGTTTGCAGTGAGTACCTCCCTAATACTTCCTCTCCACTTTTCCAAGCTTTGGGTCCATGATTGCTCAACAATTTGTTTGGCTTTGTATGTTAACTCTCTTTTCAGTCACCAGGTTCCAGGTGTCATCAGGATGCCGGCCAGGCTTCCCTGGATTGAAGACACCACCAATGTGTCCTGGAGCTCAGCTTCCCCAGAGACCCATCCTACTAGGGAAAGAGAGAGGCAGACTGGGAGTATGGACCGACCAGTCAACGCCCATGTTCAGCGAGGAAGCAATTACAGAAGCCAGACCTTCTACCTTCTGCAACCCTCAATGACCCTGGGTCCATGCTCCCAGAGGGATAGAGAATGGGAAAGCTATCGGGGGAGGGGGTGGGATATGGAGATTGGGCGGTGGGAATTGTGTGGAGTTGTACCCCTCCTACCCTATGGTTTTGTTAATCAATCCTTTCTTAAATAAAAAAAAATAAAAAAAAAAAGAACAACAACAATAAAACAAGGGCAACAAAAAAAAAAGTTGAAAGGTGTTCTAGTAAAAATAAATAAATAAATAAATAAACACCATTAAATAAAAAATAAATTTAAACAGTTTTTAGTAAGTGATACATGTTCTCCAGAAAAATGTATGATTACAAAAAGAAGGAGGAGGAAGAGGAGAAGGAGAAGAAGATTATTCTAGTTTATCCTTCCAGTTGAACCTCTACATTCCCAGATCGTATTTGGAAAATGCCGCCCCCACCTGGCTTTCATTGATTCACTTATACATGCATGCATTCATTCACTCTTCACTTCCTAAGCACAGTCAAGTGGAGTACACTGGCATGACTGGTGACCAAAAGGAATTGAAAAACTGAGTCTGCCTTGCTCCTGGCCTGGGGGACAGAGTCCTTTCATAGCTCATGATCTCAGGAAGCATAGATGAGGCCCTTCTCCCTCCTCTCTGTGAGGCTGGGAAAGGTGTTGGGAGGGCTGGTATGAGATAAGCAAGATGTGGTAGTCAGTTTTGGGGTGGAAGGCCAACCTTGGAAAAAGCAACATTAAGTTCAATAACAGGGGGCTGGGGGAGATAGCATAATGGTTATGCAAACCAACTTTCATGCCTGAGGCTCTGAGGTCCCTGGTTCAATACCCAGAACCACAATAGGCCAGAGCTGAGCAGTGCTCTGGTAACACAAACAAACAAACAAACAAAGAAAAACAAAAACAAAAAAACACTTTGTTTATGAACATAGAAATTGAAATTAAAAAAAAAAGATTTATTGGAAAAAAAAAAAGTTCAAGAGCAAGGACAAGTAAGGCTTCCCGGTCCTTAAGGGATCCTATAACTGACCACTCTTTCCATTAAGGCTGGCTCTATGGCAATACCCCCCACACTCTGAGGGGAGGGGAGGCTTGCTGGTTGGCAGATGGCTTGGCAAACGCAGGACCCTTCTCACCTCTCACAGGTGACTCGGATGCGCTCGGCGCTGGAGGACTGCTCCTCGTCCTCCTTCTCCTGGAAATGCTCCTGGACGCATTGCTCCTCGAACTCATGCAGCCTCTTCAGTTCCTCCTCGCTGAGGAACAGCTCTGTACAGAGGGAGGGCCAGGTGGGGCCGGGGAGGGGATGGGGAGGATCTGGTCAGATGCACCCCGGTGAATCTCCCAACCCCTCATAAACAAACCCCTCCTCTAGGTTATAAGAGCCAGCAATCCTTTTTCTGTAGGTGGCAATGGCTCACTTCTATTTCTTTTTTACTGTTAGTGTGCTTGCGTTTTATATGTAAATGTGAATGTATTGACCTGGGTCTTTACAAAGTTTTTACTTTTGAGACAGAGAAGCAGAGATAAGGAATGAAAGAGACCACGGCACCAAAATCCCTTCAATGCTGAGGAAACAGGGCTTGAACCTGGGTTGAGCACATGGCAAAGCAGCACACTATCCAAGTGAAAGCTATTTGGCAGCCTGACTTTCACATAGTTTCGTGCTAATAGAAGAACTGGAACATCATATAAGCAACAATAAGCTGAAAAATGAAAACCTGGTGGGTTCTCTCTCCTTACTCATTTCCTTATCATTTCCATCAACTTTTGGTCAACTTATAAATTTATTCCTGGTAGCAGGTGTCTTATTTATAGTATATACTCAACAATCAAAAGGACTGTTGAAATAAGAGTAAGGTAATGATTGAGAATATATTCACCAATGATATTTTAACCGGTTATGCAGATGACATGTTCTCACAAGGCATGCTTTCCTGCCTTTTGAGTATCTGAATAAGAAAGTTGGCATCAAAGAGAAATAACAAAGCAAGCTATCTTTTTTCTTTTAGTACTAGTTATGATGAATCATAGTAATAATTAAAAATGTTTATGTCTGAAAAATACAAATAATTACACAATTAGAACTTGTGAAGCCATTTTTTATGTGAAAGGCTCACTTTTTTTTTTGAAAGGCTCACTTTTAAGCATACACAACAGAAATTATAATTATTTGAAAAATTACCCCAAGTACTGTCTTCTGGGGAATCTTTTACATATATTTTGTAATTCATATGTACAGCAATATCTTTTGTCTTCTGTAAATACAATAGATTAACACATTTACTTTATTTTCACCTATTTACTTAAACTATTATTATTATTATTATTATTATTATTATTATTATTATTATTACTGTTTTAACCAGACTACCACCCAGCTCTGGTTTATAGTGGACGGTGGACAGGGATTGAATCTTCAAGTCTCTGGCATGAAAATCTGGTGTGTAAATTGCTATGTTATTTATTATCTCCCCAGCCCCACTCAATTTACTTATAAGAATTACTTTCCTTCTCTCTCTCTTTCTTTTCCTTCCTTCCTTCCTTCCTTCCTTCCTTCCTTTCTTTCTTTCTTTTTCTCCAAGGTTATCACTGGAGCTTGGTGCCAGCACTACAAATCCAGTGCTTCTGGTGGCCAATTTTTTTTTTTCCATTTTATTGGATAGGACAGAGAGAAATTGAGAGGGGAGGGGGATATAGAGAGGAAGATAAACACCTGCAGACCTGCTTCACCACTCATGAAACATCCCCCCTGCAGGTGGGGAACTGGGGCACTAACCCGGATATTGCATATATCTTTGTGCTTAGTACTATGTGAGCTCAACCGGGTGTGCCACTGCCTGGCCCCAAAATGAGAAATTTTAGACATAAGAGTTATTTTCAAGACCTCCTTAAGCTCTGCTCTTCACAAGAGGTCTTTCAGTAATACTAAACATTAAGAAACATGAAACTAGAACGAAAGCAACACAGAATGAAAAGTGCAGCTATTGGACTTGACTGCTGTTTTCATAGGCTTAAGTAGGTTCCTAAGGCCTCAAGGGATACACTTGTTTAAAATGAGCCCCAGGGGCTGGCTGGTGGCACACCCAGTTGAGCGCACATATTACTGTGCACACGGACCCAAGTTCAAACCCCTGTTCCCATCTGTGTGTGTGTATTATAGGGAGGGAGGGAAGCTCCAGGAGCAGTGAAGCAGGTCTGCAGCAGGTGTCTCTCTTTCTCTCTCCCTATGTATCTCCCTCTTCCTTCTCAATTTCTCTTTGTCAAATAAAATAGAAAGGAAGGGGGGTGGAGAATAGTCCTCTAGAAGACTCAACAGCTAAAAAAAAAGGAAGGGGGGAAGGCAAAAATGGTTACTGGGAGCTGTGGATTCATGACAATGCAAAAAAAAAAAAAAGGGGGGGGCAGAAATGAGCCCCAGAAAAAAATGAAAGCCTTTCAGCCTCGCACATACTCAGACCACGGTCCCGCTCATCCTGGTCCCCCTTCTCTTTCCTACAACGCCCACTGAGGCGCATGACAATGATGTAGATGTGGCTTAAGATGATCATGGGCGGAGGGAGCACTGGGCGGTCATGGAATGTCATGATCAGCTGATATCGCTGGAATTTCCACACTTGGTTGGATATGGACTTGACTTCAAAGAAGGTGTTGCTGGAACAAGAAGATAGTTTTAAAAGCTAGTTAGTCATGGACATGGTTATGTCCCAGGGCAATCAGAGTTGCACTGGAGTAAAAACATACAATAAGAGGGCCAGGCAGTGGTACAACTGGTTGAGAGCGTGCTCAAGGACTTATTATGTTCAAGTCCCTCAGTCCCCAAATGCAGTGAAGCAGGTTTACAGGTCTCTCTTTCTCTCTCTCTCTCCCCCTCCCTATCTCCCCTTTCCCTGTCAATTTCTCTCTGTCCTTATCAAAAAAGAAAAAAAAGGTGGGAGCAAGGAGTGGAATGGTTACTGGGAGTGGTGGATTCATCATGAAGGCATCAAGCCCCAAAGAAAACCCTGGTATGTAGAGTTCGGCGGTAGTGAAGCGGGTTAAGCGCACGTGGCACAAAGCGCAAGGACCAGCATAAGAATCCCGGTTCGAGCTCCCTGCTCCCCACCTGCAGGGGAGTCGCTTCACAGGCAGTGAAGGCAGGTCTGCAGGTGTCTATCTTTCTCTCCCCCTCTCTGTCTTTCCCTCCTCTCTCCATTTCTCTCTTCCTATCTAATGACGACATCAATAACAATAACTACAACAATAATAAAAAGACAACAAGGGCAACAAAAGGGAAAATAAATAAAATTTAAAAAAAAAAGAAAAAAAAAGAAAACCCTGGTGCATGAAGAAAGAAAGAGAGAGAAAGAAATTAAGAAAGAGAGGAAGGAATGAAGGAAGAAGGAAAGAGGAAGGAAGGGAGGGAGGGAGGGAGGAAGGAAAAGAAAGAAAGGAAGGAAATGAAAGAGTGGGAAAGGAAAGAGGGAAGGAAGGGGGGAAAGGAAGAAAAAAGAATACATTCAGGCTGACTAGGGATGAACAAAAAACTATAGATACCCCACATTTCAAAACACTAGCAAAGTTCTATAACTATCTGGCATCCCGGGAGATTTCTGGGATTAAACCGAATCTCCGCAGTATAAGAAGTGATAAGCACACGGCTGTCAGCCACGACATGTACTTGAAAACTGCGATGAGCAGGTTCACCAGCAGGATGTTGGCAACCAGGAGGTAGCACGCCATGATGGCCGGCGTGAGCCAGGCGCCCGGGATGCAGGGAGGGAGCCGTTTGCCTTCCTCATCAAACAGGTTGTCACCACAAGGAGCTGAAAGGAAAAGTCAGTCTCTTTTGTGCTTGCTTTTGACATAGAACAAAAAGAGTAAAGTCATAGGTTGTTAAATGACCTAGTTTTCTCTTCTAATAGGAATCATTTTTTTCATAAGTTGCTCAGACCAAGAAGAAACTCATTTTTGTGCTCAGAGTTAGACATTGTTATTATATGTATATATATATACATATAAATTGTTTTTTTAAACCATCTTTCTTTTTTAAAAATATTTATTTATTTACTCCCTTTTGTTGCCCTTGTTGTTTTATTATTGTAGTTATTATTGTTGTTGTTATTGATGTCATCGTTGTTGGATAGGACAGAGAGAAATGGAGAGAGGAGGGAAAGACAGAGGGGGGGAGAAAGATAGACACCTGCAGACCTGCTTCACCATTTGTGAAGGGACTCCCCTGCAGGTGGGGAGCCGGGGGCTTGAACCAGGATCCTTATGCTGGTCCTTGCACTTTGTGACACCTGCGCTTAACCTGCTGCACTACCGGCTGACTCTCTTATTTTTGAATTCTTTTTTCTTCATTGTTGTTGCTGTTATTGTTGTTGCTGAATAGGACAGAGAGAAATTGAGAGAGATGGGGAAGACAGAGGGAGAGAGAAAGATAGACACCTGCAGACCTGCTTTACCGCTTGAGAATCGACTCCCCTGCAGGTGGGGAGCCGGGGGCTCTAACCGGGATCCTTGTCCAGGTCCTTGTGCTTCGTACTATGTGGGATTAACCCGGTGCATACTGCCCGCCCCCCCATTGTTACTATATTTGTAAGAACAGTCATCCTTAACATGTCTCCATTTAATTTATTTAGTGGCAGAAGAGAGACAGAATGAGAATGTCCTTTTGTTACAGTGATTCTACAGACTGAACTCACAACCTCATAATTACAAGTTCAATGCTTTAAGCATTGGACCACCTCCCAGACCACTGAAAAAAGTTCTGATTTTATTTTCTGATCATTATTTTAAATGTTTTTATTTATTTATTATTGGATAGAGACAGAGAGGAATTGAGAGGGGAAGGGGAAACAGAGAGGAAGAAAGACAGAGAGATACCTGTAGCCCTGCTCCACCGCTCATGAAGCTTTCCCCCTGCAGGTGGGGACCAGGGGCTTGAACCTGCAACCTGTGCATTGCCTGGCCCCTATTTTTTTTTTTATCTTTAAGCAGAGTTTTTGTTTGTTTGTTTGTTTTTGTTTTTCCTAGAGCATTGCTCAGTTCTGGCTTATGGTGGTGCTAGGGATAGGACCTGGGACTTCTGGTGCCTCTGGGATGAAAGTCTATTTGCACAACCATTATGCTATCTCCCCAGACCAACAGACCTAACTTTTAGGGTGACTTTCTTTACTGTTGATCATTGAAACATTATTGTGTCTTCTAATTATTTAACATTTACTTATGTTGTCATCTAATTGCTTGCTGAGTTTCAGTTGCACTTTAACTTTGAAAATAATCTTGTGTGTGTTGGAGTAGGAAGTAAGGTTCACTTCAGCCCTCAAATAAACTGTTCAGAGGCCATGTTTGGAAAAAATAAAATAAAATAAAAGGATTCTTTCTTCCTCTGCTCATTTGAAATGCCACCTTGATCTTATGAGACCTTTTTTTTTGAATGGCGTAGAGTAGATGATGGGGAGAAGCATTCCAATTAGTGAAATAATTCCCATCTATTTTTTTTCTTACTCCCTCAAAAATTTCTCTATTGGTGAAATAATAGTTCATGGGATAATTGTTGTCATGCGTGTACAGTGTATCTTCAATGACAGGTGTCCGCACGCCGCTCCCACCACCAACACAAGTCCTTCTCTAGCCCAACCCGTCTCCTCCCCCAGAATCCTTTGCATGAATGCAATGCACCACATTACCTTACTTTTTAACGTAAAAAAGTACTGTGTAGTTGGGCAGTGTCTTGAATTTGGGCAGTAGTGTAACAGGTTAAGCACACATGGCACTAAGCACAAGGACCGGCATAAGAATCCCAGTTCAAGCCCCCAGTTCCCCACCTGCAGAGAAGTCCCTTCACAAGTGGTGAAGCAGGTCTGCAGGTGTCTGTCTTTCTCTCCCCCTTTCTGTCTTCCCCTCTTCTCTCCATTTCTCTCATCCTACCCAAAAACGACGACATCAATAACAATAACTACAACAACAATAATAATAATAATAAAACACTGGCACCAGAAAACCAAGAGAAATCTTCATAACTAGTATAAGAGGACTTAAGACAGTAGTTAATTAGTGAAGGCAGAGGCAAATCAGCACACATTTCATAGACTAGAGTCACTGATGCTGTGTAAACTTACGATTAATTTCCATAGCGTAGACTGGACAGCGGTTGGAAAGCAGGATTTAAAAAAAAGAAATTAGTCGTGTTAGAAAGGGAGGAGAGAAAAGACACCAGCTGAGGTTAAAATAAATGATTAGCATTAACAACACAAGAACTGTTCCGCTGTCGAGAAATGAAAAGTGTTTGAGTTTGGGGCTTACACACTCATGCCTGGGGGGAAAATAAACCATTTAAAAATATTGTGCACATTACTAATTCTAGGTAATATACATATAATTACTTCATGGATATTTACTTTACCTTATGCCATAAGCAGTAGCAGAAGCTCACTCATTATACATACCATGAAAAAGACATGAGGCAACCGGTAGATGATCATTTTTACAGGTAGGTTTCTTTCTTTCTTTTTTTTTTTATATTGTTGTCATAGTTGTTAGGACAGAGAGAGATGGAGAGAGGAGGGGAAGACAGAGAGGGGGAGAGAAAGATAGAACCAGGATCCTTACGCCGGTCCTTGCGCTTCATGCAACATGCGCTTAGCCTGCTGTGCTACCACCCAACTCCCTTCACAGGTAGGTTAACCTCAAGGTGAACACTTCACCAGTACCAGTAAATACAAGAGTCATCATATAATAATCAGATCAAGAATCAAAAACCTACATTTCAGATTTGTTACCGGAAAATGATACATATTATTTCAGGTTTACTTCTCTGTCTTTCTTAATTCCCAATTAACTTAATCGATTTTTAAATTGGTATATGTCTTTGCATTTATTTTACTGCCAGGGCTTCACAGGAAATTGTATCCTCAGGATTCCACTGCTATTGGTGGCTTCTTTTTTTTTTTTTTTTCAAGAAAGGGTGGGAGATAGGGGGGAGAGAGGAAAGAGAAAGGAGAGACTTCACAGCAACACTCCACTGCTCATGAAGCTTCCCCTGTGCATAGTGGTCTCATATAGTGGTCAGAGTCTTAAACCCAAGGGCTTATATGCAATAAAGCGTGTGTTCTACCAGGTGAACTGTCACCTGGCTCCCTCCCAACTTAATTTTTAAAAAAGATTTTTATTATTATTTAATGAGAGATATGGAGAGAAAGAAGCTAGAGCATTGCTCAGTTTTGGTTTATGGTGGTGCTAGGGATTGAACTTGGATGACCATTTGCATAACCATTATGCTATATCCCTAGCACACCACCCCCAAAATTAATTTTTTTTAAATAATAGAAATAAAAGGTCTAAACTGGATAAATAAGTTATGGGACATATATTCAATGGAATACTATTCTTCAGTTTTAAAAAGACAATATAATATTGTTATATGAAAAACTGGGAAATGTTATGCATGTACAAAAAAAAGATAATATTGTGTCCTCTGAGATAAAATAAGTGAAGCTTGAGGTGATTATGCTTAGTGAAGTAAGTGAGGGAGTGAAAGACAACTACCATATGGCTTCACTCTTATGTGGAATATAGAGAACTGAATCACATGAAGCTGCAAAACAGAACAAACAAGCAAACAAGCAACACATTAACCAAACTGTCTCTAAGACTTTGTGAGAACTATGATGGCTATTGGTGGGTGGGCACAGAACTAGTATGCTGTAATCTTAAAATCATGGAACCCATTATTAAATCACTGACAAAAATGTCTGAAAAAAATAAAAATTAAAGTAGGAAGTAGATTTGCTATTGTCCAGGGAAAAGGTGGGGAAAGTAGGAACTTACTAGTCAAAACATCCACAGTTGTAGTTATATGGATGGAGATGGACAGTCTGGAGAGCCAGCACATAGCATGGTGATGGGAATTAGTAACAGAACATTCACAGTCTAAGTGGACAAGGTCAAGAACAATGATGCCACACAAGAGACTGTCTACAAGCTCAGCCTGGGGAAAGACTGGGACCCACATTGCCTACAAAGCCATGTAAGATGGCCCATTTCTTTCACTAATATCCAGACTATTATTAATATAGATATAATCAATGGGTACCACAGGCAAATATAGAGCTATGGGAGAAAAAGACTTCGGTGGCTTGAAGAAAAGGTATGAGTCACCATGTCACACTCAACTTTCTCTCTCTTATTCCACTGGACTCCACCAGCTCTGCCTGAGCCTGGAGAGAGATTAAAGTGGAAATATGGAGAAATTGGCACTGGAACTACATTAATGTGACAGTGTGCCCACAAGGTCTGGCTGAAGGGGAGCAAGAACACTGAGTATGAATTTCAGAACAGAGGAAATGACCCAGGGTCTCAAAATAAAACTTAAAAAATTCCAGTTTCATAATCTGCGACAGTCATAGGAAAGAATCAAAGGGCTGGGGCAGAAAGAAAAAGACTCGGCTTCCAAATTAACACAGGCATTTCCATGCATTTGGAATTGATCATCTGCCTCAGAAGCAGGGAAGAGAATCTTACTATGAATTCGATTCTTACGGTCTATCTGGTCTGCAAACACCTCTCCATAGATCATCCAGTAGGGCATGTAGAAGATGTTTCGAGCCAGTTTCCATGAAGGCTCCTCATCCGGGTGCAAAATGGCTTGACGGGCTACCCCAAAACTCATCAGCACAACCAGCATGATGACCACAAAGTACAGCATGTCGATCATCTGAGTGGAGAGAAAGCATATCTGTTTAAATGCATACACATATATGTATGTATTTGTGTGTGTGTGTGTGTGAGAGAGAGAGAGAGAGAGAGAGAGAGAGAGAGAGAGGGGGAGAGAGAGAGAAGAAAAAGGAGGAGGGAGAGGAGGAGGAGGAGAGACAACCAGAGCATCATTCTGGCACATGTGATGCTGGGCATTGCACTTGGGGACTCATGCTTGAGGCTCCAGAGCTTTATCCACTGCTCCACCTCCAGTCTCTTACTGTCTTAACTCTTGAGTCAAGTTCACCTGGTCCATTATATTGCCTCCCCAAAGACTTCATGAGTGATTAATTGGGATGAAGCTCCAGCCCATCCAAGAACTGCTCACGTCTTAGCTTACTCCATGCAATGCACAAATCTTATCCCCGAACATTACCATATTCATCTCTCCCTTTTGTGCCTTCTTCATTCTCTTCTGTTGTTGCTCACACATGAGTATTTCTTTAGTAGCTACAATCACAGATGGAGAAAAGGAAGCACTCTGGGAGGTGATGGGGACTGGGAAGAGAAATTAGGGAGGAAGAAGGAGGAAGATCTCTAAGGAGGGAACAAGATTATGAACTCAAAGCACACCTCCACCAATACTTACTCACTGTATGAACATTGGGTGGTTACAGTGAGCAGCACTCTGGTTTTTTATGGACACTAAGCTGGTGTCATTCATCATTCTGAGCCCTTTGCTGGGGTGAACTAAATCATATAACCATTTGCTCCTAGCTCCTCACCCTCTAGAGCTTCTCCTCAATTCATAAGGCTTCCTTTCTTCTCAGACTTGTTCCCCACACACTATTTTACATGATTTAAGGATGAGTTGTTGGTTCGTTTTTAGTTTCAAAGTCTCTGGTCTGATTCTGGAGAAAACATCGTCATGGCTTTGTCTTAACTAAGTCACATCAATGACAGTTTGTTCAGTCAGAGCATGAGAGATGAAGACTGAACACAGGAAGGGTAATGACCCTATATACCATTTATTTATTTATTTGGGCTATGCCTCAGGCTCTGTGCCTGCACAGTTCCACCATCCCCAGCAGTTTCTTTTTAACTCCTTTTTTTTTTTTTTTTTTTCTCTCCAGGGTTATTGCTGGGCTCGGTGCCTGTACCATGAATCCACCGCTCCTGGAGGCCATTTTTCCCCCTTTTTGTTGCCCTAGTTGTTGCAGCCTCGTTGCGGTTATTATTGCCATTGTTGATGTTGCTTTGTTGTTGGATAGGACAGAGAGAAATGGAGAGAGGAGGGGAAGACAGAGAGAGAGGGGGAGAGAAAGATAGACACCTGCAGACCTGCTTCACCGCCCGTGAAGCGACTCCACTGCACATCCCCAGCAGTTTCTTCTTTTACTTTTGATAAAGGATGAGAGACAGAGAGAAGAGAGAAAAGAAAGGGGGAGAGATGCAGCACTGTTCTACTGCTCATGAAACTTCCTCCCCCTGCAAGGGTACTGGCGACTTAAACCTGGTTCCTTGTGCCTGGTAATGTGTGTGCTCTACTGGGTGAGCCAAGCCACCACTCAGCCCTGACCCTGCACCATTTTTGTCTCTGGTTTTTAGTACATGTTAGGGAGCTATCATCACATATACATGCATATATATCTGCATACACACAGTATGTCCTCAATTCATACTGGTCAGTTGGATTTTGCTGTTTTATCTTTTATTTATTTATTTATTTATTTATTTAGGGAGAGAGGGAGAGACCGACTATAGCACCAAATCTTCCTTTAATGCATTGGAGGTCAGGCTCAAATATGGGTTGTGCAAGTGGCAAGACTGAGCTCTATCCAAGTAGACTATTTTGCTGGCCCAGACTATGTATCTTCTTCTTCTTCTTTTTAATCAGAGCACTGCTAAACTCTGGCTGTTAGTAGTACTGGGATTGAATTTGGAATTTTGGGTCCCTCTAGTGTGAAGGTCTTTCTGCATAACCACTATACTATCTCCCCATTCCCAGAACTATGTATCTTTTAAAAATATATATTTTATTTATTTATAGATAGTGACAGAGGGAAGTTGAGGAGGAATAAGGAGGTAGTGAAAGAGAGAGAGAGAGAGAAGAGAGAGAGAGACCCCACAGCACTGCTTCACTACTTATGAGCTTCCCTCCTGCAGGTGGGTCCAAGGACTTGAACTTGTTCTTTTTTTTTTTTTTTTTCCTCCAGGGTTATTGCTGGGGCTCGGTGCCTGCACCACGAATCCACTGCTCCTAAAGGCCATTTTTTCCCTTTTTTTACCCTGGTTGTTTTACCATTATTGTGGTTATTATTATCGCTGTTATTGATGTCATTGTTATTGGATAGGACAGAGAGAAATGGAGAGAGGAGGGGAAGACAGAGAGGGGGAGAGAAAGACAGACACCTGCAGACCTGCTTCACTGCCTGTGAAACGACTCCCCTGCAGGTGGGGAGCCAGAAGCTCAAACCGGGATCCTTCTACTGGTCCTTACACTTTGCGCCACGTGTGCTTAACCCACTGCACTACCACCTGACCCCCTGAACCTGAGTTCTTTTTTTTTTTTAAATTTTTGTGGAGGGTTGGTATCTTTTTTATTTATTTATTTATTTTTATTATTGGGGAATTAATGTTTTACATTCAACAGTAAGTACAATAGTTTGTACATGCATAACATTCCCCAGTTTCCCATATAACAATACAACCCCAACTAGGTCCTCTGAATCCTTCTTGGACCTGTATTATGCAGGGTGACATGTGCGTTCCACCAGGTGTGCCACCACCCAGTCCCAAAGCCATGTATCTTAAAGCAAAGACCACTGCCAGAGGGGGAGAAATGTTAGGAGAAAAAGACCAGAGGACTCTGAAACCCAATTCTACCAGGACTCATAGAGAAGAGGGGGAAAAAGAAAGGACATTTGGGGGAGTCGGGCTGTAGCGCAGTGGGTTAAGTGCAGGTGGCGCAAAGCACAAGGACCAGCATAAGGATCCCGGTTCGAACCCCAGCTCCCCACCTGCAGGGGAGTCCCTTCACAGGCGGTGAAGCAGGTCTGCAGGTGTTTATCTTTCTTTCCCCCTCTCTGTCTTCCCCTCCTCTCTCCGTTTCTCTCTGTCCTATCCAACAACGACGACAACAACAATAATAACTACAACAATAAAACAAGGGCAATAAAAGGGAATAAATAAATAAAATAAAATATTTAAAAAAATTAAAAAAAAAGAAAGGACATTTGGAAGTAGTAGGTGTAAGTTTGACTTAAAATGGAAGAGAAGATGGCGTTGAATTGATATGTGGAAAACGGAGAAATAGCACATGTGTACAGGACTATAGAAAAAAAATGGGCAAAAAGTATATAAAGAGAGAGACAGTTATAGAAATAGTAGTAAACCCATATCTGTGACCTTGAGAGAACCACTGCTGTTTCAATGAAGGGAATAGGGACACAGAACTCTGGTGGGGGGGGGGCACCTGGTTAAGTGCATGCACTAGTGTGTAAGGACCTAGGTTCGAGCCCCTGATCCCCACCTGCGGGGGGGGGGGGAAGCTTCACGAGTGGTGTTGTAGGGCTGCAGGTGTCTCACTGTCTCTCTCCCTCTCTAGTTTCCCCTTCCTCTCTCAATTTCTCTCTGTCTCTATCCAATAATAAACAAACTACAGAACTCTGGTGGAGGGAACGGTGTGGAATTGTACCTGTTATTCTGTAATTTTGTAAATCATTAACAAAAAAATTTTTTTTAAAGCAAAGGATGGTGCACATAAGGAACTAACAGTGAAGGGAAGACCAAAGACCATCTCAGGAAGCCACAGCCAATGCCTGTTCCTAGCCGCATTGCCATTAGTGCCTCAGGCCATGCCAGTACTAACCATTTTTCCGATCATCATGACATAGGGCCCCAAGTACTTGTTGACACCAAAGATGTCCAGGACACGGATGTACCAGAAGATGATATCCACGCAGTAGATCACTCGGCCGTATCCCATGTACGGCTGCTTCTGCAGGCGGAGGATGGCGCCAATCATGAACATGGAGATGGCCACGAGGTCTGTGATGTTCCAGTATTCCTGCAGCCAGACTTTTATCTTCTGGCTGAGCTTTCCCGGCTCTGACATGAGGATCTGAAAACAAGTGCCAACCAACACAACAGTAACCAGGGAGGGCTGTGTGGGCAGTCTCCTATGCGTAGGATGTTGGAGAGATCTCACCCATGGAAACATTCCAGGCTATCTGGTCTCCTTTCCTGTTCAATAGGCTAATCTCTGGCAGAGAAAAGCATCTAGAAAGGGAAATTCCACACAGTCCTCTGTGTTCCTAGGTTCCTCATTTTACGCACGCTCAGGAAATGCCTTCTGAATTATGTCTTTCGGCTATCATTAAGCCAGCTGTCTTTTTATTTCTCTGCTAATTACTGGGTCCTGTTCCTCCTTTGTCCAGGAGGAACATCCCAGAGCAGAGATCAAGCTCTGTGGGTCCTGTAGAAGGGCAGTTTCTCTCCATAGAGTTGGCAGGATGGGGTTAGGAGATGTTTATTTGTTAAAATTCCTTTGCAACCTCTATGTGAGAAGTGGGGGTGGGGGAGTGAGGGAGGAGTACAGAAGAGTTGAACTTGATTTTATTACTTGAGAAATGACCCTTTCACAATCACTGCTGATTAGAAGGGCAGTTCTGGGGCATGAGAGACAGCATAGAGGTTCTGCAAAAGTCTCTCATGCTTGAGGCTCCAAGGTCCCAGGCTCACTATCTAATACCACCATAAGTCAGAGCGAAGCAGTGCTCTGGTCTCAGTCTCTCTCTTTCTCCCTATCTTTCCTTGTGTAATCTTTTTCTCCTTGTATCTCATTCAATATTTTAAGAAAAGGACAATTCTAGACTGAGAGGGGAAGAGAAAGAGAGACACCTACAGACCTGCTTTACCCCTTGTGAAGTGTCTCCCCTACAGGTGGGGAATGGGGACTGGAACCTGGGTCCTTGCCCTCTAATCTGTAATCTGCACTCAACTGGGTACACCACTACCCACCGCCATTCTTTTTTTTTTTTTTTTTTTTTCTTGCATGAGCTTTCTCTTTATAGAATTGAGTGAATTTAATCTGTGGATGGTCATTTCTGCACTTTCATAATAGCCTGAATATGAAAGGCACCTAGATGTCTACCAACAGATGAGTGGAGAAAAAAGTTGCGGAGCACACATGCAATGGACTACTACTCTGCAATAAAAAGATAAGATTGTGTCATTTGGGACAAAATGAATGGAACTGGAGGTGATTATACTCAGTGAAAAAAAAGTAAAGATTTGAAAGACAACTTACTGGATGGTTTCACACCTATGTGAAATTTAGGTGGGTATAGCAAATAAACTTGGAAATTAAAAAAAAAAGTAACCAGACTGTCTCTTAGACTCTGTAAAAAACTATGGTGGTTCTCAGAGAGAAGGGTGGGAAGGGACACAAGTATTTTGGTGGTGGGTGGGGTGAGTTATACACATATATGTAAATGTGAAGCTATATCCTTGACATAAGTCTGTAAACCACTGTTAGATAACTAAACAAGCAAATAAATAAATCGCCTGGTGGACTTAGAGACCGTGAGCTAGAACACTGCGGCTCAGAGTCCTAAGAGGCAGGAAAGCCACCCATCATCTTCTGTGTCTCAGCTCTCAGAAAACAGCCCAAATTTGTGCCCGGTTGTAGAAAGTGCTTCAATTTGGCTTCATTTACTGCTGTTTTTTCTATGACCCACTTTTTTTTTTTTTTTTTTTTTTTTTTTTATCACTAACCACCGCTTCTTTTGCCTTGCAAATTCAAATCCAGCTGGAAGGAAGGGAATACAATACGTTTGGGAGGACTACGACAGGTTGGAAGGAAAATCCCATGCCACTTAAGATTCCTATGAAATGCTTTTGCAAGAAGACTGTAGATCTCAATTGTGGTCAGTGGTGAGTGAGACCAGGGTGGGTTGGGGAAGGAGGGTGGTGGGGTAAAGACCTCTCGTATTTTCTCTAAGGCCAGACTCAGGATGTAGGCGATGACGATCCACTCCTGGAGGCAAGGCCACCGGTCCATCCGCACCAGGATGACGTAGTTGAAGAGCAGCAGGTACCCCAAGTACGAGATCTGCAAGACAGAAGACTTGATAGTGTGCGCTGGGCTTTAGTGGGAGATCTGACTCCATCCCTGTTGATGTTCAAGCATCTTTTTGGTTCAGAGAACGGCTAAACATGCCAACCCCCTGGCACTGTCCTCGATGCTGACATCTCTGAGACTTGCTAAACGGCACGTGCTGATGAGGGGGCCTTACTGTGTAAAACCAGAACTTGACAATGGGAGCGTTGTAGAATTCGCAGATCTTCGTCCCAATGGGAATGCTTCTTTGCTTTTTGTGCTCATTCTCTTCGTCTCCCTTTCTGGAGCCAGCGTCCGCGTTTGCATCCTGGAAACAGAGCATGCACGGCACCTGGTGAGTGGGTCTTTAAGTGGGAAGTGTCATGGACTTCAGGGTAGTATTTGCTGGGCTCCTTTAGGAATAAAGACTCAAGGGCCGAGTGGTAATGCAGCGGGTTAAGTGCACATGACGCAAAGCACAGGAATAAAGACAGAAGCTGGGGGACTAGCTCAGTTGGTAGAACATTCAATTAAAAATTAACAAAAATATTTGATAGGACAGAGAGAAATTGAGAGGGGAGGGGAAACAGAGAGGGAGAAAGAGAGGCACCTGCAGCACTGCTTTGCTGAGGTCCTTGAACATAGTGACATGTGTACTCAATCAAGCAGGTACACCACCGCCTGGCCCCAAATGCAATGAATCTTATAAAAACGAAAAATAGAAATAATCTGAAAACCATCTCTCTTGTTAATGATGGTTAATGATAAAAGAAATGTTAGGGTGGAGGGTAGATTGCATAATGGTTATGCAAACAGACTCTCATGCCTGAGGCTCCAAAGTCCCAGGTTCAATCCCCCGCACTACCATAAGCCAGAGCTGAACCAGTGCTCTGGTTAAAAAAAAAAGTTAATTTAATGTTAATGATAAAAGAAATCTCAGCCACATTGGAAATGAAAGTCAAATCCTGCTTCGATTATCCGGGGCACCACTGACCATATTTTCCTCCTCCTTGTCTTTGCCGTCCTCGTTTTCCTTGGATGTCTGATAGGAGAAGTCGTCGTGGGTGCGGAACTCCAAAAACAGGATGGTGGGGGGGAGTAGGATCCCCAGGATGACCTATGTAGGGTGGATGAGAAGATGGTTCATCAAGCTATGGAAACACTCAAGGAATCTCTGGGTGTGATTAAGACTTCAAAATGAGCACCGGCAGCATTAGTCACTAACCAAGGCACCCAAGAGCACCATGCTTCGGTGTTTAGATACTTAATTGTGTGGACACTTTGGTAAAATGCAGATAATGAAAAATGGAAGAGCCAGCTCAATTTTTTCTTTTAAAATATTATTTACTTATTTATTTATTTTGGATAGAGACAGAAAGACACTGAGAGGGAAGGAAGAGATAGAGAGACCTGCAGCACTGTGAAGCTTCTTCCCCTAAACCAGGTGCCTGAAATCAGGTTCTTGTGCACTGTAATGTGTATATTCAACCAGGTGCACTAATGTGTAATGTGTATATTCAACCCGGCCTCACTAATTTTTTTTTTTTTTCCAATGGATTGCAAGTAGCCTTGCATGGAATCCTGACATACCTAAAGGTGTTTTTTTTTTTTAATTTCATTTCATTTTTTAAAAAATATTTATTTTATTTATTTATTCCCTTTTGTTGCCCTTATTGTTTTATTGTTGTAGCTATCATTGCTGTCATTGTTGTTGCATAGGACAGAGAGAAATGGAGAGAGGAGGGGAAGACAGAGAGGGAGGAGAGAAAGATAGACACCTGCAGAGCTGCTTCAGCGCCTGTGAAGTGACTCCCCTGCAGGTGGGGAGCTGGGGGCTCGAACCAGGATCCTTATGCCGGTCCTTGTGCTTTGCACCACCTTAGTTTAACCCAATGCGCTACAGCCCCACTTCCTCGTTTCATTTTTAATAGCATTTAATTTACATTAAAACTATACACTAAAAATAAACAGCATATGGTGGTTTCAGTGAATAGTGCTTGTACACACACACACCCCTTATATAGGAAAGAAACAATATCCCTAGAATCTTGTAGTTCTGCAAAGCAAAGTTAAAACAATAATAATGAAAAGAACTTTTAAAATACACCAATGAAGTAGACAAAATTTTTTTTTCAAATTGCTCTTTATTTTTTAAATTATCTTTATTTATTTATTTATTTATTGGATAGAAAGAGTCAGAAATTGAGAAGGAAGGGGGTGATAGAGAGGGAGAGAGACACTGCTTCACCACTTGCAAAGCTTTCCCCCTGCAGGTGGGGGCCAGGGGCTCTAATCCTGGTCCTTGTGCACTGTAATGTGTTCACTCAACCAGGTGCGCACCATCCAGGCCCAGACCAAAAGAAAATTTATAGACAACTAACTGCAAATATGAATGCATCCAACAGGAGTTGGAAGACAAATGCAATTCACAAAAGAAGATTTTAACTTGTGACTGGGAAGGTGGCAGGGTGGCTGTGGTGTTGGACTTAAAACACACGAGGTCCTGAGTTTTATCCCTGACATCAAATATCCCAGAGTGATGCTCTGCTTCTCTCTCATATAAATAAATACATTTTTAAAAAAGTTTTAACTGACCCCAATCTAGACATCGAAAGCACACCACAACCCACAGATGAGACATCTTGTTGTCACTCTCATTAAAGCAGTGTTGAGTGTCTTCAGTTCTGAAATGTGTTTTCAGTGTTCTGTGCTGATTTAAAAAAACAAAAAATTCCCTTAGTAGTGCTTTACTAAGAACAATAAAAAAGGACTATTTCGGTACCAGGTGGTGGTGCACCTGGCTGAGCGCACATGTTACACTGCGCAAGGTCCCAGGTTCAAGCCCCGGTCCCTACCTGCAGGGGGAAAGCCTTGCGAGTGGTGAAGCTGGGCTTCAGGTCTCTCTCTGTCTTTCTTCCTCTCTATCATCCCCTCCCCTTTTCAATTTCTGGCTGTCTCTATCCAATAAATAAAGATAATTTTTTTTTTAAAAAAAGGGCTATTTCTATGATCCACAAAAATTATCTGATAGGGAGTCGGGCGGTAGCACAGCAGGTTAAGCGCACGTGGTGCAAAGCGCAAGGACTGGCTGAAGTTCGAGCCCCCGGCTCCCCACCCACAGGGGAGTCGTTTCACAGGTGATGAAGCAGGTCTGCAGGTGTCTATCTTTCTCTCCCCCTCTCTCTCTGTCTTCCCCTCCTCTCTCCATTTCTCTCTGTCCTATTCAACAACAATGACATCAACAACAACAATAACTACGACAATAAAAAAAAAGGGCAACAAAAGGGAATAAATAAAATAAAAAGTATTTTAAAAAAATTATCTCATAAAATCATTATCGAAAGAGTGCTACAGGGAGCCAGGTGGTGGCACACCTGGCTAAGCATATACATTACAGTGTACAAGGTCCCACGTTCAAGGCCCTGGTCCCCACCCACAGGGGGGAAGCTTCACAAGTGGTGAAGCAGAACTGAAGGTGTCTCTCTGTCTCTTTCCCTCTCTCCTCCCCTTCTCTTCTCATTTTCTTTCTGTCTCTACCCAATAATAAATTAAAAAAAAAAATTCATTAAAAGAGTGGTATGTGATCCAGGAGGTGGTACAGTGGATAAAGCATTAAAAAAAAAAGAGTGCTACAAGTGTGTGACTAGACCAAGTAATGGTATGGAATAGACAGATAATCCAGAAATACGTTGAAACACACATTGGAAATAAGTACAGGCCTATTTTTTTTTTCTTTTCATTTTTTACCAAATCACTGCTTAGCTCTGGCTTATGGTGGTTCTGGGGATGGAACCTGGGACCTCTGGTGCCTCAGGCATGAAATTCTGATACATAAACCACTGTGCTGTTTTTCCAGCCCTCTTGTTATTATGCTTCATTTCACTGTACCTGACCAATTGACAAATTGGCAATTTGTGGTAAACCCAGCACAGCATTTGTTCACTTCATGACTATTTCACATTTTAGTGGTTCTCACAATGTGTCAAACCGTGTCACTACTGCTTTGTCTGTTATGGTGATCTTTGATCAGCGATCATTAATGTGACTACTGGAATAATTCTGGGATGCCACAAACCATAAGATGGTGAGCATAATCAATAAGTGTGATTTATTTATTTATTTATTTTTAACTAGAGCACTGCTCAGCTCTGGCTTGTAGTAGTGTTGGGACTGAACCTGGGTCCTTGAAGCCTCAGGCATAAAAGTCTCTTTGCAGAACTATTATGCCATATGCCATCTCCCCTGCTTTGATTGATCTAAACTGGCCCTTACCCTATTTCTCTCCCTCTTCTTAGGTCTCCCTTTATCCTGAGATGCAATGTTGATCGTAGGCTTTATAATGTCCTTCAAATGTTCAAGAGGAAGAGTCAGACATTTTTTTTTTGAGTCATACATTTTTAAGTTTAAATCTAAAGCTGAGAGCTGGGGAGGTGGGGGTGCTTGGGGATACAGCATAGTGATTATGAAAATGGCTTCCATGCCTAAGGCTCTGAGTTTCCATGTGCAATTCCCAGCACCATCATAAGTCAGAGTGGAGCAGTACTCTAGTAAAAATAAATAAATAATTAAATTAAAGCTAGAAATGATTCAATTTAGTGAGGATGGCATGCAGAAAGTCAGCATAAGCTTAGAGTTTGGACTCTTGCACCAGTTAGCTACACTGGGGGGAAATTAAAATTGCTTCACCAGTAAATGCATGGATGATAAGATGGTGTTTCATCTAGTTGAGCACACACATGTTACAATGTGCAAGGACCTGGGTTCAAGCTCCCTATCCCCACCTCCAGGGGGAAGCTTCTTGAGAAGAGAAGTAGTACCGTAGGTGTCACTCTGTCTCCCTCTCTCATCTCCCTTTCCTTTTGAATTTCTATGGAGAGAGAAAGAGAGAATGAAGCTGGACCAGGAAGACAGCTCAGTGGTAGAGCACAGGATTTGCACACATGAAGTAAGTGTCATGTTCAATCCCTGGTACTGCCATATGCCCGAGCAGAATGGTGTTCTAGTCACTATCTTTTTTTTTTTCCTCCAGGGTTATTGCTGGGCTCGGTGCCTGCACCATGAATCCACCGCTCCTGGAGGCCATTTTTCCCCCTTTTTGTTGCCCTAGGTGTTGCAGCCTTGTTGCGGTTATTATTGCCATTGTTGACGTTGCTTTGTTGTTGGATAGGACAGAGAGAAATGGAGAGAGGAGGGGAAGACAGAGAGAGAGGGGGAGAGAAAGATAGACACCTGCAGACCTGCTTCACCTCCCGTGAAGCGACTCCCCTGCAGGTGGGGAGCCAGGGGCTCGAACTGGGATCCTTACGCCGGTCCCTGCGCTTTGCGCCACGTGCGCTTAACCCACTGCGCCACCGCCCGACCCCCTCTAGTCACTATCTTATAAAAATAGAAATAAGGGGACTGGGCGGTAGCACAGCGGGTTAAGCGCACATAGTGCAAAGCGTAAGGACCAGCGTTCGAGCCCCTGGCTCCCCACCTGTAGGGGAGTCACTTTGCAAGCAGTGAAGCAGGTCTGCAGGTGTCTATCTTTCTCTCCTCCTCTCTGTCTTCCCCTCCTCTCTCCATGTCTCTCTGTCCTTTCCAACAACAACAACAGCTATAACAATAACAATCACAACAAGGGCAACAAAATGGGAAAAATAGTGTCCAGGAGCAGTGGATTCGTAGTGCTGGCATAGAGCCCCAGCGATAACCCTGGAGGCAAAAGAAAGAAAGAAAGAAAGAAAGAAAGAAAGAAAGGGAGGAAGGAAGGAAAGGAAGAAAGAAAGAAAGAAAGAAAGGGAGGAAGGAAGGAAAGGAAGAAAGAAAGAAAGAAAGAAAGAAAGAAAGAAAGAAAGAAAGAAATTGATAAACAAGAAGAAAGCAACATAGCCTTTTGGTTGATAGGGAGAAAGTTCCAGTGATGTGAATGGAAGATTCAGCTGTACAACATTCTCTTACACTAAAGACTAATCCAGAGCAAGATACAAACTCTCTTCAATTCTGTGAAGGATGAGAGAGGCAAGGAAGCTATAGAGGAAATGTCTGGAGCTAACAGAGGCTGGTTCATGAAAGCTAAGGCAGGAAAGAAACTATTTCAATAGCATCAATGCCTAAAGTGAAGCAGTAAGTGTAAGGGAGAAGCTGTAGCCAGTTGTCCTGATGGTTTAGCTACGATCATTGGTGACGGTGAGTGCACGCAACAGTAGGTTTCTGCAGCCCAAGAGGTGGCACAGTGATTAAAACACTAGACTCTCAAGAATGAGGTTCTGTGTTCGATTCCTGGCATTGCACATGACAGTGATGCTATGGTCCTCTCTCTCTCTCATTAATTAACAGGTCAGTCTAAAAAAAAGTAGATTTCAAGGGAAGACAAAACAGCCTCTCTTTCCTCCCTTGCTCCCTTCTCTCTCTCTATTTATTTATTTATTTATTATCTTTATTTATTTATTGGATAGAGACAGCCAGAAATGAGAAAGGGAGAGCGGATAGAGAAGGATAGAGACACGTACAACACTGCTTCCCCACAAGCAAAGCTTCTCCTCTGCAGGTGGGGACTGGGGGCTTGAACTTGGGTCACTGCACATTGTAACGTGTGCACTCAACCAGGAGCACCACTGCCTGGCCCCTAAATTTTTTATTATCTTTATTTATGGGATAGAGAAAATCAGAAGTTTAAAGGGGAGAGGAAGATGAGAGGGAGAGAGACACCTACTTCACCGCTCGTAAAACTTTCAGGTGGGGATGGGAGGCTCAAACCCAGGTCCCTTCCTCCCTCCCTTCCTCCCTCCCTTCCTCCCTTCCTTTCTTCCTTCTTTCCTTTCTTCTTTCCTCCCTCCCTCCCTCCCTCCCTCCCTCCCTCCCTCCCTTCCTTCCTTCCTTCCTTCCTTCCTTCCTTCCTTCCTTCCTGTCATTGGTGAGGGTTTATTGACCCAGGCTGACATTTTCTGCGTGTGTCTGTGTGTGGGGGGTCAGTAAAGAGAAAGACGCCAAAGCTTCCCCAATACAGCATTACAGTGAGGGCTGGTTTGGAACCTGAGTCTCATCACTTCCTATTGGAGGATGATGCCTGGATTCACAGCTTCACAGCTTCAAAGGACAGGCTGACTCTCTTTTTAGGGTTGAATGCAACTGGAAATTTGAAATGGAAGCCAATACTCATTTGACATTTGGAGAATCCTAGGGTCTTTTTTTAATTTATTTTTTTATTTAGGAGAGGATAAATTAACAAAACCATAGGGTAGAAGGGGTACAACTCCACACAATTCCCACCACCCAATCTCCATATCCCATCCCCTCCCCTGATAGCTTTCCCATTCTCTATCCCTCTGGGAGCGTGTGCCCAAACTATCCTGCCTGTGTTCTGTAAATAAAACACCAAAGTTGGGATGACAGCTCATCTGTTCACAACATGATTTACTGAATGTTAAAGCCCACTGTTGAGACCTACTGCTAGGGGGAGGGAAAACTCCTTTTAGGAGATTCCTGCTTGAGGTGGGGAGATAGCATAATGGTTATTCAATAAAGACTTTCATGTCTGAGGCAGCAAAGCTCCCAGGTTCAATCCCTAGCACCACCATAAGTCAGAGCAGTGCTTTGGTAAAGGGGGAAAAAGGAGAAATATATATAAATCTTAGGCAATGACTTAATCTCAAACCTCCAAGTTTTCCACCTATAAGACACCTGCCAGAGGGGAATGGAATGGGGGAGGAGAGCATTGAAAAGAATCCTGGGCACAATCCACAGGAAGTGCTTGACTCAGAGAGAGAGAGGGCAGCTAACCTTCAGACCCGGGTTCTTGCGCACGCGCAGCCGCCCCATCCACATGTCCGTCAGTAGCATCTGGCTGCAGGTGTGCGCGATGAAGTCGCGATGCTTGGCGGCCACCGCCAGCTTGAGGCAGGTGGAGTTGCTCCAGTTCTTGAGCTCATAGGTCAGCAGCTTCATGGCGATCTGTTCATCGTGCTTGTATGACTGGTCCAGCAGCTCCACAGCCAGCTGACCAAAGTCTCTGAGGGGAATCAATAGGAAGGGAATAAGGCCAGCTCTCTGCGAGAGACGTATCCACAGGGGCATCACAGGGACACAGAGCCTTTGACTTCCAGGCCTCTATAAACAAACTCAAGGGGTAAGTCCCCCAAAATTGCCCCCATCTGGCCCCAGAGACACAGAGAACAGAAGATAAAAGTCTCTTAAGTGTCAGCTGCACAGGGAGGCAGGAAGAAAAAACTATCAAAGGTGAGTTCAAAAGTCATCCCTTGGGATGAGGAGATAGCATAATGGTTATATAAAAGGCCTTTCATACTGGAGGCACCAAAGGTCCCAGGTTCAATCCCCAATACCACCATAAGCCAGAGCTGAACAGTCCACTAGTAAAGGAAACAAATGGTAAAAACAAACAAAAACAAAAAACAAAACCAAACAGCAACAATAACAAACAACTTCTTGCTGCCCAGGAGATGGTGCAGTGGACAAAGTGTTGAACTGTCAAGTAGGAGGTCTTTAATTTGACCCCTGGCATTACATGTGCCAGAGTGATGCTCTGGTTCATTTTTTGGGGGGTCTCTATCTCTCTCTCTCTCTCTCCTCAAAATAAATAGATCTTGAAGGCTAAAACACAATAAAAGTAGTGTGCTCCAGAAAACAATAATGTCAGACGATGGCAGAGTTGCTTGGATATACTTCAAGTTCATGGGTCTATAAAGTTGTACTGGGATTATACATAAGGGACTTGGAATTCATCACTCCAAGTGATAGTTTGACAAGTAAAATACCAGAATGAAAAAAAAAAAATCAATAAGTGTGCTAGATTGATCAGAGAACTGAGGTCACAGGACAAACCACCTCCCCTGAATGTGGAGAGGCAGGTAGATACGGAGGATCATAACTTACTAGGGCAGAAACCCATGAACTGAATCCTTGGAAACCAGTGGTAGGGTAGAAAAACCTAAACTATAACTGAAAAACTGTTGGTGAAGATTTATCTGGGACTGAATAGCTCCAGGGGCACCTGGTCTTAGGGGTTTGTGTTCATATTTGTGTGAGTTTTACCTCCAGGAGCTCCATCAAGTTCTAGCTGAGAGGATGGGAGAAAATTCCCTCATAATCCCCAATAAAGAAATAAGAAAAAAAAAAAAGAAAGAAACATATCCCTGTTCTCTGAATAGCATGAAGCCTTTTTGCTTGACCCCTTTCTTGATCTTTCTATTTTGTTATGTTTTATGTTTTCTTCCTTGGAATTGGAATAAGCTTATTTTATTGGTATTGGTAAAAAAAAAAAAAAGAAAGAAAGAAAGAAAGAAAGAAAGAAAGAAAGAAAGAAAATTCCCTCAAACTGCTGACTGGAAGAGGGGGTGAGGAAGGCACTTGGAAATCTTTCAAAATTATTTGTTCTTAGATCTAACCCTTGTGAGAAACTAATTAACCAGAGTCCAACCTTTGGACTTTATCCGAGCCTAACTGGCTGAGGGAAGGAAAATACCTTAATTTCAGTCCCTGGTAACTATCTTGTCCCATCTAAGGGGGAGAAAAGCTGAGGGGATATTTGTGAAGGTCAAGTTCAAGGACACAGGTCCCACTAAAGTTGCATTCTTCTTTAGTCTGTGTTTCCGTATGGATATAGATTTCTTGTCTTTATATTAATATTGCATTTCAGTGTTGGAGAGGTAGCACCAGATTTTTATGCCTGAAGCAATGGAGGTCCCAGGTTCAGTATCCAGCACCACCATAATCAGAGCTGAGCATTGCTCCAGTTAGTAAGGAAATAACTGTTGACATGAGAACACAATAAACAAAATTAATAGTAGACCAGAAACTCTTCAGAGAGATGAAAGATACCTATATTGGCATGATGGACAAAGTAATTGATAAATAAGCCTTAAGCTCAACTGTGCTTAAATGAGAGATGTGTTTGTTGTCCCTCCTCCAAAAGAGACTAGTACCCAGGATCTCTCCTTTTCTTTTCTTTTTTCTTTTCTTTTCTTTTATTTATCTTTTTAAAAATATGTATTTATTTAGTTTCCCTTTTGTTGACCTCGCTTGTACTGTTGTAGTTAGTATTGTTATTGATGTTGGATAGGACAGAGAAATGGAGAGAGGAGGGGAAAACAGAGAGGGGGAGAGAAAGATAGACACCTGCAGACCTGCTTCACTGCTTGTGAAGCGACTCCCCTGCAGGTGGGGAGCTGGGGGCTTGAACTGGGATCCTTATGCCAGTCCTTGCGCTTTGCACCACATGGGCTTAACCCATTGTGCTGCCGCCTGACTCCTTATTTCTTCTTCTTCTTCTTCTTCTTCTTTTTTTTTTTTTTTACCAGAGCTCTACTAAGCTCTGGCTTATGGTGGTGTAGGGAACTGAACCTCAGACTTTGAAGTCTCAGGCATGAGAGTCTCTTTATGCTCTCTACTCCCACCCCCAGAATCTCTTCTGGTTCCTAAATCCCCGGAAACACTAACTTTGAGTTATTGTCCAAATCCTGGGAGATGTCATCCACCAGCTCACTCTCAGAGGACTCGTGGGCCATGGACTTGTAGAGTTTACAGGCCACCAGGGCCTTGGCCATGCTCTCCTCACCACGCTGCCAAAGGAACACTGCCATTTTCTGGCGTTTCATCAGCACAGCCCACAACATCAGCTCATGGAAGGGGTACTGGAAACGGCTCACAGCTGGGTCATCCACATCAATGTCAACCTCCTCTTCCTTTTTCTTCTTTTTCTTCTTCTTCCCTTTGGCTGGAGGCTCATCATCCTGGAGGGAGACCAGCAATTTTTTTCTTAGCTTTACTGTAAATGTGCAACAAAGGGGACTTGATAATGACAAGGAAGAGGGAAAACCTTCCTGTCCGAAGTTACCAGAAGAAACAAAATGGAGTCAGTTGAGTCTGGGTAGCTAAAACTGGCTCTCAAAGGTATTGAGAGGACCCAGGCCTATCCAGGCATGGCTCCCTCAGAAGAGGAATGAGTCAAGGCTGACTTCTGGACTCAAAGCAAAAGCAGATAGTCATAAACTGGAGCTGTAACCAGTTGCTTAATTAATTTTGCCAAATTAGCATAGCAGTAGGGAGTATGAACTACCCCACCTGTATCTTCCTCAGGCAGCTAAGAACACAATTGAATGGATCCTTGAATTCATGTTTCCTGGCCTGTAGTGTTAATAAAAACTTCTACAGAAATGCTTATTTGGTCTCATTCACTCAGGGTTTGGGGAAAATAGAGGCTTCTAAAGTACACCTGCAATTTCTATTCAGTGTACTCATTTTGGAGGAGGCAGGGCGAGGATGCACATTTGATTCCTGATAAGCAAACCATCTAAAGCCAAATGATCTGGTGATGTCTGCTACTATTTAAAGAATGTATACCCTTAGGTAGCTGTTTTTTTTTTTTTCTTTCATGAGTAACTGAGGAGATGCAGCAGACTTAAAACAAGCAAATAGGGAGTCGGGTGGCTGCGCAGCGGGTTAAGCGCACATAGTGCAAAGCTCAAGGACTGGCTTAAAGATTTTGGTTCAAGCCCCCAGTTCCCCACCTGCAGGGAGTCCCTTCACAGATGGTGACAGGTCTGCAGGTGTCTCTCTTTCTCTCCCACCCTGTGTCTTCCCCTCCTCTCTCCATTTCTCTCTGTCCTATCCAACAACAACGACATCAACAACAACAATAACTACAACAATAAAACAACAAGGACAACAAAAGGGGAAATAAGTAAATAAATAAAAATTATAAAAAAATAAATAATAGACAGTCGGGCAGTAACGCAGCGGGTTAAGCGCATGTAGCATATAGCGCAAGGACCGGAGTAAGGATCCCAGTTCGAGCCCCCAGCTCCCCACCTGCAGGGAGGGGGGTTGCTTCACAGGCGGTGTCTATATTTCTCTTCCCCTCTCTGTCTTCCCCTCCTCTCTCCATTTCTCTCTGTCCTATCCAACAATGATGACATCAATAACAATAGCAATAATAAATACAACAATAAAACAACAAGGGTAACAAAAAGGAATAAATAGATAAATAAATATTAAAAAAATAAAACAAGCAAATAAAAAAGAAAAAATCCTTATGTATAAACAGCACCAGCAGAGGGATAAAACCCACATTCTTTTCCTCAGTGAAATCTTCTCATGAAATAAAACTGTGACACCCACACACCAGGCATAGCTGAACCAGCGATTAACAGGAAAAATGTAGAAGGGGGTCGAGAAAAATATATTGGGTTTTCCTACCAGTGTTTTAAGCAAGTAGACATTCTGTTTATATCAGCTTTGCCCATTTGTGCCTGTGGTCCAAATGGAAAGTTACAACTTCCCATCTCCTAAAGGGATTATGAGGGATGGTTCTCAAGATGGTGCAGGATCCAAGAGAAAGGAGGGTCACAACTGGGAGAATTGGGGGTGACACATGGGAGTGGACTAGAATGATATGGGACTTAGATAATTCCAGGCCAAGACTTCCTTCCTCAAAGTAATAATAGAAATGGGCATTTGCTCTTCTATAAATATCTTTTCCAGTAATTATCTACTTTTGTTCTCCCAACCACTTTGAAGGCTTGTAAATTTCTTCCATGCCCTCAGATGCAGAAGTTGTGACTCTGAGTCTGAATAGCTTGCCCACATTCCCACAGCTGGGCAGCTGGAACCTGGCTCTCTGACTCTTATTGTACATTATTCATGACTGACTCATTTTTTGTTGTTGTTGTTCTTCTAAGAATTTCTACTTAGTTTATTAAAAAATTTAAATCCAGGGGCTAGAGAGGTGACTTAGTGGATAGAGTGCAAAGCTTCCATGCACAAGGACTTTGGTGTGAATGGCAAGCACTGTAGACAGACAAACACAATGCTGGATGGTGGAGCATGGTTTGGTGTGTGTGTGTGTGTGTGTGTGTGTGTGTGTCCCTCTTCTCTATCTCTCACTCATAAAAATATACAATAGAGTGGCCGTGGGAGAGGGGTGGGTAGCGGAGTGGGTAGAGTGCAGGACTTGCATGCATAAGGCCGTATGTGTTGGAAAAAAGCTCTTGGTCTTTCTCTCTCTTCTGAAAAATATACACATGTATGTCTCCCAGATAAGTACTAACCAGATCCAACCCTGCTTAGCTTCTGAGATCAGACGAGATCAGGCATGTTCAGGATGGTATCTCCATACACGTACATAAACACACACACACACACACACACACACACACACACACACACACGTTTACAACAGGAAACAGGAAAAAAAATGGGCTGGGGTAGCTTAGTGATATCCCACATGCACAAAGCCCTGGATTTATTCCTGGCACCAGGAATAAATAACATATTTTGCAAATAACATAGCAAAATTCTTGTGTATGTTATTTGTTTTTGTGGGTGTCTGTGTATGTTATTTAAGGCCTTTCACATGTGCTATTCAACTGCTCCTGGCCACCATCTGTGGAGTTTCCCCTGTTGCTGGACTGACTGAATTTTTATGTGATGATTAGTTATCACATTTTTAATTGAAATAATTGTATCTTGCCTTGGATTTAAATGCTTTTTTGCCAATTTCTAATTTTGTTACAAGCTCCAGTTTCAGCCATTTTGGAAGATTGATATACAGAGGTTAAAAACTGACATTATAGTGCAACCTGCTAGTATGATGGCATGCTATAAAATTAATACACAAATGTCAGTAACATTTCTCTAAGCAAATAGTAAACTAAAAGAATACATCAAGAGGGGGCCAGGTAGTAGCGTAAGGATCCCAGTACGAGCCCCTGGCTCCCCACCTGCAGGGGGTTGCTTCACAAGCAGTGAGGCAGATCTGCAGGTGTTCTATCTTCTCTCTCCCTCTCTGTTTTCCCATCCTCTCTTGATTTCTCTGTCCTATCCAACAACAATGGCAGCAATAACAACAATAATAAACAACAACAATGATAAACAACAAGGACAACAAAGAAGGGGGGAAAAGACTACTGCAAGAAAGGAATTCTATTTACCTTAGCCTCGAAAAGAATTGGGTACTTCGAAATAACAAAGGAGCTGAAATTATTTGTATATTGAAAACTATGAATCACTATGAAAGGAAATAAAAGAATACACAAGAAAGTGAAAAACTATTCCATGTTTGTGGCTTAGAAGAAATGCAAATCATGACAACAATAAGATATCACTGGGGCTGGGTGGTGGCACACCTGGATGAGCACACATATTACAGTACACAAGGACCCGGGTTCAAGCCCTTGGTCCCCACCTGCAGGGGGAAAGCTTTGTGAGTGGTGAAGCAGGTCTGCAGGTGTTTCTCTGTCTCTCTCCCTCTCTATCTACCCTCCTCCTCTCAATTTCTGGCTGTCTCTAGCCAATAAATAAATAATGATAATAAGAAAAGAAAACTTAAAAAAATATGATATTCACCTCAGCTGGTGTCAGGATGGCCGAGTGGTCTAAGATATCACCTCAGCCCTGTCAAAATGTCATACACAAAAGAGGACAGAAACAAGTGTTGGTGGAGAAAACGGAACCCTTTAACACTTTTTATGCAGTCTTTTGTGAAAGTTATGATGAAGTGGGACCCAGAACTTTGGTGGTGTGTATGATGTGCAACTATACTCCTGAAATATTCCAATAATAAATCGTGATTTAATCATCAGTAAAAATAATATTGAAAAGGAAAGAAATTTTGCAGTCTACATCTCAGGAATAAAATTAGAAATTAACAACAGTAGAAGAGCAGCAATGAAAATTTGAGTATGGAAATTATTATACTTCTGTAAATAACTTGGATGAAATAGTAAATTATAGACAATTTAGAAACAGATGGACATGAAGATTCTATGCACCCATGCTCATGGGATACAATATTCAGGGGGGGGAAATGTACCTTTAATGTGTTTATTAAAGATTATTGAAAAGGGGTCGAATTTCACTTTCAACTTGAGTGAATAAAAACAAAGTATTGTATAGAAAGTATATGATATGGAGCTCCAGTGGCGTAATCGGTTACTTATACAGAAAGTATATGATAGGAGGTCGGGCGATAGTGCAATGGGTTAAGCGCATATGGCGCAAAGCGCAAGGACCAGCACAGGGAACCGGGTTCGAGACCCGGCTCCCCACCTATAGGGGGGTCACTTCAAAGGCGGTGAAGCAGGTCTTCAGGTGTCTATCTTTCTCTCCCCGTCTCTGTCTTCCCCTCCTCTCTCCATTTCTCTCTGTTCTATCCAACAATAACAACAATGACAACAATAATAATAACAACACAACGACAATAAACAAGGGCAACAAAGGGGAAAAAATAGCTTCCAGGAGCAATAGATTTGTAGTGTGGACACCAAGCCCCAGCAATAAATAACCCTGGATGAGAAAAGAAAGAAAGAGAGAGGGAGAGAAAGAGAGAAAGAAAGAAAGAAAGAAAGAAAGAAAGAAAGAAAGAAAGAAAGAAAAGGAAGAAAAAGAAAGTATATGGTGATGGCTGAGAGGTGGTGCAGTGGAGAAAACCTTCACCTCTCAGGCAGGAGCTCCTAAGTTAGATCCCTGCCATCAAATGTATGGAGTGATACTTCGGTTCTCTTGCTCTCTCCTCTTCTTCCCTACCTCTATCATAAATAAATAGCTAAATAAAACTTTAAAAATGAAAGTTTGAGGGCTGGACAGTGGCACACCTGGTTAAGTACACATATTGCCATGCACAAGGACCTAGGTTTGAGCCCCTGCTCTCTTGCAGGGGAATGCTTCACAAGCAGTGAAGCAGGCCTTCAGGTGTCTATCTTTCTCTCCCTCTCTGTATCTCCCCATCCTCTCTCAACTACTCTCTGTCCTAAAAAAAAAAAAAAAATTAGAAAAAAAAAAAAAAAAAGACTACCAGGTGCTGCACCAAGCCCCAGCAATGACTCAAAGAAAGAAAAGGAAAAAGCAAGAACATTTGTGGGGCAGTATATGAAAGAAATGAATAAAAATGAAAGCAGATATTAACAAAGTAGAATCAAATTGTTTGAACAAGCAAACATACTAATCAAACATTTTGGCAACTTTGGAAAAATAAAGGCAATTTTAATAGAAAGAAGAAATGGATGGCATGCAGTTAAGATATTGAGCAGATTGAAAATCTCCAAATAATATGTAAACATGTATACTAATGAGTTTAAAAGTTTAGTTGAGTTGGTGTATTACACCAAAGTCAAAGACTCTGGGGTGGGGGGGGGGAGGGTTCAGGTCCTGGAACAGGACGGCAGAGGAGGACCTAGTGGGGGTTGAACTATTATGTGGAAAATTGGGAAATGTTATGCATGTACAACCTATTGTATTTTACTGTCCACTGTAAACCATTAACCCGTCAATAAAGAAATTAAAAAAATTAGTTGAAATAAATTGTTTTCTAGGAAGCCCTATTTGACCCAACTGAATGGCAAGAATAGAGGGCCTGAAAGATCTCATGATATAAATATACATATAAATATGAATATAAATATATGACACAACGAACAGGGCTGGAACCAAGCTACTTTATAGATGACTCTACTAAAACCTTCACCCAACATAGAAACTCTACCTGACACGAAGACTGAGAAAATAGGATAGTTTGGAGGGTTGCATATCATAATACTTTAAGGAATTTAACAATAATGATGGACAGAGAAGGAGAGAAAGTAAGATGTAGGGAAGAAAGGGTGAGAGAGAAGAGATACTTCAGCACCATACCCCCATCCTTGGAGCTCCCACAGTGCTGATCATGGTGCTCCCATGTGGTGTTGGGGCTCAAACCCATGGCCACATATGCAGCAGGACATGTGTTTTGTCAGGCAAGCTGTATTCCACCCCCAGTGGTCAATTTTAATTGTCGTGCTACAGAACACAAATTCATGCGAATTTATGTTAGACAAACACAAAATGAGGGCCTCTCCACCTGCAGGGGCGTTGCTTCACAGGCAGTGAAGTAGGTCTGCAGGTGTCTGTCTTTCTCTCCCCCTCTCTGTCTTCCCCTCCTCTCTCCACTTCTCTCTATCTAATCCAATAACAATGATATCAGTAACAACAATAATAATAACAACAACAACAATAAAAAACAACAAGGACAAAAAAGGGGAAAACAAATATATAAAAAACACAAAATGAGTAGGGTATATATATTTATTTGATCAAAAGATAAAATAATTTTAAGTAAATTCCACTTACTTCCATTCCCAGAAGTTTTAGAGCTTTTGGCTGCATAACAAAAGGGAAAGAAAAAAATTAATCTTATTCAGAAACTAGTTAAAAGTGCATTGGTAGTATTGCTGGTAGGAGACAGTCTTAGAGTCACAAGTATTTGGTAATGAAGGACAATATCCAAAAGCGTAGGAAATGCTTTCATTTGGAAGCTGACTCTGCTTGCAAAAGTTAGTTGAGGTAAAAGATATGGAGACATATGATCCTTATAGTAGAAAAGTTCACTAACAGAAACACAGACAAGAAACCGTGGGGGCTTTAAGAGGGGTATGGAGTCATGCGAGAACTCCCATCTGAGTTGGTCTCATGAGAAGGGTAGCACTTTTATTAGGAGGAAGACATGGTGGACACAGTAATACAATGTGATTTAGGTGGAGGTGGGTGATCTCCTCTGCAGGGTGGGATCAGCCCTTGGAAAGTCTTGGGTGTTACAATAATGAACGTGCTGGTGGTTCTTCAAGTGATGGGAGCATTGTTAGAAGTCTTTGAGGGTACTGGTAATTTTTTTTAGGAGGTACCCCGTACTTTGGAAGGCCAGGGAAGCTATAGTGGCAGGATGGATTAGAAAGGGCAGAGACAAAGAAGGTCTGGAATATTATTGGAAATGGAGGGCAAAGGCAGTGGTTGGGGCTATGTGTAGCCCCACCTGCCAAGGGGTGAAACAAGGCTTCAGGTGGTGTCTCTTAATCACCTGACATCTTGCACTTGAGGGTCAAGGTGTGTATGCTTGGGGTTGGGGTGATGAGCTTGACCTTGGACAGACTGAGTGATTGGAAAGGATAGTAAGGAATCATAGGTAAGTCAAGAGACCACAGAAAACACCACACAGTGACTTAGGTCTACCCTCTTGGGTCCAAACAAGTTGTTGTACAGAGTCCGGAAGCTCTTCCGAGTGTAGTTGCAGCGGTAGGCTCCTCCCATAAGGTACTCTAGCACAAGCCCGATGTCTATGAGGCTGATGTGGTAGTCAGGTGGAAGGTTTCCCTGAAAGGAAAGCTGTGTCTCAGACCCTGTATGAAAGCATCTGTAGTGAGGAAGGCACACGCACAATGCAGGCAGAAGTGGTCATTCCTGCTTATGGCTTGGGTATTCATGCAACAGTTCAGACATTAAATAACCACCAGTCTATAGCCACAGCAATATCCAGTCTATTCCTGCACGACTGATGGATAGAAACAGTTAAGTCTTGTTTTAGGAGATGGAATAAGCGTTTCTGATGAGAAGAGTTAGAAATCCATGGAACTGTAGACAGAGGATTGGGCAAATCCACGGGTTCTGACAGAATGGCTTATAATTCCCATGTGTGAAGGTAAAGGCAAGAAGGCACAGATGGAATGGGACTTCTTTTGTAAGAGCAGATTCTTTTTATTAGAAGGTGTTTTATTGACTGCTTGCAAGAGGAGAAGACAGCTTTGAGGGGGTTGAGTTCTGACTTCCTGCAGAAGGAGGAAGTAGCCAGCTAAACAGGAAGGAGCATTCCATAGCAGGTGGTAGGAGGAGGTCCCAAAGTGGTTTTGTTATTGTTGTTGTTGGTTGGTTGATTGCTCTTCTAATGTAAACACAGTTTGGTGTACTCTATGACTTTCTGGGGAAGCCCCCTTCACCCCCAGACCCTGGTAAGAAAGCAAACACTCTAAGCTATCCAGTTTGACTGGGACTCTGAGAAGGGTCAGGGCTTTTGGATCAGCATGGAGGAGGAGATGCTGAGACAAAATCAAGCCTATGGGAGGAGGAGGAAATTAGGAAAAGAGGCTAACTCAATCATTCTTGTCCCGGACAGCTGATTTCCCTAGGAGACTGAATTTATCAAACCAGTATCATTTGTTGTTTTTGCTAATTTCATATAGCTTGAAATGATTATGCCATCTGGTATAATCTGGTATGGTCTGGTGAAAACACATTCCAAAATTTCCACCCTTTTATAGCCACACTTACTAGGGCTGGGGTGATTACTGGTTAGAGGACAAGCTCGAGAGCCCACGTTTGATGCTTAGCAGAGTAGGGTTGTACTCGAGTCTCATATAAACAAATCTTAAAGAAATGATCACATTTACTAAATCCTTCATTAAAGCAACAGGATTGTTCAGTCCCCATTGTGACCTTGTTGGGTACTCAGAGATAAGGAGACTGCTCTGCTCCTGGGAAGCTTGCTATTTCTGGGAACAGGGCCATGGCACCAAGAGCAACAGCGTGCTCAGGCCCCCAACTCTTCCTAGATGAGCCAATGGAACCATGAGAAAAAGCTTCTGGAGAATGAATATGAGCTCCAAGGGCTGAGTGGTGGTACACCTGGTCGAGCACACATGTTACAATGCGCAAGGACCAGGGTTTGAGGCCCCAGTCTCCACCTGCATGGGGAAAGCTTTGCAAGTGGTGAAGTAGTGCTACAGGTGTCTGTCTGTCTCTCTCCTTCACTATCTCCCTTTCCCACTTGATTTCTGCAGTCTCTATCCAATAAATTAAAATAACTGGAGCGCGCGTGCACGCGAGAGAGAGAGAGAGAGAGAGAGAGAGAGAGAAAGACACACACAGAGAGAGAATGAGTCCCCAGGTAGGAGCAGAGACTATGGGTGGTGGTGGTGGGAGGTCCTCCAGTGTGCTAGTATAATGTGATGGGAAGATGTAATCCCAGTTGCTCAATGGGGTGTGAATTTCTTGGAAGGAGTTTGAACTTCATGAGACTTTGGAAGTTGTTAAGCTGGGAATTCTGTGATGCAGAATGGTGGGAGGGAGTAGAACTAGAGGCAAGAGGACTTCTGGAGACAGATGGTTGGCTCTGTACTTGGATAGCTGTAGCTTCTGCTTGTGTGCACTCACTAATCTCAGGAATCTAGGAAATCAGATTCCTTGTGTGGAAACAAGGACCCTTTGGTTCTCAGGTTCACTGGTTCTGTTCTGACTCAGAGAGTACCCATGGAAGCCAAACTGTCCTTTACTTAGGATGTAATATTGCATGAAATAGGGGGCCAGGTGGTAATGCAGCAAGTTAAGTGCACATGGCACAAAGTGTAAGGACTGGTGTAAGGATCCTGGTTTGAGTCCCTGGCTCCCCACCTGCAGGGGAGTCACTTCACAAGTGGTGAAGCAGGTCTGCAAGTGTCTATCTCTCTCTCCCCCTCTCTGTCTCCCCTCCTCTTTCCATTCTCTTTGTCCTATCCAACAATGACACCAATAACAACAGCAATAATAAACACAACAATGATAAAATAACAAGGTCAACAAAAGGGAAAAAATAGTCTCCAAGAGCAGTGGATTCATGGTGTAGGCACCGAGTCCCAGCAATAATTCTGGAGACTGTGTGTGTGTGTGTGTGTTTGTATTGCATGAAATATAGCCATACTCTCTGAGACTCTGATTGAAAAGTCTATTCTTTCACTGGACTGGCTTTTCTCTTGCTCAGACTATGAATATCTGTTTCACTATTTGCATGCCAGAGACTGTGTTCTAGTGAAATGAACCACCCTCATTTGAATCTAATCTAATCTGCCAGACTGTGGCAACATGACTCAACAGAACAGTGAGCAGAGTGAGCGAGACCCTATGGAAACACAGATGTAAGTAATTAGTGGACTTGGAAAGTGGGGAGTGGGAGGGAGGATGTGGATCACTTACTGAGAAGGGAACAGAACCAAGAGAAAAAGCTTCAATCCACAGAACATGCATGATGATATGAGCTCTTCAGCCCATAGAGTAGACAGAGGACATGGAGTTGCATGGCCAAATAGTGGTTCTGGTTAGTGGTGAGGTGAGACTTCCCTAGCTATTATCCTTGACCATGGTAACCACCCCTGATCAGCCATTCAGCACCAGCCTACCATGTGTGGCAGTGAACAACAAACTCTGAGATTATAATTCTGGGCTTTATATTAAAGTCAACTTTTGTCAATAAAGGGGAATTTATTCATTCCTGTGCTTCCAGTAATACAATGACAGCATATTTCTGGAAATTTAGAAAGGGTTTTAAAGATGTCTTATGGAAAAACATACAGCTATAAGGATTATCCAACAATGGACTGACCTTTTTAACATCCCTCACCAGCAAATGGAGAGTGTTTGGTGGGCCCAGCCTCTGAAAGAGAAACATCCAGTTACATTAAATGTGTTTTCTCTAGTCAAATCTTGAAGCAATGTCTTAACTATTCTCTACAATAGATGAGTTAGAATGTAACTCACTACTGACCTGTTTCTTTTACAAGAGAGAACTAAATATAGTTCCAAACAGACATGATGGGCCTAGACCTTGAATAAATCCCTCTCTCCATTGTTACCAGTCATCTCTATTAGGAGCAACACAACAGACCCCTTTGTGGGCCCCCATAGGATCTTGCCCTCAATGTGGATCAACAATGGTAGACAATGTTACATTCTCCGAAGGGAGGCTGGACAACATACTCTGTGTTCTGCCTGAGGAAGATGGATCCTGAAATTGGAACAGCTTGGAACGTTTCTACTCATGATCACAGAATGTGAGCTCAGATCTACAGAGATGCAGAAGTCACATAGGCTCCTAAGCTGAATATGGACCCCAGATCAGATCAGATTGATGGGGTTTACAGTCAATAGCTTTCCCATATTTGGGAGCTACTCTCTTCCCTGATCCAGCTTTCTGGTCCTTTTTCCTGCCATGACACTATCTCCCCAGACAATAACTTGAATTCATCTGCACGCATATCAGATGTCAAGCTCAGGAAAAAAAAAAAAAAACTAGTATAGTCATGGGCCCTTTGGAATATAACTAAAATAGGCCTACTATCTACAAAATGGAGGACCCCCCTCCAACTTTTCATCTCCAGCCTTAAGGTTCATGATTAGTCAACAATTTTCTTTATATGTTAACTCTTCTTTCAACCACCAGGTTCCAGATGCTAACATAATGCAAATTGGACTTCCCTAGACAGATGACCCCACCATAGTGTCCTGGAGCTCCACTTCCCCAGAGCCCCACCTCATTAGAGAGAGAGAGACAGGCTGGGAGTATGGATCAACCTGTCAGCACCTATGAAGCAATTACAGAAGCCAGACCTTCCACCTTCTGCACCCCATAATGGCCCTGGGCCCATACTCCCAGAGGGATAAAGAATAGGAAAGCTATCAGGGGAGGGGATGGGATACAGAGTTCTGGTGGTGGGAATCGTGTGGAGTTGTACCCCTCTTATTCTATGGTTTTTGTCAGTGTTTCCATTTTGTAAATAAAAATGAAAAAAAAAGAAGAAGAACTAGATGTGGTTAAGAAGTATGACACAGGGGAGTTGGGCAGTAGCGCAGTGGTTAAGCACAGGTGGCGCAAAGTGCAAGGACTGGTATAAAGATCCCAGTTCGAGCCTCCGGCTCCCCACCTGTAGGGGAGTCACTTCACAGGCGGTGAAGCAGGTTTGCAGGTGTCTCTCTTTCTCTCCTCCTCTCTGTCTTCCTCTCCTCTCTCCATTTCTCTCTGTCCTATCCAACAATGACGACAACAACAACAATAACTACAATAATAAAACAACAAGGGCAAAAAAAGGGAATAAATAAATAAATAATAAAATAAGTTTAAAAAAAAAAAAAGTAAGGGGGCCAGGCGGTGGCTGTCTTGGTTGAGCACACATGCTACAATGCTCCCAGTCTCTACCCACAGGAGAAAGCTTCTTGAGCAGTAAAGCAGACCTGCAGAGGTTTCTCTGTCTCTCTCCCTCTCTATCTTCCCCTTCCCTCGGGATTTCTGTCTCTATCAAATCAATAAATAACATATTTAAAAAAAACTATAACACAGTGGGTTAGGTGGTGGTGCACTTGGTTGAGCACACATGTCACCATTCTCAAGGACCTGGGTTCAAGCCCCCACTCTCCACCTGCAGGGGGGGAACTTCACGAGTAGTGAAGCAGGTCTGCAGGTGTCTCTCTTTCTCTCTCCCTCTCTCTCTTTCCCTTTCAATTTCCTTCTATCTTATCAAAGAAAATAAAGAAAAAAGGATGACACATCAGTGATCCAGGAGGTAGCTCAGTGGATAAAGTGTTGGACTCTCAAGCATGAGGTCTTAAGTTTGATTCCCACCATCACATGTGCCAGAGTGATGCTCTGGTTCTCTCTCTCCCTATATCTCATATTACTAAAAAAAAAAAAAACTAAAATATTTTAAAATTAGAGTCATATGTAACTATAAAAAAAGAAGTATGACACATTAAACAACATACTGACAAGACAATAAATAGTATTTATTTATTTATTTATTTAAATTTAGTGCCAGGGAACAAACCCAGGGCCTTATGCATTTGTGATACTTGTCATCTATTTCTCTGGCTCAGAATAAAAATTTTATATTTTGGGGGGGCCAGTGGTGGCGCACCTGGTTAAGCGTATGTATTACAATGCACAAGGACCCGGGTTTGAGCCCCCGGTCCCCACCTGCAGGGGGAAAGCATTACAAGTGGTGAAACAGGGCTGCAGGTATCTCTCTGTCTCTCTCCCTCTTTATTACCCCCTTCCCTCTTGATTTCTGGCTGTCTCTATCCAATAATTAAAGATACTAGAAAATAAAAAAAATTTTTTTTTAATTTTATATTTTCAGAGTTAATAAAAGAGGCAGAGATAGAGATCCCAAAGCACTGCTCTACCTTCCATGGACTTCTATGGGTGTCATCCTTGGTGCGCCCATATAGTGCGTACTACCTCCAGATACTACATATATTCTATCATTCTATCAATGCAACATATACTATATTACCATGTTAATATATAATACATTATATCCTTTTTTAAAAGACCTATCTTTTAAAAAATATTTATTTACTTATTCCCTTTTGTTGCCCTTGTTGTTTTATCATTGTAGTTATTATTGTTGTTGCTATTGATGTTGTCGTTGTTGGACAGGACAGAGAGAAATGGAGAGAAGGGGAAGACAGAGAGAGGGAGAGAAAGATAGACACTTTTAGACCTGCTTCACCACCTGTGAAGCGACTCCCCTGCAGGTGGGGAGCTGGGGGCTCAAACCGGGATCCTTACGTTGGTCCTTGTGCTTTGTTCCACCTGCACTTAACCCGCTGCGCTACCACTAGACTCCCAATACATTATATTCTATATACTATTTTTTATGCCACTAGGATTATTGCTGGGACTCTGTGTCTATACAATTTCACTGCTTCCAGCAGTCTCTCTCTCTCTTAATTTTATTTATTTGTTGTACAAAGACAGAAATTGAGAGGGTAGAGAGAGATAGGGAGAGAGAGGGGCCAGGTGGTGGCATACCTGGTTGAGTGTACATGTTACAATGCTCAAGGAGGACCTGTAATTGAATCTCCATCTCCACCTGCAGGGGGAAACTTTTGCGAGTGGTGAAACAGTGCTGCAGCTGTCACTTTCTCCCTCTCTATCTTCCTCTGTCCTCTTGATTTCTGATTATTTATCCAATAAATAAAGATAATAAAAAGTTTCAAATATATATTTAAGAGAGAGAGAGACCTGCAGCACTGCTTCACTACTTGTGAACCTCCCCCTCTCCCTGAGGGTGAATACAAGTCCTTACACTTTATAACACGTGTGCTCAACCAAGTGTGCCACCACCTGGAAGTCTCTTAAAAAATATAGAGGGTGAGGGAGTCGGGTGGTAGCGCAGTGGGTTAAGCTCACGTGGCACAAAGTGCAAGGACCCACCTAAGGATCCCGGTTCCAGCCCCCGGCTCCCCACCTACGTGGGAGTCGCTTCACAGGCGGTGAAGCAGGTCTGCAGGTGTCATTCTCTCCTCTCTGTCTTCCCCTGCTTTCTCCATTTCTCTCTGTCTTATCCAACAACGACGACAACAATAAAACAGTAAGAGCAACAAAAAGGGGAAATTAATTAATTAGTTAATTAAAAATATAGAGGGTGAGAGACAGAGAGAAGAGAAACACCATAGCACTGCTCCACCACTCATGAAATTTCTCCCAGCAGGTGCTCCTATGTGTTGGTGACCCGGGGCTTGAATCTGGGTCTTCCTACATGCTACTACCACATCCCACTCCCCACTGTGGTAGTCTGACAGCCGGCTGCCCTCGCCTCCTCACTCCCCTCCTCAGCACTCACAGTGTTGTACAGCTCTTCTAGCCGCGGGATGGTGAGGAAATGCTGCATGTTCACCCCATTTTCAATCAGGAGCTTCACGAAGTCCACCCGATCTAAGACTAGCGCGTCCAGCATGGCTTGCTCCAGAGCGTTCACCTGTGTGGCCAAGGAGACAGAGACCCTGAGTCATCCCTCAGATACACAGTGACCAGAAGAGGGAGCTGGAAAGCTCTCTGACCTCCCAGAATGCTCTCAGCCTGGCTCTCTCTGCTCTTTGTCTTGAGTACACATGCCCTACCTCCTCTCTTCAGTTTTTCAGTCTACCCCCTACATGTTATCCCCCCCCCCCCCGCTTTTTAAGGTAGGTTAATGGTTTACAGTACAGTTGTTGACATATGGGCACAATTTCTCATTTCCCTTCTTCTTCTAGCGTTTGCCCTTCTTCCGTAGCCAGTCAACAGCGGCAGGTTGAGCCTGATGTCAAGTTTCGAGACCTCCTTTGAATCTGGAGAGGTGGCAGTCATTGACTATGTGGGTCATAGTCTGTCTGGAGCCGCAGGGGCAGTTCGGGTCGTCTCTGGCTCCCCAGCGATGGAACATAGCAGCGCACCGGCCATGGCCTGTTCGATAGCGATTGAGGAGGGCCCAATCATAACGTGCTAGGTCAAAGCCGGGTTGACGCTTGCAGGGGTCTGTGATGAGGTGTTTGTTCTTTACCTCAGCTGACTGCCAACTCTGTTTCCAAGAGTCTGGAACAGAGAAGTTCAGTGTAGGCGTAGGGGACCAGATTGGGTGACGAGACGTCAAGCGTTGGACAGGGTGGGCGAAGATATCCGCGTATATTGGCAGGCCCGGTCGAGCGTAGACGTGGGAAATGAACTTAGATGATGCCGCATCCCGACGAATATCTGGCGGGGCGATGTTGCTAAGAACTGGCAGCCATGGGAGCGGGTGGAACGGATGGTTCCAGAAATTATCCTCATGGAGGAATATAATTTGGAATCGACCAAGTGGACATGGGGGCTACGGAACCATACTGGGGCACAGTATTCTGCAGTGGAATAGCATAATGCCAGAGAGGATGATCGTAGTGTGGAAGCGCTCGCGCCCCATGAGGAGCTGACCAGTCTTGCAATGATGTGATTCCTCGCGCCCACCTTTGCTGCAGTTTTTATGAGATGTTCGTGAAATGACAGAGTGCGATCGAGAGTAACGCCAAGATAGACTGGCTGGGCTTCATGCCGGATTCTCGTATCATCAAGCTGCACATTAAGCTCACGTGAGGCCGAGGCATGGTGTACAAAACACTGTCACCCCCTCATCCTGGGTCCTATTCCACCATCGTGCATCAAGATTACCAAGCCCTGATCACTTTCCCCTCCTTCTCCAGAGTCCTTTGCTTTGGTGCAGTACACCACACCCCGTCCAAGTTTCACTTTGTGTCTCCCCTTTCTATCCTTGTTTCTTTCTTTTTCTTTTTCTTTTTTTGATAATATTGTCTATCTTTTTTTAAAGTTTTTAAAAAATTTATTTATTCCCTTTCGTTGCCCTTGTTGTTTTATTGTTGTAGTTATTATTAATGTCATTGTTATTGGATAGGACAGAGAGAAATGGAGAGAGGAGGGGAAGACAGAGAGGAGGAGACAAAGAGAGACACTTGCAGACCTGCTTCACTGCCTGTGAAGTGACTCCCCTGCTGGTGGGAAGCTGGAGCTCGAACTGGGATCCTTACGCCGGTCCTTTTGCTTCGTGCCACCTGTGCTTTACCCGCTGTGCTACTGCTCAACTCCCTTATCCTTGTTTCTTAAGTTCTACTTAGATGTGAGACCATGCAGTATCTGCCCTTTTCTTTTTGAGTTTCTTTCTTTCATTTAATATGATTTCATTGAAGAGGAGGCAATTTTAATAGCTGAGTAGTATTCAATTGTGAAGATATACCACAATGTTCTTAGCCACTCACCTCCCACTGAGCATCTGGGTTGCTTCCACATTTGAGATATTACAAACTGTGCAGCTATGAACAGAGGTGTATGGCCCCTAAATGTTCTATCAAAGTTTGTAAATGACATTTATTCTTTTTCATGTTTTCCTTCCCTTTTTCATAAAGCATGAGACACAGAGAGAGATATAATAGGAGAGAGAGGAGTGACACCTGCAGTACTGTTCCACCATTACTGAAGCTTCCCCCTGACTTCTAGCCCCCTGAATTCCAGTGTTTTTTCAAAACACCTTGGAGAAGACTCAGAATGGATGGGTGCCAAGCTGGCATTGCTTTGGCATTCACCCAGCTTGTTTCCTTGACTGAGGATTCTGTGTGGCAGCTGGGTGGGCCCAGGTGCACTGACAGCTGCCACCAGAGAGAATGATGAGGATATGGCCAGATCCACCGTCTCCGTGATCCCCAGAAATGGGAGTGCCTCACCACATACCCAGTTCAGCAGCTCGATCTTGCGGGGGTCGGTCTCCTCCTCCACCTCCTCTTTCACTTTGCCTTTCTTCTTGCCTTTGCCTTTCCCTCTTCCAGCCTTGGTGGTTGCTGTGGGTGGCTTCTTCTCCTTCTCTGTGGCCTTGCTGTCTATTGGGGGTGCCAGGCTTCCCAGGGGCTGCGGTCCACAGCAAACAGTGATGGGGGAAAGGCATTAAAACTGAAGTGCACTACCCCTCACCACCTCTGGTGGTGCACACAACACACAGACAAATAGGTGCATACACACATCTACAAGCACAGGCATGTGGGCACATGTTCACACAAGGTACATTTGCATATGTACATATAAGCACACAACTTACATGTGAGTACACACTCAGACACATACACAATCATCACAGACCTGTTTGTTGGATTATCTCTGATACATCTGTAGTTTCTGTGCTTCAAAGAAGCACCTGAGTACTTAACATGCTGCCATGCTGGTGTGTGTGTGTGTGTGTGTGTGTGTGTGTGTGTGTGTTGCCCCAAGGAAACTGGGCTGAGAGGTATGTCCAGGGCACCAAAGAAGTGTGCCCATTAGTGGGTGAGCATTGCAGTCTCCACATCTTGCCCTCCATGTGTCAACTAAGAGTCAGTGACAAAGAACTCTGGGAGCAGGAGTTGCTAGGAAACTCATCTAGACTTCCAGAAAAAGGTGTGGCTTGATGACTTTACCTCAGAACTTTACAGATCACCAATCTCTGATGATTTGTAGATTCCTTGTGACAAGACCCCTTCTGGCTAGGACAACCTCATCCCAGGACCCTTTACATCAGCCAAATGGCTACATGACCAACCCATCACCCTTTACAAACCCTGAACATCATCAGCCTGAGAGGAAGATGGTTTATTTTTTGACACACAAATCTGCCATATTTTCAGGTTTTGCTCCCACCTGATTAAAATCTTTTTTTCCCCTTGCACTGACTCTTGCTACCCAATTAATTAGTCTTTTGAGCAGAGAGCACTAGACCTTCCATTTGGTGACTTGCCTGTAGCTGCCAACACAAGTAGCAGGAAGTGATTGTGAAGAGTCCCATGAACATAATGTCAGACCATTTGTAGATGGGAAAACCAGATGGCAGACAGACAGGAAAGAGCCTTTGGGTTAACTGATATCAGTGCAGAGTGGTCACAAATCAGAAGAGTGTTTTCTACTCAGAGAAGGGGGCCAGATGTGGGGTCTGGTCTGTGGGCTTTGACTCCTGGCTGACCAGAGAGCATGAAGAGATTGGGGTGCAGTGGTGATGCAGATACAGAGATGCTAACAGTGAAACAAACTTGACCTCTTTCCAACTGGATATATAAAAGCCTCTCTTCCTGCCCCCCCATCTCTCTCTGTCTCTTTTTCTTAAGTAAGAGATAGAGAAAGAGGAAGAGAGAGTTAAAAAGATCACAGTCCTGAAGCATCCTCCAATGTGATGGGATCCAGGCTCAAACCTGGGCTGTGCACATGGCAAAGCAGAATACTATCCAAGTGAGCCCCAAAGACTCTTTCAATTCACGACATCTAGTACCACACTCATTCCCTCCCAGCCATCCATCCCTCTTCTCTGGTTCCTTTCATTCAACTGAAGTGACAAGGCAGAGAACTGGGGAATCATTGCTCACATCTCCCACCCTCCCCCACTGTGCCCTCTACCATGATTAATCACCTCAAAGAGAAGCCATGTTTAATGCTTCTTGTTACCTAAATCCGTGTGCCTCTCACATCTCTGCCTCTATTTTAGCTCAAGGTGACTGTCTTTGAGCTGGCTTGTTTCAACCGTCTAGAAACATAACTCCTCGCAATTGCCACTGTTCCCACCACACCACAATACATTCAGAATTATCTTGAAATATATAAGTGAAACAGTATGATGCAGCTGACAAAGATCCTTAAGTAGGGCAGGGCAGAGGCAGCTCAGAGGGAGGCAAGCACATGTGCCTGGCTCCCGGTCAACAGAGAGATATAGATAGAAGGTGTCCTGCCTGATGGTCCCTGCAGGCAAGATCACTGGGGTGCTGGGAAACAGACGTCAGCATGGGAAGAGTGAAACTGGAGCCTGATCTAATTATACATCAGAAATAATGAGAATGGATCAAAGGTTCCAACTTGAAAGCTAGAAAACCCTTGGAAGGAAACAGGGCAACCGTTTCATGATGTTGGATTTGGCAATGGCCTTTCTTGGGGGATGATGCCAGGAACACCAGACAATGAAAGAAAAAGGGGACAAATTAGACATCATTAAAATTCAAGTCTTCCCTGGAGCAAAAGACACCTTCAACAGGGCATAGGCAATCCACTGACTGGAGAAAAGATTTGAAAGTTCTATATTTGACAAGGGATTAATACCTGGAGTGTGTAGATAGCTCCTAAAACTCAGAAACCCAAACCCAAAGCAACCAAACTGATTCAAAAGAGACAAAGTTTAGAACAGTCAGACGTTGTTCCTTCAGAGAAGAAACACAATGGTCAAGGGGTAGAGGAATAGTGACTGATATCACTAGTAACTAGAGAAGTGCAAATCAGAGTCATAATGAGATAACATCTCTGGCTTGTTTGGAGAACTCCTTTCTTGCTTTCTTTAATTCTCTCTCTCTCTTTTAAATTTTATTTATTTATTTATTTATTTATTCCCCTTTATGGTTGCCCTTGTTGTTTCATTGTTGTAGTTATTATTGATGTCGTTGTTGTCGGATAGGACAGAGAGAAATGGAGAGAGGAGGGGAAGACAGAGAGGGGGAGAGAAAGACAGACACCTGTAGACCTGCTTCACTGCCTGTGAAGTGACTCCCCTGCAGGTAGGGAGCTGGGGCTCGAACCAGGATCCTTACGCCAGTCCTTGCGCTTTGCGCCATGTGCACTTAACCCATTGTGCTACCGCCCAACTCCCATTCTCTCTCTCTCTCTCTTTTTTTTAAGAAGAGTACTAATCAGCTCTGGCTTATGGTGGTGCTGGGGATTGAACCTGAGACCTTTGGTGCCTCAGCCTTGTAAGTCTTTTTGCATAACCATTATGCTATCTCCCCAGACATCTCTCTCTTTTTTTATTTTGATAGAACACAGAAAAGTTGAGAGGGGGAGGGGTAAATAGAGAGAAAGAGAGATGCCTGCAACACTGCTTCACCACTCACAAATCTTCTCCCCTGGAGGTGAAGACCAGGGGCTTGAACCCAGGTCCTTGGGCATGGTGGCATATCTACTCAACTTGGTGTGCTGCAGTCTGGTCTCTCTTTTTAAAAATATTTATTATTTTTTAACTTAATAGGGCAGAGAGAAATTGAAAAAGAAAGGGGAGAGATAAAGAGAGAGAGAGACAGAGAGACACCTGCAACACTATTTTACCACTTGTGAAGCTCCCCTCCCCCGCAGGTGTAGACTGGGGGCTTGAACCTGGGTTTTTGCATCTCGTAAAGGAGAACCACTTTCCATTATATGTGCTAATAAGAATGTGGAGACTTTCAACCTTTGTGAATTGTTAAGGAGACAGTACAAGATGATGCAGCTGCTGTGGAAAAGTTTGGCAGTTCCTGAAAATATTAAAAAATGGAACTACTTTTGTGGTGTATAGTACTGAAGCAAAGGACTCTGGGTAAGGAGGCAGAGGGAGGGGGTGAGAGCCTTGGGGTCCTGTTGCATAAGGATGTAAAGGGGACCTGAGCTGTGGATGAGAGTGTTCTGCACAGAACTTGTGTGGGGAGATGAGAAACTGTATCCATGTGTCAACAACTTGCACTGTAAAACCATTAACCCTCCCCATAAAAATGAATAATAAAAATAAATAGAATTATCCTTGGGAATGTAGAAAGGAAGCTAAAAATAAGCACTACCAGATGCTCCTGCATTCCTACCCCTGGATTTTTCTCTGAAGAATATGAAATCATCAAAGCAAAAGCACAGTATTAATTTAATGTAGCTAAAAATATAGAAGCAATAAAAGTTGATAGTTGATTGAATAAAGATGATATGTTGTTTGGTAAAATGTAAAACTTGGGGGGGCTGGGAAGGGGTACACCTGGTGCAAGGACCCAGGTTCAAGCCCCTGGTCCCCCACCTGCAGGGAGCAAGAAGCTTTATGAATGTTGAAACAGTGCTGCAGGTGTCTCTCTCTCTCTCTTTCTCTCTCTCTCACCCTATCTCTTCCTTTTCTCTCAGTATCTCTCTGTCTCTATCCATAAGCAGTTAAGCAGGGCTACAGATGTCTTTCTGTCTCTCTTCCTCTCTATCTCCTTTCCCTCTCAATTTCTCTCTGTGCCTATCAGATAATAAATAAATAAAAATTTCAAAAAAAAACAGAAAAAATGAAAAAAATTGAAATTTCTTCCTGTTTCTTCCTTTCCTTTTGATTTCTCTGTCTCAAATAAATAAATAAATAAAATAAAATTTGTTGAGAGTCAGGCGGTAGCGCAGTGGGTTAAGCGAAGGTAGCACAAAGCACAAGGACTGGCATAAGGATCCCGGTTTGTGCCCCCAGCTCCCCACCTGCAGGGGAGTCGCTTCACAAGCAGTGAAGCAAGTCTGCAGGTGTCTGTCTTTCTCTCCCCCTCTCTGTCTTCCCCTCCTCTCTCCATTTCTCTCTGTCCTATCCAACAACAACATCAACAATAACTACAGCAATAAAACAACAAGGGCAACAAAAGGGAATAAATAAATAAAGATTTAAAAAAATATATTACAAGTCCACTTGTGGGTATATGTATGCCCTTGTGGATGAGCACAGGGTCTTGAAGAGCTATCTGTACCCCAAAAATGGAAGCAACCCATTAAGGGATGAGTGGATAAGTACAATGTTATATACATACAATAGGATATCATTAGATTTTAAACTGACCTGTGGAAGTGGCTGGTCCTGGAGGACATGACGCTAACTCCTTGAAGAAAGAGCCTTGGCAAGGCAAGCAAGGCTATAGACATCTACTTAGGTGGGAAACCTGTAATAGTCTAAGCCATGGGGTCAGAAAATGGAATCAGGATTGCTAGGATCTGGGGGTAGCATGGAACAGAAGTTAGCGTTTAAGGGGCGTACTTGTCAGTTTTACAACTGCAAAGAGTTCTGTGGGTGTATGGGGCAGGTGGTTGTGTGACACTGCAAATGTGCTTCATAGCACTGAGCTGTACTCTTAAACAGGTCAAAGGTGATCAATTCTATGTCAAGTTTCTTTTACTGTGATAGAAATAAAATGGAGGAGGGAGGCTGTGGAGACAGCATAATGGTTCTTCAAAAGACTTTCATGCCTAAGGCTCTGAGGTCCTAGGTTCAATCCCCAGCACTACTCTAAGCCAGAGCTGAGCAGTATTCCGGTTTCTCCCTCCCGCTCTCTCTCTCTCTCTCTCTCTCCCTCTCCCCTCCCCCTCCCTCTCCCCTCCCCCTCCCCCTTTTCTGTGTGTGTGTGTGTGTGTGTGTGTGTGTGTGTGTATCTTTCTCTCTGTCCCTTATTAAAATAAATTATATTTAAAAAATGGAGGGCAGGGTGTCAGGCAGTAGCACAGTGGGTTAAGCACACATGGTGTGAAGCACAAGGATTGGAGTAAGGATCCCTGTTCCAGCCCCTGGCTCCTCACCTGCAGGGAGGTCACTTCATGAGTGGTGAAGGAGGTCTACAGGTGTCTGTCTTTCTCTCCCCCTCTCTGTATTCCCCTCCTCTCTCCATTTCTCTCTGTCCTATCTAACAACAATGACACCAATAACAACAATAATAGAAACCACAACAACGATAAAACAACTAGGGCAACAAAAAGGGGGAAAAATAGCCTCCAGGAACAGTGGGTTTGTGGTGCAGGCACCGAGCCCCAGCAATAACCCAGGAGGCAAAAAAAAAAAAAAAAAAGGAGGGCAGGTGGCCATGCACCTGGTTGAGCACACTCATTATAGTGCACAATGACCTGGGTTCAAGTCCCCAGTCCCCATGTGCAGGGGTGAAGCTTCATGAGTGCTGACGTGGTGCTGCAGTGCTCTCTCTCCCTCTCTCTCTTATCCCTCTCTACTTCTCTCTATCTCTATTAAAAAAAAGTCATTAGGGAAGAATGAGAAGGAAGGGTGACACATTTACTAAAGAACTAAAGGAGATAAGCTAGAAGGAAAAACAAAAATCGCCAGCTGCCCATTATGAAGTCAAACTCAGCTGATGACGAGTGTCAGTTGCCAATCACTGATGGGGTGTCCTGGAGGCAGCTCCTCCAGTCCCAGCCAAGTGCCCCCCCCATGACGACAATCCTGGCCTCTAGCTGGACTCCAGTTCCATGACAGCCCCCAAGATGGCACTCCCCAGCTAAGCCACCTGCAGCTTCCTGATCCCCAGCTATCTCTGTGTGAGAGAGTAAATATCATTTTTAAAATAACAAGTCTATAGGGCTGGAGAGAGATAGCTCACTGGGGTGGAGGGGGGCACCTGCCTCTTGGTTCTGTGGTGTTTCCTCCCCCTCTCTTTTATACACACACACACACACACACACATTCATAAGTGGGTCTCTAACCTTAACTATTATTTTTAATTTTTCCTATTTTATTTTAATTAATGAATTAATTTTGCCTCCAGGGTTATTTCTGGGGCTTGGTGCCTGTACTATGATTCCACTGCCCCTGGAGGCCATTTTCCCCTTTTTTTTTCTTTTTTTTTTTTTTTTTGCCCTTGCTGTTTTATTGTTATTGTTGTTATTGCTGCCATTGTTGGATAGGACAGAGAGAAATGGAGAGAGGAGGGGAAGACAGAGAGGGGGAGAGATAGACACCTGCAGACCTGCTTCACCACTTATGAAGCGACTCCCCTGCAGGTGGAGAGCCGGGGGCTCGAACTGGGATCCTTATGGAGGTCCTTGCATTTTGCACAGTGTGCTTAACCCGCTGCGCTACCGCCCGGCCTTAACTATTATTTTTTAATCAGGGCATTATTCAGCTCTGACCTATAGTGGTGCTGGGGATTCAACATGGGACCTTTGATGCCTCAGGACTGAGAAGCTTTTTGGATAAACATTATGTTAACTCCCTAGCCCTTCCCCAACCTTCTATTCCAGAATGAGCCTACAGGGCTCAGAGATGTTCATGTACTCAGTTCTCTCAATCAGAGAGAGAGAGAGAGAGAGAGAGAGAGAGATTTTCCCTGGCAGAGAAGGGTGTCTTGCCCAGATGAGGTCCTGCCTTGTGCTCTGAGGGGTTAGGAGAACTTTCTGCCACCTGTGATTCAAGGCTGGAATTAGCAGGGTGAAAAAATGAATGAATAAACAACTTGTTAATATTGGAAACATTTGGACTTTTTATTTTTACTTAGAAGTCTGGTGATGATTTATTTTGTGACCAGAAATATCCATTAGGAACTCAACTCTTCTTTATAATAATCAGTCTACAGTCAGTTGACTTTGCTATATGTCATTTTACTTCAGGTCACAGCTCCGGGGAACCCACTGGTAGTATTTAGTGAGGTTGTGTTGATCTTGAGAATTTCCAGTTCCCCGGCCCTCTTGGGCTCTTCTTTTAGCATGAAAGTAGCTTGCCCCACAAGCTTTACCCTCTAGCATCTGTTTTCTGTCATTTCTCAGTGTCACTACCATTTTTTCAGGAAAATTCTCCCTGGTTTCAATGAAAAAAAAAAAAAAACGACCTCCCCATCCTTCCCCTCACATATTTTCTGTCACAGAAAAATGTACATTTTTCCTTCTGAGTACTTGCTACAATTTATAACCCAAAATTTATTTGAAAATCTGCTTTGTGTCTAGTCCTTCTTCCTGTACATCTTCCTACTCGATGTCCACCCCAGCACCACACAGAATATTTTCTCAGGGTTCTGTCTCCAGAACCTAAAATAAAGACCTAGGATGCTGTGGAAGTGGTCAACAGACAGTAGTCAACATTTGTTGGTTTGGTTTTTTTTATCATTGTTGTTATTGTGGTTATTGCTATCGTTGTTGTTGAATAAAACAGAGAGAAGATGAGAGAGGAGGGGAAGACAGAGAGGGGGAGAGAAAGATAGACACCTGCAGACCTGCTTCACCTTTTGCAAAGTGACCGCCCTGCAGGTGGGGAGCTAGGGGCTTGAACCAGGATCCTCACACTGGAGCCCCGGTCCTTGCTCTTCGCACCATGTGAGCTTAACCCACTGCACTACCACCCAACCCCTGTAGTCAACATTTGCTAAGTGAATGAATGACTAAAAAAGTAGACTTTTTTTTTAGGAAAAAAAAATTGGATTTCAGGACGTCAAAGAAGAGAATGAGTTCCACTGTTTGCCACCGTTGCATGAGCAAAAAGCAGCAGAATCTCTTCTCTGCATTTATGTTGGTGTCACTGCAAACTAAATAGTGAAATATGGCCAGTCATCGTGAGAGAGTTCCTAGAAGTTCAAACAAGTCCACTGCTCTGTCTTCATGAGTCATAGCTGCCTGAGTTGAAGAGAGCACTGTGGGTAACTTTTGAGGAGTAGCTTTGGTCTGGACAGAAACTAGGACCGTTGATTCTGAGGAAGGGCTTCAGTGTCCCCCTCCATACCCACCCGCCCCCACAGGTGGTGATCATAGCGTGGGCTTGGCTCTCTTCTGATTTATATGTTGGGACTCTGCTCAAGATGACATTGGTGGGAAGGGTTCTCCTGAGTAAAATATTTGAAAACAACAGCTCCAGAGGAATTGCAGAGAATAAGGAGCAATATATCCAAGAGACAGTAGAGTGCTAGTGGCCTGTGGATGGGCCAAGAGGAGAGCATACTGGATGACATCACTGGAACTGAAAAATTATGATATGTTAGCATCGTGGGCTGACTCTGGTATGGTGGAATGTCATAAGGAACATACTCTCACACTTGGGTCCAGCTGGGCCTGAGAATAGCTAACCCCAAAATCACAAGAAGAGGTTTTTAGGGGATGGGAGTAGATAGCATAACAGTTTTACAAAAAGACTTTCATGCCTGAGGCTCCAAAGTCCCAAGTTCAACCCCACCCCCACCCTGAGCAGTGCGCTGGGAGAAGACAAAAACAAAAAAAAGGCTGAGAGATAGGGTTTGGCAAGTGTGAATATGATGACATTTGGGCGCATTTCAGCAGATGAAAACAACTTGAGTGAAAGATGTTCTATTGCTGTATTTCTAGAAGTGTTCCCTGCTTAAAGCAGGTGACAGTTTGTGACACCTAACACAAAGTATTAACTCATGGACATCACACTTTAAAAAGGATGGCACACACTCCATCACCTGGGGCCCTAGTCAGGGAGTCCTGCGATTCCCACACAGACACGATGAGCCTAGACCTCTAAAAGATCCCACTTGCCACTGTCACTGGTCATCTTCATCAGGAACAACATAATGGACCCCCTTGTGGGCCCCTATAGGACTGTGCCCTCAGTGTGGATCAACAATGGCAGGGAATGTTACATTCTCCAAAGGGAGGTTGAGCAGCATACTCCACCACTAGAGGAAGATGGGTCCTGAAATTAGTGCAGCCTGGAGTGTTCCTAGTCGTGACCACAGAATGTGAGCTCAGACCTACAGGGATGCAGAAGTTACATAGGCTCCTGTGCTGAATATGGGCCCCAGATCATACCGGTGGGGTTTATAGGTAAAAATATTTACAGACTTTCCCCATATTTGGGAGCCACTCTTCCCTGATTCAGCTTTCTAGTCCTTTTTCCAACCAAATATGACACCATCTCCCCAGACAATAATCTGGGTCCACCTGAATACTAGATGTCAGCTCAGGCAAAAACTAGTAAAGTCATGGACCCCTTGGAATATACCTAAAATAGATCTACTAGCTTTTTCAAAAACAGAGACCCCCAAATCTTCATCTGCAATTCTTGCCTTTAAGGTCATGATTAGTCAACAATTTGTTCTGCTTTATATCTTAACTCTTTTTCAGCGACCAGGTTCCAGATGCTACCACGATGCCAATCTGACTTCCCTGGGTAGACAATCCCACCATGTGTTTTGGAGCCCCACCTCCCCAGAGCCCCGCCCCACTAGGGAAAGAAAGAGACAGGCTGGGAGTATGGATCGACCTGCCAACGCCCATGTTTAGTGTAGAAGCAATTACAGAAGCCAGACCTTCCACCTTCTGCACCCCACAATGACCCTGGGTCCATGCTCCCAGAGGGATAAAGAATAGGGAAGCTATCAAAGGAGGGGATTGGATATAGAGCTCTGGGGGAGAGCACTGTGTGTAAATGTACTCTTCTTATGCTATGGTTTTTTCAATATTTCCATTTTATAAATAAAAATTAAAAAAAGAAAAAAGAGGGGAGTCAGGCGGTAACGCAGCGGGTTAAGTGCACATGGCGCCAAGCACAAGGACCAGCACAAATATCCTGGTTCGAGCCCCCAGCTCCCCACCTGCAGGGGGGTTGCTTCACAAGTGGTGAAGCAGGTCTGCAGGTGTCTGTCTTTCCCCATCTCTGTCTTCCCCTCCTCTCTCCATTTCTCTCTGTCCTATCCAACAACAATAGCAATGACAACAATAATAATAATGACAACAACAAGGGCAATAAAATGGGAAAAAATGGCTTCCAGGAGCAGTGAATTTGTAGTGCAGGCACCAAGCCTCAGCAATAACCCTAAAGGCAAAAAAAAAAAAAAAAGAAAGAAAGAAAAGGAAAGAAAGAAAAAAGAAAAGGATGACACAGACCACATCTGGAGAAACAAAGAGACTCCTCTTCAAAATCTCAAATACAGTTGAACAATCACTTCCTGGTGATGCTGTTTATAATATTCCTGTCTTAGTCCTTTAGTGCCATAGGCTCTCTAGTGACAGCCCATATTTCCTTTCTGATGTTATCAATAATAACTTGTGTCCTCTTTTCTTAGTTAGCCTGGCTAGATACTTCCTAATTTTTGCTTAAAAAAACAACAAAAGAAAAGAATGAAGGAAAGGAAGAAAACCCTCTATTTTGGTTTTGTTGATTTTCTCTATTTCAATTTCCATCTTTATTGTCACAAAAAATACTTTGTGTTTTCATCAATGATGTTGGTTTCTGGTTTGTTTTTTTTTTAATCCTACTTCATGCATCATGCTTCCTTCGAAGACCTGTGCTTACTCTACACATTTTAATAAGCTGACTTTCATTTTCATTGACTCAAACACATTTTTCAATTTCCCTTGAGATGCCATCTTTGGTTGAGATGCTATTTAGAAGCGCAGTGAATAAATCTTGTAAATTTTGCCGGACCTCTTGGGGATATCAGTTTCCCCCCCACTCCCAACTATAAAATGAGAACAACGTCAGAGCCAAGAAGGCTGATTCAGTATGCTTATATGGCTGAGCAGGGGGGGTGAGGCACAGAGTATGGTTCAAACGTCAGGCATGACCGATTTCTACTTTAGATTTTATTATTCTAGTTTGCAGTTTTACTGATGGCCAGTCCTACATGCACAGATAGGAGCCAAATGAATAGTTTTTGTTCTGCAACCCTAGCAGACATTTCTTTCTGGATCCAAAAGTCTCAGTGAGGCTGGCCAAGGTTTTAGATTTTATCTTAAAACTGGGCAATAGTCTCTCTAAGCCTCGCTCCTGGAGGCTTAGTTGAATTCACCCTGTTTTCTGTCAAAAATGATTTAAGACCAAATTTTTATAATTCGATATATATATATACACAAATCTATCAAACTCTATGCTCTCTGTTGTTGTCATGTTAAAGTTTTATTTATTGATTTATTTGAAGTTTTTTTTACCACCAGGGTTATTACTGGAACTCAGAGCCTGTAGAACTTCATTACTACCAGTGGCTATTTTTTTTTCTTTTATCTTTCTGTTCTGATAGAGGGTGAAAGATGGAGGCAGACAGGAAGGAGGGAGAGAGAGAGAGAGAGAGAAACATCTGCAGCATTGCTTCCCTGCTCATAATGCTTCTTGCCAGGTAGGGACTAGAGCTTGAGCCCAGGTCCTTGCCCATGATGATGTGTGCACTGTGCCTGGCATGCTACCACTTGACTTCCTAATGTTATTTATTCATTTTGAATTACCACCAGAGTTACTGCTGGGGCTCCGTGCCTGTATGATGAATCCACTGCTCCTGTCAGCCTTTTTTTCTCCTTTGTTGTCTTTGATAGAACAGAATAAATTGAAGTGGAGGTGGAAGTAGAGAGGGAGAAAGAAAGACATCTGTAAACTTGCTTCTTCACTTGTGACATGTCCCCCCCCCCCCCCCGCAGATGGGAAGCAGGGACTTGAACCCTAGTCCTTGTGCATGGTAATGTGTTCACTTAACTGGGTACACCATTGCCTGGCCCTCCTAATGTTATCTTTCTAACAAGAGGTTTTGTTGGAAAAGTTTTGTTTTGCACATGATAGTAGATAGATACCTAAATAGATAGATAGGCAGACAGACAGACAGACAGACATATAGAATTTTGACAAGAAAACTACACCAAGTTAGATCAAAGAGGAATTTCTTAGGTAACAATTGTCAAGTCCTCCTAATCACAATCTCTCCATTAGATTAGGGATCCTACAGAGACTGCAGGCTCCAGGCATATAATTAACTGAATACTTCAACTATAAAAGGGTGACTTTGGAGTCAATATGCTCAGTGGTGGGCGGACAAATAGGAGTTCAGCTCCAGGTTTCCGTCTTGATTATACATTTCTCGCTTTCCCTCCCTCCCCATGAAAATGACAGCAGAGGATTATGAAGAAGGGGGGAAAACCAACCAACAAACAAAACATTTCAGGGACAAGGTGGACAAAATAGCTCACGTGGATAATGCACTGGTTTCTGGTCCTGGAGGTGGTACGTGGATAAAACATTGGACCATTAAGCATGAGGTCCTGAGTTTGATCCCCAGCAGTACGTGTATCAGAATGATGTCTGGTTCTTTTTCTTTCTTCCTCCTATCTTCCTCATGAATAACTATATAAGATCTTTTTTTAAATTTTTTAAATTTAATTTTTAAAAAATTGTGTTGCCCTTGTTTTTCATTGTTGCTATAGCTATTATTGTTGTTGTTGTTGATGTCATTGTTGTTGCATAGGACAGAGAGAAATGTAGAGAGGAGGGGAAGACAGAGAGGGAGAGAGAGAGATAGACACCTGCAGACTGGCTTTACCACCTGTGAAGCTACTCTCTTACAGGTGGGGAGCCGGGGGCTTGAACTGGGATCTTTACGCCGGTCTTTACGCTTTGTGCCACGTGTGCTTAACCCGCTGTGCTACACCGCCTGACTCCCTAAGTAAAATCTTTAAAAAAAAAAAAAAAAGATAATGCACTGGTTTGCCATGTTCTTGATCTCAGGTTCAAGTTTGGACCCCACTGCATTCAGGAAGTGTTTGTGCTTTGGTCTCTTTCAATTTCTCACTACTTCTCTGTCTCTATCAAAAAGGAGAAGGACAAGGGACAGAGGAAGGAGGAGGAGGAGAATGAGGAGAAGTGGGAGATAGCATAATGGTATGCTTGAGGTTCTGAGTTTCTAGGTTCAATCCCCAACACCAGAGCTGTGCAGTGCTTTGTTCTTTGTCTCTCTGTATCTCTCTTTCTCTGAAAGAAAAAGAAGAATAAATAGAATATATTTTTAAATGAGAAAGCTAGGGAGACAGCAAAAAAGATTTTCATGCCTGAGGCTCCAATATCCCAGGTCCAACATCACCATAAATCAGAGCAAAGTAGTGCTCTGATAAAAAGAAGAAAAAAAATCTATGTTAGTATAGTACTTATGACACAAAAACAGGATGATAGGAAAATGGAGCCAATAGGGCACAAAAGTAGGATTGTTTACAATTGAAGATAATTCTTAAGAAGTTAAAGCACTAAGATTTCAAAACACATGTCGTCCAATGATGGAAAAATGGCAGTTAGTCATCTGCTTATAATCATAGCAAAGTCAAGTCCTTTCGTTTCTCCATTTTCAGAATCAGCATAAAGACCAGTCATGAGTCTTTAGTGGAGCAGTCCTGTAAGTGTCTGTTCATTCCTTCTCTCTCTCTCTCTCTTTAAAAAAAAAAAATACAACAAGGGCAACAAAAGGGGGAAAAAAAAATGGCCTCCAGGAGCGGTGGATTCATGGTGCAGGCACCGAGCCCAGCAATAACCCTGGAGGAGGAAAAAAAAAAAAAAAGATGGCTTCTGGGAATACTGAAGTTGTCGGGCAGGGTCCAAGCCCCAACAATAAACCTATTGGATGGATATATATTTATATTTTTCATATTCTCTCTGCAAATATCTTAAAAATGGGGCTAGGCGGTGGTGCACCTGGTTAGGAGCACACATTATAGTTCGTTAGGACTGATGTTCAAACCCCTGGTCCCCACTTGCAGGGGGAAAGCTTCACAAGTAGTAAAACAAGGCTGCAGATGTCTGTGTGTCTCTCTCCCTCTCTATCTCCCCCTTCCCTTCAATTTCTGGCTGTCTTTATCAAATAAATAAAAGATAATTTTTAAATGGCTGGAGGCTATTTAATACCAACATTAAGAGTAGAAAAATGAGGTTATAAAACACAAGTGGTATTGTTTTGGTACAAGTGGTACTGAGCTTTTCTGTGGCCATTATGAGTGACTGTTGCTTATTTTTAGTTATCAAAGTTAACAAATTCTTGCTTTCGAAATGAGAAGACAGGTCACTGACCATAACAGGGGCAGGTAGGGCCCATGTGCTGTGACAGCTCCCTGGGTTATGGAGGGGCAACACAGGCAGGAGCAGGGATCCTGTCTTCTGAGCAGACACTCTCAACAATTGATGACGACACCCTCACAATGAATTCTGGAACATTCCCACTTATGCCTTAAGACTATTCTATGTGCTGTTGAATTTATTCAGAATTCCTTTGCCAAGAGTGGGGGAAACCAGGCGATTAAGAGGGAATTTTAAGGAGTTCGGCCATGGTGCACCTAGTTGAGTGTACATGTTACCATGTGGAAGGACCTGGGTTCAAACCCCTGTTCCCCACCTGCATGAGGGGGAGTTTCACAAAGCTGTGAAGCAGGTCTGTGGGTATCTCTCTTTATCTGTCTTTCTCTCCTTTCTCAATTTCTCTCTGTCCTATCAAATTGGAAAAAATAAATAAATAAAAAGGCCTCCAGGATTTGTTGTGCAGGCACTGAATCCCATTGATAACCCTAGTGGCAAAAGAAAAACAGAGAGAAAGAAAGAAACAAACAAAGGGAGAGAGAAAGGAAGGAAGGAAGAAAGAAAGGACAAACTGGAAGGAAGAAGAAAGAAAGAAAAGGGAAGGAAAGAAAGACAGAGAGGAGGAGATTTAAGTCACAGTACTATTCTTAATGGGTAAAAAAAACAATATTAGCAACCCCCACCCTCCAGACATATTTTGTCCCTTTAATGCCCTCATCTTCCTCTATAAACTCTTCACGTTCATCTGATAATGTCTGGTTGTTGAAAACGAATGGCTTTGTGCAGTGCAGTGCCTGGAAAGCTCTGCGAATCATGGTTTTTAAAATCCAACACGAACTCCCTAGACGTTTCAACCCCACTTTTAAGCTGCAGAGTCTAAAGGGCAAACAAATATTTATCCTGAATCCAGACGTAGAAAACAGACCAAAAGAGGAGAACTTAGAGCTCTACACACACTGTACGCCCACCTACTCCATCCCACACCCATGTACTCCACACCACACTCCTACACAAGCCTCTCACACTCCTAGTCCAACCCCCATACACTCCACACCACACCCCCACAGACCTTCCTATGCACACTCATTCCATATTCACACACTCCATACCACACCCACAATCACACCACGCCCTACACTGCACCCCACACCCCCACACACCATCCTGCACACAATCATGCCTCCACCACCCCCCACCCACACTGACATACTTAGCCATATTTTTGAGCACACAAAACCATACGATGCACAGGGACATACTCTCTCCTATTACACCACCTCCTTGCCCTACCACACCATGAATACCCTCTCTCATTTTACACATATGCTACACACAGTCATGTCTAAACCATACACACCAAATCACATGTATCATCATATATGACACACACTAAGCACATACTGTATGCAAAGTGTGTATACATACACACACACACACACTCCTCTAGGCCTCCAAGGTTTAATGGGGCATCATTTAAAAAGTCAGTGTTCTCAATGTAATCATTGCACTTAAGTCTAATGAGCTAGTCTCTTCCTTTTTCTCTAAAAGAGTGAAAACCTACTTTTGCTGACAACGATCAGATTCTCTGTGACTATGTCTCTCCAGAGTACTGTCTGGTCTTAACCCAGACAGTACTAACAGCTCTTGCTTCTTGCTGGCTCTTTGAAGTTAAGTAGCAATGTTTCTCAATAATCCTCCGGAATATATTCCACCCCAGATGATCCAATGCCCCAGATCATTTCCCGAGCTCTGTGTCACAGGGGACCACACACACACACACACACACACACACACACACACACACACACACACACACATCATCTGCACAAAATCACCACACAGAGAAAGCTTTTAGTTTCACCGGCCAGTGGGGCCCGAAGATGAAGATCTGGTTCCGGGCAATGTCAACGCGGTTCCACGCCAACGCCAAGCTCAGCTGATCGGGAGCTGAGGCGTTTGTTCCTGTAAAAGGCAAAAAAAAAAAAAAAAAAAAAAAGGGAGGAAGGCATCTTGACTCAGGAGGCCTGTACCACCAGGCTCAACAGGGGGCTCAGCAGTGAGTACCCTTGTCTGTCCTCTCACCCAAGTGACCGCTGAGGCCCCAAAGCTAAGGACCCCCCCCACACACACACACAACTAAAGTGACAGCCTTAGCTTAGTAGGTCTCCCTGGGAGACATGGAGTGAGGGGGATCCCATGGCTCCAAGTCTGCTATCTACAAGGAGGAGGAAAACCGGGGCTGCTCAGATGACTGCCAGTCCAAATTAAGGGGTGGTGTCCCCTCAAAGTGAGTATAGCCCAAGAGCACAGCTCCCGGCCTTTGGGAAAACCAGCACAACACTGCCAAGCAGCTGTAGTGATGGTAACCCCCAAATCTTTCTCTTCTTGCTCCTTCATGTCCCCTCTATTGCCCCAGTGTGGTCAGGAGGTAGAGAAAGGGGATGTGTGCATTCTAGAGTCACCTCAAAAGTGACCAAGCCACAGCCTCGATGGGGACAGTGACAGAGCACAGAGCAGCACTGTGATGGCAAATGAAAAACACTTTTGTTTTAGGATGTGGAGAGAAGGGAACCCTCTTACACTGTTCAGGTCCTGTAGAAGACCGTCTGGAGATTCCTAAAAACACTAAAGATCAACCAACCCTTTGAGACGGTCAATTACACTAATGTTCATGGCAATGCTATTTGCAATAGCCAACATTTGGGAAAACAGTCCAAATGGTCAATGATAAGAGGAATGGATAAAGAAATTGTGGCGTATCTACACCATGGAACACTACAAAACTGTAAAAAATGGCAGCATATTTAGTGAAGTAAGAAAGGAAGTGAAGGACAACTATGGATGACTTCATTTGTATGTAGAATATAGAGACTTGAAACACATGAACTTGAAAATGGGAAAATATATACCTATAGTCAACTCATCTCTATGGCCTTGAGAGAACCATGGTGTTTATTGTTGGAAGGAGGTGTGGGCACAGAACCTTGGTGGTAAGAGTGGTGAATCACTTTATAATCATTTAAATCATGATTAAATCACTACTTAAAAAATGATAGTGTGGGGGGATAAATAGCATGACGATTATGCAAAGGGACTCTCATGCCAGAGGCTCTGAAGTCCTAGGTTCAGTCCTCTGTGCCACCATAAGCCAGAGCTAAGCAGTGCTCTGGTTTAAAAAAAAAAAATGATGGCATATTCTCCTTTGCTACAACATGGAAAAAGCTAGAGGAAACTGTGTTAAGCGAAGTAAGCCAGATGCAGAAGAAAGAATACTGGACGATTTCACACAGACATGGGCTCTGAGAAATAAAACAAAGTCAATGGACTGTGGTCTATCACAGCAGATTTGGGGACTCAGAGGGGGAAGGAGGAGCACCAAGGACAGGTTGTGGACTTAAGTTTCTTTAGTGGGATAAGAAGATGATTTGGTTGAGGGAGAAATGTTCTGATAGCTATCTTGGGGGAAATGTGGAAATGAATCCTTGTGACATCAAATATACCGTAAATCAACATTCTTCCATAAAGTGTTATTGGAATTGGAGGGAGAGAAAAAAATAAAACCCCTTTTGCTTTTACTCTCTACCAGTGGGAAGCTTTATGGTCTAGTTATAAACAGAAATTGTGGGAGCACAGGGGCTAGGGAGCAGTTTGTTGGGGAGAGTGAATGCTTTATGATGTGTGAGGCCCTGGGTTTGAACAGTGGGACCACATGGGAGCTTCATGGAAGGCACTAAATGGGTCTCCGTGGATGGTGGAGCAGTGCTGTGGTATCTCTCTCTCTCCTTTTATCATGTCTAAGTATATAGAATCTTAAAAGGAAAAAAATGAGGGGCTGGGTGGCATATCTGGTTGAGCACACATTTTACAATGTACAAGGACCCTAGTCCCCACCTGCAGGGGAAAGCTTTGTGAGTGGTGAAGCAGTGCTGTAGGTTTCTCTGTCTCTCTTCCTCTTTCCCTCCCCTTTCCTCTTGATTTCTGGCTGTCTCTATCAAATAAATAAAGATAATAAAATTAAAAAAAAATCAAAGAAAAGGAAAGAAAAAGGAATAAACTACCAGGAAGCCACTTAGGGCACATGCATGAAGTCTTGAGTTCATTCCCTCATGGAGAAAGAAAGAGAGGGGGGAGGGATCAATAGTATAATGGTTATGCAAACAGACTCTCATGCCTGAGGCTCCAAAGTCCAGGTTCAAGCCCCCGTACCACCATAAGCCAGACCTGAGCAGTGCTCTGGTGGGCGGGGGGGGGGGGAGAGAATGGAAAGTAGGTTCTGACTAAGCCCATCCTGGCATTCACCAAAAACCTCCCACCAACTCTACCCTGAGCCTTGTCATTCCACCTGGCTTTGTGCTGAGATTCAGAGGTAACTCAGGCAGCGACCACCCGCAGACACACTTCCACACAGCAGGAGAGAATCTCCCACGCCAAGTGGGACCAGCACTCACCTTTCAGCAGTGCAGTGAGAATGGCCATCTCCATGTCCTGCTGGCCCTCAGAGCCCATTCGAAATACAGTGACCTGGAAACAGGGTTGTGGTGGAAGATTGAGTAAAGCAAGGTTGAAACCAAGAGGCAGAACAGGACAGCTTTGACAAGCAGACCACAGAGATGAACATGATTGCGCTGATTCTGTGATCAGAATGACTTTAAGCCAGATGCTTTTTGATTTCCTCAATTGAGGACTTCAAGATCCTGAAACTGAATCCTCTCCTGGATACTTACTGGATCCTCAACCTGAGCTGTTCCCTGTCCTTTGGGAGTGTGGGGGCAGAATCACACACTCCAATATCTCTATTTTCACAGAAGTGACAGAATCTCTCAACTCAAACCTGACATGTTTTTATAGGGAATTGGTAGAATTCTGTCGATTGGGCTGGGTGGTGGTGTATCTAGTTAAGTGAACATATTACAAAGTACAAGGATCCCGGTTCCCCACCTGCTGAGGGGACGTTTTACAAGTGGTTAAACTGGTCTGCAGGTGTCTTTCTCTCTCTTTGTCTCCCCCCCCCTTTCTCAATTTCTCTCTGTCCTACCCTATAAAATGGAAAAATGGCCATCTGGAGCAGTGGATTCTTAGTTGCTGGCACTGAGACACAGCAATAATCCTGAAAGCAAAAAAAAAAAAAAAAAAAAAATTCTGTAGAGTTGGTTTCATGTGCAGTGCAGAAGTCTAGAAGTCTCTCTTCCTTATAAGGACAATGAAAGTGGAATTGGGTGGCAGCACATTTTTGTAGAGTACACATATTACAATGTGGATAGATCCAGGTTCCTGGTCCCCACCTGCAGGAGGGAAGCTTCACAAGTAGTGAAGCAGAACTGCAATTGTCTTTCTCTCTCCCTATCGACCCTAACCCTATCAATTTATCTTTCTCTAGTAAAACTTCTTTTTTAGAAAAGAACAATGAAAGAAACTCGTTGGATTTTGAAAGCCCACTCCAAAGAGTGGTGATTTCATCTTCCTTAAGTCCTTTAAATTTGACTGATGTCACGATCCTCAGAATTGGCGCAATATGATGGACTGCCCCCTCCCCCCGCGCGCCACCAACCCCATGATCATTCTATTTCCATCACAGGGATCTAGCCAGGAGTCTGGAAAGTGTCGCTTGAGAAAGGCTGAACTGAAATACCCACAAGCCCATTATTGTGCATCGTGTATGGGAGGGAAGGATTAGACAGGAAGTTCAATTCTCTCTGTGGAGCTTGTTAGGAAACCAGCTCAAGCCATTTACCAGCTCTTTCTTCTTCATGCACTCCATTATAATTGCAAACAGCTGATGGGACTGTGCCTTGTTGTAATTAAATGTTTTCTGAATGGTAACGAGCAGCTGATCCTTGAGGGAGTCATTTATGAGCCTGTTCAAAGGCAATGCAACAGAGAAGAAAACAGCATGAGTGAAATCTGTCCAGGAAGAAATTGGGCCTCTCTACACCCATAGCTTGATGTGAAACTGTACGGCCAGATAGGAGATGACAGAGGACCAAGGTCAAGAACTTGCCCTAAATTCCAGGCTTGTTGAAAACCTTACAAAGGCAAAATGAACGAGAATCTGTTCCCCCAGAGAAACACCATGCTCTTGACAGCTCTGCCATACAATGGCCTCAGGAAGTGGAAAAGGAGCTTAGTTAATCTCTACTATTTTACTTTCTTGGAATGGCTAAGAGAATCTCTTAACTCTATCTCCTTGGTCTGACATTAAGGCAGTTAAAAATCTGCCTTTTGTGGGAAATGTAAGTTGGTGCAGTCATTTTGGAAAATGCTAGGCAGCTCCTCCCCACCCTCAGAGATAAAGTGGGATTTACTCTGTGATTTGTCAATTGTGCTTTCAGGCATGTATCCAAAGAATATGAAAACATTAACATGAAAAAATTGTATCTACCCCAGTGGTCCAGGAAGTGGCACTGTGGATAAGATGGTGACCTCTTAAGCATCAGGTCTCATGTTCGAACCCTGGCAGCACATGAGTCAGAATGATGCTCCGGTTCTCTCTCTCCTCCTCTCAGTGTTAATTACAACACTGTCTATAACAATGAAGATATGGAAATAGCCAGTGTGTTCATCAGTAGATGACTGGATAAAGATGTGGTCTGTTTATACTATTTAGTTACAAAAGTAATGGGGTGGAGGAGATAGCATAATGGTTCTGCAAAAGGCTTTCATGTCCGAGGCTCTGAAGTTCCAGGTTAAATCCCCAGCACCACATAAGCCAGAGCTGGGCAGTGCTCTGGTAGGAAAAAAAAAATTAGAATTTGAGCCAGGAGACAGCTTGCCTTACCAAGCACAGGGTTTAATCCCTGGCACCACACGGGGGCACCGTGGACTTCACTGGGGGAAGTTCATGGATGGTGGAGTGGTACTGGGTGTCTCCTCTCTCCCTCATCTCTCTAAAATAATGACACAAATGATCTGGGGAGAGGGGTGTCATTTAGTGGTTGCACTGTATATATGTATTGCTTTGGTTCAGCCTGCAGCACTGAATTTAAAAAATAAAGTAAAATAGGGGCTGAGCAGTGGCATATCTGTTGAGCACACACATTACCATGAGTAAAGACCTGGGTCTGAGCCCCTGCTCCCCACCTGCAGAGAGGAAGCCTCACAAACTGTAAAGCATGTCTGTAGGTTTCTTTCTCCCTCTCTATATCCCTAACCCCTCTCCATTTCTCTCTACCCTATCAAATAAATTAGAAAGCAGAGAAAAGAAAAGAAGGGAAAAGAAAAGAAGAGAAAAGACAAGACAAGAAAAGAAAAAGTGGCTATCCAGGAACAGGGGATTTGTAGTACCGGCACCGAGTCCCAGCAAAAACCCTACTGGCAATAAAGTAACAAAAGTAATAACAATAATGATAATAATTTTGTCCTTCATCATAAAATTGTAGGAGCTCAAGGGAATTATGTGAAGTAAACTAAATCAGAAGGAAAAAGGCAAACATTGACTAATGTCACCCTTGTGCCCAATGTAAGGATATAAAATTTAAGAACAGACAAGACAAAACAAAACAAAAAGACAAATGAGTGGGCACTGACCCAAGAATAAAGGTCATTTGAGATGTAGGGTAGGGAGACAAAACTCGGGGTTATAAGAAAAATCTACTTTTCATAGCAAGTGAGAAGCCGTACCCGCCTTCTTCACAGTACTTATGAGCAAAAGACAAAATGTCCGACGCTCGTCCGCTGCCATCACAAACCACCACGGGGACTGGAGGCTCTTCCCGGAGATATTCCAGGACGATGGAGACCACGTTGGGGCCCCCCTCCACCACGAGGCCCACGACTGGCACACCCTGCCCCAGCCCTGCAACACAAACCACGTTCACTGTTCAGGCCCATGCAGAGGCTGCCAGAAAGGCCTTGTATGCTTTCACTTTTTTTTTTTCTTTTCTTTTTCTTTTTTTTTTTTTTTTGCCTCCAGGATTATTGGTGGGGCTCATACCTGCGCTACGAATCCACTGCTCCTGCCGGCCATTTTTCCCATTGTTGTTGTTACTATTGTTGTTGCTGCTGTTGTTGTTGGATAGGACAGAGAGAAATTGGGAGAGGAGGGGAAGATAGAGACGGGGAGAGACAGATAGACACCTGTAGACCTGCTTCACCGCTTGCGAAGCGACCCCTCTGCAGGTGGGGAGCCAAGGGCTCCAACTGGGATCCTTTCACGGTCCTTGTGCTTTGCACTATGTGCGCTTAACCTGGCGCACTACTTACTGCTCGACCCCAGTTTGCTTTCTGAAACATGGCGGCGACCACAACTTTTACAACTTGATGGGTACTCTCTGTGGTGTTTGCCACTAGACTTTAAATAATTCTAGCCTGTGGTGATCCTTTTCCTCCTTGGATTCAAACCCCGTATTGTGGCCTCCTTCAAAACACTAGGACCTCAAAACAAGGAACTTACTGCAATACCTGTGGTTAAACTCCTGCATAGTTCACCTGGTCTACCAGCTTCTTCAAGGTGAAAGATGAGAAACATTAGAAGGAGCACTTTTTTTTTTTTTTTTTGAAAATACCTCCTTTTTTTCTCTGATCCAGAGTCTGAAATTTCCCTTGGGTCCTTTAGAGCATGGCTGTGGCCTAAGAAAGAAGATCTAAACCAACTAAAGGAACACCTAGGTCAATTCCTGGTCCCTCTTATGATATTGGTATGACATTGGACCAATTATTAAGCTGCTGTTAACAGCCATACCTATCTATCTATATATCTATCTTTCACCTATCATCAGCCTATCTATCTATAACCTACCATCTAGCTATCATAGATCCACCTGTCTACCATATAGCTATCAAAATGTCTGCCTTTGAGATTTCCAACCCAAGGCTTGACATTCTTTTTTAATTACTATTTTAAGCTTAAAGTACTCATTTAATTATTTTTTGTCCCTTTACTCACTCCCCCATTTTTTGTTTGTAATTAATAGTGGGTTAGAATTGGCATTCTTGATCTTTAGAAATATGGTGTGACCAAACAAGCTACTTTTCTAGAAATAGAGTAGAACCAGTTCTTCTTTGCTTTGCCTAGACTCCCCGAAGCACTGTGATGTGACAGTGATGTGTGGGCACCCCTTTGCTGTCCCTGCCCTACTCATAACCCTAGGCAAAGGATGACAAAGGGAAGCCCACAAGTCACAGTACCAACTGAGGTTGGGTAGCATCAAAATGTGTGTGAGAAGAAAAAAAAATTCCATTAGCTACAGGTTTATGAAAGGAGATTTGATTCTAGGACGTGTCCACAGATATTCATGGAGGCCATTTCATATGTGAATATGTGTGTGATCTTACACTTCTTTAAATTATGCTTCATAATCACCAGTGTCTGAGCCTATATTGCCTTCCACAAAAAAAATCTTACCACTAAAGATAAAAACAAAACACTTTAAAGATCACATAGCAGTTGTTTGACATTAAGACTTGCTCAAGTATGACTCTATTCCCAGGGACTACATTTTCATTCTAATTGGTTATGGTTACTATCTTGTCATCTTTCTCCCCAGAATGGCCTCATCATTCTCCCAATGAGGACAGGTCCCCCAGAGGCTAAATCACTTGCACTAAGCATGGGTGGTGACCCATTGGGGACACATCACTCTTGCAGTCTTCTTTGGTGGTTTCCTTATACAACCAGTTCCAGTCTGGTGAGAGACCCAAAGTTACTGAGATAACTTAAGGATCACATAACATTTATAGGTTGATAAAAGAAATCATATTAAATCTTTGAATAGGTAAAAATTTCCTGGTCAAACATTCAAAATGATAATGATATGGCAGGCAACACTGCCACCATGACAATGACTACTAGGCTGTTTCTTGTGTTAGTGTCCCATGTACACTTGGGACTGTTGGTTATCATTTCTCCTTTGGCTAATTCTGCTTCTAAGGACCCTTTCTGTTTCTATCCGTGTTGGTCATCACGCCAGGTTCCCTTGCATTACTTGATGCTGTGGTCTATTTACATAATCACTGTTTTGCTGGAGACCCGCCCTGCCTGCAGGGCATTGGTTTAATCCCCACTGGTTAGATGGAAGCTTGCTATCTTTGAGCTCTTTCTCTTCTCTCCACCCACTCTCCTACCAATTTCCTTTTCTGAGCTGACACTTACGTCTCAGAAGACATAAAAGGCAGTTTTTCTAATCAATAAACATTGGATTGCATTCCCGCTCAGCCATGAGTTCCTGGTCTTCTCTCTCCCACCCGTGATGCTAGCCTGGCAGGGACAAGAAGTCACGATCAAACTCAATGAGTGCAATTTGGTAGTCAGCTAAGGTCAAGGGTTTAGTGGGTCTTTGGTTGTTGGTCTGACCTTGAAGTTCCAAGGTGAGGGCACTGAACACTCTGGGATAGTTTCTTCTCTGGTTTCAGGGCAGTGGTGGTGGCCCAAAGGTAGCACTTACTCGTGTTGATCTTCTGCAGAGAGACGTGCTTCTCCAGCTGCCTCCGCAGCTTCACTTCAGCACCATATTTACCCAGTGTGCCATTGTCAGCCAGGATGAAGTGAGTGTGGGAGTTGTTGAGCAAGGAGAGCTTACTGAGAGGGTTAGACATGGTCTGGTAGACTCGAGTTACCTGATGAAAATCAGAGCACAAAGGAAAGTTGCAGAACAAATGGGGAAATAAGCAGAGTGCCCACATATGCAGCCTTCAGACCCCTCTTACTTCCCTACTCTCCTTATTGAAGGGCTGTATCTTTGCAAAATCATATAGTAATGTAGAAATAAACTCTTTTGTCCTTCTGCATCCATAAAGAATCTTTGTCCATACTCCCATGGGGGGGGGATTTTAGGAGAAGAAGTCCTGAGGGATCTGAACCCCAGTTCCACTGGGACCTCTAATGTTTATGCCCAGAATCTTTGCTGTGGTCCTATCTTGAAGAGGGAAAAGAATCTGAAGAACACCTGAGGAAGTTAGGCCGTTTCCCTTATCTGAAAGGGAAGAGGAAAAAGGAAGGACACCTGGAAGGTGTAATAATGTGTAAGTGGGGCTTAGATAGGAAGTAAAGATGGTGTCTTAGGACTGAAGACCCCACTAATGTGTCCTGGAGCTCCGCTTCCCCAGAGACCCACCCTACTAGGGAAAGAGAGGCAGACTGGGAGTATGGACCGACTGACTAGTCAACGCCCATGTTCAGCGGGGAAGCAATTACAGAAGCCAGACCTTCTACCTTCTGCAACCCACAATGACCCTGGGTCCATGCTCCCAGAGGGATAGAGAATGGGAAAACTATCAGGGGAGGGGGTGGGATATGGAGATTGGGTGGTGGGAATTGTGTGGAATTGTACCCCTCCTACCCTATGGTTTTGTTAATTAATCCTTTCTTAAATAAATAAAAAAAAAAAGAAAAGAAATGACTAGAAATGGACATCAGTTTCCATATGGTGTCAGCCATCTTTGCCCAAATAGCTCACATGCTTCTCTCATGTGTGCCTTTTCATAGTCTTCATTAAAATTTTAAAATATTGAGGGGGAAAACCCTATGAGGAATACTTAATGTTGAGGGGGAGCCTTTAATAATGGAATAAAATCACTAATGGGAGTCTTATAAATACAAAAAATCATGGTCTAGGAGGTGGCACAATGGCTAAGGTACTAGACCCTCAAGCATGAGGTCCTGAGTTCAATCCTCAGCAGTACATGTACCAGAATGATGTCTAGTTCTCTCTCTCTCTCTCTCTCTCTCTCTCTGTCTCTCTCTCCCTCTATCCTCCTATCTTTTACATTAATAAATAAAATCTTTTTGAAAAAGTCATGGGACATATACTCAGCAGTTAAATAAAGACTAATGTGTCTTTTGAGACTAAATAGATGGAACTAGTAGTGATTGTGCTTAGTGAAGTAACTAAGAAAGTGAAAGATAACTATGTGGAATATAGAGAATTTAAACACAAGAACTTGAAAAAAGAAAAAAATATATATATTCAACCCATATCTATGACTTTGGGAGAACTATGGGGGTTACATCTAAAGGGGATTAGGGGTGCAGAACTTTGGGGTAGGAGTGGTGTGGAATTATATCCCTATTATTTCATAGTCTTATAAATCAATGTTAAATCACTAATAGAAATACATATAAAAAAGAAAAATACTCTTTTGGAAAGTGGCAACCCAGAATTCTAGAAAATGATGGCCCAATAATTGCACTCCTGGGCATTGGCCACAGGACAACGCAAACTTAAGTTGCCATAAAAAAATCCTAAACAATCACCAGGTTCCAGATGCCACCAGGATGCTGGCTAGGCTTCCCTGGATTGAAGACCCCACCAATGTGTCCTGGAGCTCAGCTTCCCCAGAGACGCACCCTACTAGGGAAAGAGAGAGGCAGACTAGGAGTATGGACTGACCAGTCAACGCCCATGTTCAGTGGGGAAGCAATTACAGAAGCCAGACCTTCTACCTTCTGCAACCCTCAACGACCCTGGGTCCATGCTCCCAGAGGGCTAGAGAATGGGAAAGCTACCATGGGAGGGGGTGGGTTATGGGGATTGGGTGGTGGGAATTGTGTGGAGTTGTACTCCTCCTACCTTATGTTTTTGTTCACTAATCCTTTCTTAAATAAAAAAAAATCCTAAACAAAGACATTTGTTGCAAGCTTTCTTTGGAATAGCCAAATTGAAAACATTGAGGGTGCTCTTCAACAAATAAATGGTCAAACAAGTCAAGGTACGCTCATACTATGGAATACCATTCAGTGATAATGAGAAACAAACCACTGGTAAACACAGTGAGCTGGAGGGATCTCTAGATAATTTCATGGAGTGAAAAACAAAATCAATCTTCAGGGGTTATGTAAGGTATGAACCCATTTATATAATACTCTTGAAATGATATAATTATAGAGATGAAGGCTGACAGAGGAGGGTGTGGGAGCAGGAGAGCATTAGATCTAGGTATTAAAAAGCCACACAAGGGCTCTTGTGATGATGGTGATGCCTGACACCTGGCTGGCCAGATGTTGGTTATGCCATGGTACCATAGTGTTTGTGAGATATTACTATGGGAAGAAAGGGCACTGGGTATGTGGGACCTCTCTTTATCATTTCTTTTGCATTATTATTTTATTGGATAGAGACAGAGAGAAACTGAGAGGAGAGGGAGAGATAGAAGGAGAACGACTCCTGCAACACAGCTTCACAAGCAGTGAAAGTAGGGAAGGGGGGGATTGAGGACCAAGGTTCTTATGCTCAGTGCTGTGTGCCACTGCCTGATGCCCAATCTCTCTCTCTCTCTCTCTGTTTCCAAGGTTATCAGTGGGGTTCAGTGCCTTCACTAACAAATCCACTGCTCCTGGAAACCATTTTTTCCCATTTTTAAAGCTTTTTAATTAATTATTTATTTATTTATAAAAAGGAAACAACAACAAAACCATAGGATAAGAGGGGTACAACTCCACATAATTCCCACCACCAGAACTCCGTATCCTATCCCCTCCCTTGATAGCTTTCTTAATCTTTAACTCTCTGGGAGTATGGACCCAAGGATAGGACAGAGAGAAACTGAAAGAGGAGGGGGGTTAGAGATAGGGAAGTGACCTCCTTACAGGTGGGGAGCCAGGGACTCAAACCAGGATCTTTGCGTGGGTCCTTGCACTTCGTACTTGCGTGTGTATCATTTCTTACAACTGCAGATAAATTGACAGTTTTCTCAAAATGAAGATTTTAATTGGGGGCTGGGCAGTGGCTCACCTAGTTAAGTAAGTGCACACATTACCATGCATGTGGACCTGAGTTCAAGCCCCCAGTCTTTACCTGCAAGGTTTGGGAGGAAGTTTCACAAGTGGTGAAGCAGGTCTGCAGGTGTCTTTCTCCCTATCTGTCCAATCAAATAAAAATTTTAAAAATCTGGACAGGATTAGATAGCATAATGGTTATGCAAAGAGGCTCTCGTGACTGAGGCTCCAAAATCCCAGGTTCAACTCCCTGTCACCACCATAATCCAGAGATTATCAGTACTCTGGTAAAAAAAAAAAAGAAAGAAAGAAAGAAAGTAATACTAGGGAGTTGGGCGGTAGCACAGCATGTTAAGTGCAGGTGGCATGAAGCACAAGGACCGGCGGAAGGATCCTGGTTCGAGCCCCTGGCTCCCCACCTGCAGGGGGGGTGTCGCTTCACAGGCGGTGAAGCAGGTCTGCAGGTCTATCTTTCTCTCCTCCTCTCTGTCTTCCCCTCCTCTCTCCATTTCTCTCTGTCCTACTTAACAACAGTGACATCAATAACAACAATAACTCCAACAACAATAAAAAAACAAGGGCAACAAAAGGGAAAATAAATAAATAGATATAAAAAATTAAGTAATAATAATAGGGGACCAGGTGGCAGCATGCCTGGTTAAGAGCACACATTACAGTGTACAAGGACCAGGGTTCAAGCCCCCAGTCCCCATCTGCAGGGGGAAAGCTTCATGAGTGGTGAAGCAGGGCTATAGATGTCTCTCTGTCTCTCCCTCTCTAACTCCCCCTCCACTCTCAATTTATCTCTGTCTCTATCTAATAAATAAAAGAAAAGACAATTAAAATAATAATAGGCTGGGAAGATAGCATAATGGTTATGCAAAAAGCCTTTCATGCCTGAGGCACTGAAGGCCCCAGGTTCAGTCCCCAGCACCACCATAAGCCAGAGCTGAGCAGTTCTTTGGTAATAATAATAATAAAATCTAAAAAATAAAATAATAATAAAAAAATAAAATATTTAAAACTAAAAAAGAAAAGAAAAAATGGCTGCTGGGAGCAGAGGATTTGTATTGTATAGGCACCAAGCCCCAGTGATAACCCTCGTGGCAAAAAGAAAAATAGAAAAAGAAATAGAGTCTTAGAAACTCCAGCCCCAACAACAACATAATAATAATAAATAGCAATCTCACCAGGATCTGGGAGAAATCACTTACATCCTTTCCAATCAGATCTTCTTTATTTTCCACGATGCCCCAAGGAGCAATTCCTATGGCACAGACTCGCCCTCTGGACTTGGAGGAGTGGTCTTTCAAAGCATCTCCCACGTGGCTAATGACACCTGCAAGAAGCCATAAGTGATAGTTTTAGATCCATCTGCTGCCAAGTTCATGAACCACTCACAGTGCTCGTGCCCTGTAGCAGCCCCCCACTTGCTGTCACCTCATCCCCTACGGAACAGCATGGAGACATACTGGTCTTCCGGATTAAAAGAGACAACACAGTAGGTCTGAGATCAGATCTGAGATAACTACCCACCCTGTGTTAACTTCTAGAATAGGGAAAACAGACCCCAAACCAAGGCAAATAACTGTGCAGGGGACTCCTTCACAGGTTTCCGAGAGCAAGGAATGAAGGTAACTAATATCCCTCTGACAGTCCTTGACTGCTTTCAAGTTGAAGTTGGTGGATTGGCATACTTGTTGGTCTTTCTGTGCCTTGGTTTGCTCTCATATGCTATCAAGAAAGGACTCTTCAGGGACTCGGTGGGAATGAGGTTAATATGGGGCTCAGTTCAAGGTATGGCAAGCAGGATGGTTAGAAAGGGAGTAAGGGGAGACCAGAGATGTTGGCCATTGATTCCGTTGTACCCCACCTACCCTGAACAAGCTACTGAATAAAGATTTCACTTCTGCTCCACACATTATTAGAATCCATTATAGGTTTTTTTTGTTCTCTCACCACCAAGGTTATTACTGGGGTTTAGTGCCTATACCTCTGTATTATTCAGGGGAGGGGGTCTCATTCTTTTAATGGTTCATAGGACAGTTGTTGGCACACAGGTACAATTTCTCATCTCCTCATGTTAGGTGTCTGCAAAACACTCTTACCCCAAACCTAGGTTTTTTTCCACCATCATGTACCAGCACTCCAGTGGGGCCATATTTTGACAGCGGGTAAGAGACAAATGGGAGAGAGAGAGAGAGAGAGAGAGAGAGAGAAAGCAAGAGAGCTAGAGGTAAAGACAGATACCTACAGCACTGCTCTACTGCTCCTGAAGCTTCCCCCACTTTCAGGAAATGGGGGCTTGGACCCAGATCCTGGATAATTGTAACATGTGCATTCTACCAGGTGAAACATCTCCTGGCCCCTCCATTATGTTTCTTTTATTATTAGTGATTTAATACTGGTTTACAAAATTATGAGACAATGGTTTGGGAGGCAGCACAGTGAATAAAGCATTGGACTCTCAAACATGAGGTTCTGAGTTCAGTCCCCAGCAGCACATGTACCAGAGTGATGTCTGGTTCTTTGTCTCTTCCCTGCTATATTTCTCATTAATAAGTAAAATCTCTTGAAAATATTATGAGACACAGAGGTATAATTCCAAACCTTTCCCAACACCAGAGTTCTGTGTCCCCATTCCCTCCACTGGAGACTGCAGTAGTTCTCCCGAGGTCATGGATATGGGTTGACTATTATTTCTACACCTATCTATCTATATTTATATATGTTTGCCCATTTTTTTTTTTTATGGTCCTGCCTTCTCGTTCTTTCTAAGTCACACCTACACCTATTGCTACTTCCTAATGTCTTTCCTTTTTTCCTCTTTTCTCTTTGGGTCTTGGGATCTTGCTGGAATTAGAGTTAAAAGCCCTCTGGTCATCTTCCCCTAACATTGCTCCCCCTCCAGGGGTATAGACCAGCATTCTTTTGTGGGTGCAGAAGGTTGGAGTTCTGGCTTCTGTAATTGCTTCTCCACTGAGCATGGGTGTTAGCAGGTCAATCCATACCCCTCAGCCTATTTCTTTTTTTTTTTAATTTTTTTTTTTTTAACACTCATAAGGCATTCTCTCCCTCTAGCCCTCCATATAAGGAGAGCAGAACGATCATCAATAGCAAAAGGCAGTTGCAAGAAGCAATACCTATAGCCAACTTCACGCTCAGAAGAGAATGCTATATCTCCTCCTCGTGGGTTCGGGTGCCCTACACATTCAGAGGAACTTCTCTAGTAAGAAACTATAGAAATGATCCCTGAAAGTATAGTCTTCCTCAGCCTATTTCTATCTTTCCCTAGTTAGGTAGAGCTCTGGAGAAGTGAGATTTCGGGACACATTGGTGAGGCTGTCTGCCCAGGGAAGTCAGGATGGAATCATAGTAGCATCTGCAACTTGGTGGCTGAAAGGCAGCAAAACAATAAAATTTAACAATAAACAGAAACCAAAAAGTAGGAATAGAACAGATGAGAATAGGGATCTTAGGGTTGAAAGAAGCTAGGAAGTCTATTTTAGGTTTGTTACTAGGGCCTGTGACTTTAGTAATTTTTGTCTGAGCTTGATAGCTACCATGTAGGTGGTCTTCATTATGTTTTTATCATAAGCATTTAAAAGCTCACTGGGAGCTATGGAATACTCTGGGTTTCCGGGTTTTCATACAGGGCAAGGGTCTACTCTTACCTGTGCTGACGCCCCCAGTGAAGATCCAGGCCCCGGTGGTCATGGCAGCCTTGATCAGGCCTTTCCCAAAGACCTGCTTCAGCTTGGGCTGCATCTCAAAGTTCTGGAGGCCTCCGTGCACAGATATTAACAATTTGGGGAGCTCCAGATGCCATTCTTTCACCATGAGGTGCAGCAGCGCGTCTGGCTTGGTGTCATAGGACACCCGGATATACTGCAAAAGAGCACGGACACTCAGTATCCTTTCTGGGGTGTGAGTCTTGGATGCAAGGCCAACAGAGCAGCAGGTCCCTTTCCAATAAGAGCTGCCTGGTTTCCTCTCCCTCAGGATTCTGGAATCTTTCTTGTGAGTCTTTGCTGTGCCCAGTGATGAAAGCATGCTTTGGCAGAATTGCCAGATTTAATATTTATTTATTAATTCAATTATTTATTGATGAGAGAGACAGAGAGAGAGAAAGGAAAGGAGCGAGAGGGAGAGAGAATGGAACCGGAATATCACTTTGGCACATGTAATGCTGGGGATAGAACTCAGGACTTCATGCTTGGGAATCCATTGTTTTATCCCCTATACCACTTCCTGGTCCATGCCAGACTTTGCATATATAGAGGATGGACAGGGGAGATTGCTCACCCCTTCGAGCACAGGACTTGCATGCCTGAGGCCCCATTCGCCTCAGGTTCAATCCCTACCATCACCTTTTGCCAGAGTTGAGCATAGCTCTGAGATCTCATTCCCTATCCTCTTTCCTTCTCTCTTTATAACAAACAAATAAATCAGAAAAAGAAAAGGCTAACTTAATAAGATATGGGGTAGGGGTTTGGCAAAGTAGCCCACCTGGACAGTGCATGTGCTTTGCTATCTGTGCGACCCAGGTTTGAGCCTAACCCCTACTGAGTTGGAGGAAATTTCAGTAATATGGTGTCTTTCCCTCTCTGCCTCTGTCTCTTTCTATATATTCCTCTGAAAAAGTCAGCCAGGGATGGTGAAGCCCTGGCAATAACCAACCCCAAATCAGTATGCCTGGTTTAATTTGAATTTTATATGAGCAACAAAAAATGTTTTAGTATAGGGAGTCGGGCTGTAGTGCAGCTGGTTAAGCGCAGGTGGCACAAAACACAAGGACCAGCGTTAAGGATCCCAGTTCGAGCCCCAGCTCCCCACCTGCAGGGGAGTCGCTTCACAAGTGGTGAAGCAGGTCTGCAGGTGTCTTATCTTTCTCTCCCTCTCTCTGTCTTCCTCCTCCTCCCTCCATTTCTCTCTGTCCTATCCAACAATGACAACAACAATAATAACTACAACAATAAAATAACAAGGGCAACAAAAGGGAATAAATAAAATAAATATTTTAAAAAAAGTTTTAGTATAAATATGTCTCATGCAATACCTGAGATACAAATGCCAAAGGACAAGATGACTGGAGAAAGAAGTTATGGGACATATATCTAAATGGAATACTACTCTGATAATACACAGATAATATTGTGTCCTTTGGGATAAAATAAATGAACCTGGAGATGAATATGACTAGTGAAGTAAGGAAGGAGGTGGAAGACAGTAACCAGATGCTGTCACTCATATGAGGAATCTAGAGAATTGAAACATATGAATTTGCAAAATAATAATAATAATAAGAAGAAGAAGAAGGAGGAGGAGGAGGGGGGAGGAGGAGAGAAGGGGGAGGGGGAAGAGGGGGAGGGGGAGGAGGAGAGAAGGGGGAAGAGGAGGAGGAGAAGGAAAAGGAGAAGGAGAAGAAGAAGGATTTGAGTGCACATGTTATAATGTTTAAGGACCCAGGTTCAAGCCAGGGGAAAGCTTTAGGAGTGGTGAAGCCGTGTTGCAGGTGTCTCTCTGTCTCTCTCCCTCTATCACTTGCTTCCCTCTCAACTTCTGTATAAGTAGAGTGTGCTAACCAATTGCACCACTCGAGCT